>NC_059431.1:45893647-46246147 GCF_021028975.2 Sphaerodactylus townsendi
TCTGAAAGGAAGATATATTTTGAGGACTTCACACTGTTCCACGAAAGTACATCTGTTTTATAGGAGGCACACAATCTGTCTTCTTCCAACCTGCATTTCTGGGTCACTTGAGACATTTAAACTGCACTTATAATTAACAGCTATTTTTATACAGTGAAAAAATAGAGCACTGGTAAGGTACAAAAGCATTAAAATTGCCCCAGTTTTGCTTTTCAATAGGACACACTACTGCAATATGCTTCAAGATCAAAGAGAGCTCAGTAGAAAGAGACAGGCCGATCAGTGGGGATAAATAGTTCCCATTATGATGGTGTAAGAATAGAGTTCTTTCAATTGAAACAATTTAATAACCACATTCATTACATTGGTGTCCACTTGGTTTTTATCTGAGCAATTTTTGCATAACTGGGAAGCGAGTTCAATTGAGCTTATTCTCTAGAAATTAAGATGTGCAGGGTTTGACGTTCAGAAATTAAGCACTAATAGCCTACAAAGCAGTTGTCTTGAGATTTTCCCCTGGATATAGTTAGCTCTGTCTACCACTAATTATGTCAAATGCAAATGTATCCTCTAGAATATACCAAAAATTCATTAGCTTTTTTCAAAGCAGTTAAGTTTATACCAGGCTAACAAAAGCAGAGTTTTGAGCATCTTTATAAAATTCCACTCCAAGTACAAGCATTACAAAACAACAGTGCCAGTTATAAATTCTCCTTTTTGGAAGGCAGGCTGTGGAGGGAAGAGCTAGAACTGATTTTTTAACAACGCTACTAAGCAAAACAACCAAGCAGTGTCACTAGGGTGACATTTCCAGCAGCAATTTTTTTAAAAGAACAACAGTCATTGATAGATTTCTTTCTTCTTTCAATGCTGCCTTCAGCTGTGGACACCTATACATTCAAAAAGAGTTGTTGGTAACTTCTCTGCTGCTCAGCAGACTGGTGAAAGAAGTGAGCTGCCATTTTGTGTGAAAAGCTATGCAAATATTAAAACTTAATATACCACAAATATCTTTCAGAAGAACTGAACTAGTATTTTTGTTCATGACATATGCAGTCTTCCTTCCTGCCTTCAGCTGAAAATGAAACATCCACTGAAACATTTGGGGGAAATAACAGTTCCTAATTTCTCTCCTGCCAAACCAGCCAAGAGTAAAGAATCATTGAAGCATGCATGGGGTGGCAACTTCATAATAGCACCACGGCTTCTCTCTGTCTTCCCTTACCTCCTTTTTTACAGCATAAAGTGTAAAAACTGTGAACTTATCCTTGCTTCAGTGAAAGCTTTTTAAATGAACGCCTTTTTCTTCTACAAATGCAGGATTGCTTTTCTGCTGACCTTTTCAGATAGGATTTACAATAATAAAACTGTATATGAATACCTGTACATCTAAGTAGTCATGATCTTGAACAGAGCAAGTAAAGCCAAACAGATAATACATATGAAGGGGCAGAGGGAACCTTGAAGAATCCTAGTCAATTAAGACATTATTTATTGCCCACATGACAGTTAGTTTTTTATGTTACTGTTTGTGTTTATAAAACTGTAAGCTGTATGATTTTTGAAAGATATGTGATTTGTATTTTTAATGTATTTTCTATCCCAAACTCCTCCATATTAAGCATATATTTAAGATTGTTTTTGTGGTTGTCTAGACTCAGCTCTAGGTTAATTAAAATAAGGTACAAATTAAATGTAAATTGTTGCTAATCCCTGGATTGGATTTTAGTGAGGAAATCAGCTGTCATGTTTAACCTCTTTGTGTAGTAAACACTGACATATTATCAGGTATATTTTCATTTTGCTCAGAAATTATTTGACAATTTGGAAAAACTACTTGCCAACTTTTGTAGAGTGAAGGAGTAAAGGAGTTAGGAAACATGAGTTTAAATTCATGGACTGGATTGGAAAGTTTTCACTGATACCTGTCAAAAGTGGTCAGTGAATCTTCTATTTAACCATGTATGTTTGCCACCCTCTCTTTATCTTCGTTTTTGTTTCTTTACAATATGTCTGTTGCATTTCCGTCCGTCCGTCCGTCCGTCCGTCCGTCCGTCCGTCCGTCCTTCCTTCCTTCCTTCCTTCCTTCCTTCCTTCCTTCCTTCCTTCAAGGAGCAATGGACAACACACTTAGTTCTTTACTTTGCTCCTACAACAACCCTTTGAGAAGGACTGTGAAGTAAACTGAGAGGGATTGGCCTGCCAAAAGTCTGCCTAGTGAGTTTGATGGCTGTATGGTAATTTGAATCAGAGCCTTCCTCTTAGGTCCTAGTCTGAGACTGCTTTCACACAAGGATTTTTCTCCCTATTGACAGCAAGAAATTCTAGGATGGGGTTGGGGGGAGACAGAGAATGGGATGGCAGCATCAATAACCAATGTAGGAATGTTGGGGGGGATACAACTCCCACCAATTCCAATGCCACTGGCTGTAGCTGTGCAAGGGGCATGTTTTATTTGTTTATTTATTTATTTATTTATTCGATTTGATAAACCGCCCTACCCCCGAAGGGCTCATTAACTGTTAACAATTAGGTTTGTACAAATACGCTCTTTTTGTTTCTGTACATTGTTATTTGAATGCTTTCAATCTATCCATTTTGTTTCAGTGACTCATGGGTTTCTTGTAAGCTGTTTATACCCACACAAAATTGTACATACTATTAATATTTTTTTACATATTGATGCTGAGAATGCATATCTTAATGAGAAAAAAAATCAACAAAAGGAGACAGCAAATGGGATTCAGATTATGCAAGGTATAAGTAAAACCCAAATTGCGGGGGGAGGGGGGTTTAGTCAAACTAGCAGAATATTCAATATCATCTTTATCAACCTGAACAAAATTATTTTCAGCTTTCAGCAGCAGATAAAAATTTTCCAATTTAACTGACAGTAATTCAGGTTCCTTATTTTGTTTATTTCTTTTCTTGGGAAACAGAAAGTGCAACAAGCTGCAAGGAAAGAAATGAGTCTGATGACACAAACTTGACATGATCATCTTCCAACCAAAAGTATTAGTTTATCTTCTCACCAAACAGGATCATCCTGATTAGTGTTGCTGAGCACAGCCTTCCCATTTTGTGCCTATCATTGCACACTCATTGGCTTTGGCAGAACTTTCAAATCCTGTGTAGGGGTGGGACACATTTGCTAGAGTTAGTCCATTGTCTGGGGTTGTGTGTATGTGTACAAGGCAGGAAAAGGAAAACTTAAGGTAGAAAGGAAAGAGATAGAGACAGTTGATATGAGTTGTCTCACCTCAATAAGCAATCTTGGAGAAATAAATGAAGCAACTTGAATAGGGGAAGGTACTGAAGATAGCTCGCATACAACCCACCAGCCATGTAAGAGACAGAGGTCTGCTAGTGGCCAGAGAGCCCTGGCAAATTTACTTTGCTTCTACTTAGTAGCAAATATGCAGGGGAGATATCAACAAAGAAGCTACAGCTTGTCCAGCCTTCTGAAAGTAGGCAGAGCCAAATAGTCATCATTCTGCACCACCAAATGCTTTACTCCTCTCCAATACACATACACCTCAGTCCAGGTGAGAGGCAAAGCTTGAGGAGCAGTGTGGCAGTGTGATGACTGGGCGCCAACACAGCAGTGGTGCCAGTAGTGGCGTAGGAGGTTAAGAGCTTGTGTATCTAATCTGGAGGAACCGGGTTTGATTCCCAGCTCTGCCACCTGAGCTGTGGAGGCTTATCTGGGGAATTCAGATTAGTCTGTACACTCTCAAACATGCCAGCTAGGTGACCTTGGGCTAGTCACAGCTTCTCACAGCTCTCTCAGACCCACCCACCTTACAGGGTGTTTGTTGTGAGGGAGGAAGGGCAAGGAGATTGTAAGCCCCTTTGAGTCTCCTGCAGGAGAGAAAGGGGGGATATAAATTCAAACTCTTCTTCTTCTTCTTCCAATACTAACAATACTAACAATGGATTGCTGGGGGCAGAGCCAGGTTTAGTCAGCTTCCTGAACCCTTGGACCAGGAATACCCTTTTTTGCTGGCACCAATTTATGCCAGCAAAATCAGTGGCACAGCTAGTTACTTACACAGGGAAGAGGGTAGTGTCTTTTTTGCTATCACAGCAAGCCTCTTGGGAGGCAGTGCAGCGGCAGCACCCCCAATCATACTGCAACTATCCCCCTCCCTTAAGATTGCACTGTTAGATGATTCACAAAAGTAATGTGAAGCTCACTTTGTTAGGTCTGTCTAAGATACCATACCCAACACGCACACATACACCCCAAAATTCTCAAATCTGTATTGTGGTGAGGCTCTTACCCTTTCTGATAAGAATTTTAGAAAATGCATTTTATCCTTAAATGCCAGATAGAAAAGATGGCATGTATGTTTTTTATTTATAATCTCATTAACATGTGTTTTCTGTATAATTGTGATTCCGGTTTATTTAATCTGTTCAAGAATAACTAGAATGATTTTAAATAAAATTCTGAAAAGACAACATTGAGCGATCATTGGCTGTGAGATTATAACCAAAACCTGGAATAAATTTCTAACCTCCTTCCAGTCAGATGACTGGTATCTATACTCATAATCATCAGAGAAAGTGATAATTCTTCACACCACTTTGTGGTTTAGAGGTTAATGCATTGCTTTAAAACAGTAAAAAATATATTTTGGTATCCATGTGCCTGTTTTAACTAAAGTTCCCACAGAGGTGGGAGTAACTCTGCAGCACTGCAAAAGGCATGAAGGCAAGATACATCCGATGGACATTTGCTCCTGCAACATTGCAGACAGGGACTGTTTATGTACAAAGTGTCTGCAATGTTATAGGAGAGAATGTCCGTCGCAGCAAGGTTTCTTGTACAGATGTATTTCCTCAAGCCCAGCTTTCACTTTCCATTCTCTCTGTAGCAAGCTACACCACTTCTAACATTACTTTAATTTGCTTCACCACCTGAATGGAGCAGATTTGTCAGCGAGCACAGCTTTACCCCAGACATCTTTCCTCTACCCACAGCCAGCTTACCTAGCTTCACCCTTCCCACTCCCTTTCACTGCATCCACAATTTCCCCCTCACCTCCCCCTTCCATGTTGCCAGCCCCTTCCTGCTTCCTACTCTTCCTGCTGTAATGTTTACAAATTCACAAGGGGTAGCACTTAAGAGTCAAACCCAGCAAGCAAGTGGAAGTCAAAGAAAAGAAGCTCAACAAAACGAGTTTAGCCAAATTACACCCACCTCTAAATTCTCATATTGATATATCAGTATCTCAATACAATAATAACGGAGAGTGCTTGGTCCTACCATACACCCAATATCCCCATGCACTCAGCCCCACCTTTTCCAGGTATGGTGTGAATCTCCCCCGTGCACTACAGGGGCATCAGGTAGAGGATGTGGGAGTAGATCTAATGCAGGAATGTCAAAATAACAATGAATATCTAAATAACAAGTCTCTCCTCCTGAGGCAGCAGCAGCAGCAAGAAGTGTGGGTGGGTGGGTGGAAGGGGTGACAGAGAATATCAGTTCTAGCATATGGTCCCCTACTTCAGCAGAGTGTGGTCCAGGGAACTGCTGTGCCTCTTTCATTTAGGGGAGATTAGTTTTGGAAAGGGGCTAAAATATCAATATAACTGCAATAATAGCAATATCAATATAACAACAATTTAATGGACTTTAACAATGTCGGCAATCTTGTGGCTGTGTGCCTTTAAAAATGAGTTGGTGGGCAGAGTTAAGGAAATCAGGAAAAGCTGCAGAGGCCCAGGAGATTTCAGTAAGCAAGCTGCATAGTAGCAGGGAATGCCTCCTCCCGAGTAAACAGAGAAATGCGAGGAGACCCCATTATAACCCCACTGCTTAGCAAAGAGCTCTGAGATAAGCGCGGCATGCATATAGGCCAAGGTTTATCTCCCTATGATAGATATGTTTTCTGTAAATAAAAAAATAGAAAGCCACTCTCCTCTTGAGGATCCCATGAACAGATTATCCACACACCAGTTTATTTCTCTTTGTGACTGCAAAAGAGAATTTTTATTGCCCTGAACAGGGGAAGGGATTTTTCTCAAATTGATTTTCTCATACAACAAGATTCAAACAGTATTAAAGAATTCAACTCAAGTTTTGGGCGAATTGGGAGAGTGGCTGGGGGAACTGGGAGGCAGATGGCAGATCCAGCAGGAGGATAACTTGGCACTGCAGATGCCAGGTTCAGTGAGAGGGCAGCTTGGTAATGCTTGGTGATGCAAAACCAGGCTCAGGTTGGTTTTGGAGGTAGGGGGAATGTAGCTAGGGGAATGGGAAGGTAGCTGCCTGGCTTGGTGAGAAGGGTGGCTTCCCAGCTTGCTCCTGGATCAGGGGGAAAGGGGTAGGGAGAGTGGTGAGGATATCAGTAGAAAGAACTTCCCATGAATGGGCATACAAGACTCACTTTGGCCCCTTCCGCACACGCAAAATAATGTGTTTTCAAACCACTTTCACAACTGTTTGAAAGTGGATTTTGCCATTCCGCACAGCTTCAAAAAGCACTGAAAGAAGTTTGAAAGTGCGTTATTCTGCATGTGCGGAATGAGCTACAGTGTGTCCTGCACACCAACTGGTGGAAAGTGAGTCATCACAACATATATGTAGTAGTTATATCCACATCTGTGATGAATGTTTTTTCCATGATTTGTCGTACTTATATCCACTTCTGTGATGAATATAATTTGTCAGAAAAGCTATGATAGCTTTATAAAGTTATCAGCTGCTATAGCTAGAAAATTACCAAAATATAGTGTGAAAAGGATGAGGAGAAATCACTTATTCGGAAGGGGAAATCCTTGAATAGTTATGAGAGATGAAGGGGTTTAAAAATGATTCTTGATCTCAGCCTTGTATTCCTTCCAAAACATTAATCATTATTTTTAAAGATATTTTAAATTTGATAGACTTCATTAGTATGCCCATTTCTCAAAAGCTTCAGGGACCAAATAGATTAGAGGAAGATCATGGATCTCCATAACAGTCCAATCCACAGCCGGGGGCAGCTGGGGACAGCAGCACTACCATGCTGCTGTACTCCCTCCAGATGGCTTCCAAACAGCATGGGCAGGCAACAAAAAGAAATAACAGCTGTCTGGAAGACCTCCATGGGGCTTAACAGAGTTACAGCACTGTTTTGGATGACATAGGTCCAAAGTCCAGGCTGCAGTGTTCCCAACCCTAAAACCCAGGTGGAAGCCAACTAAAGTTATCTTCACCCCGGAAATGCCCTGGCCCACCCCACCCCTTATGAACCAGCATCAAATCAGACACCAGCGTTGCTCCGTGGTGGCGCCCACTTCCAGATTTCACCACCATGGAGCTGTGAGGTGCCTAGCCATTAGCACCTTTGCCCTCTCTGCTGGAAGGGGTGCCCCTTGCATGGGCAACAGAGGCAAACATGTCGGCACAGCCTGGCACTGCCCCCATAGCCCATTCAGCCCTTCCATCAGTATTGGGCTGCCCATCTATAAAAGGTAAACTGTGCATAAGTGCAACTATTAATTTGGATCTGGACTGCATTTCTCTAGCTCTGCATGATTTTTCTGATTAAAACCAGCTTTATTAACATTTTAAAGGGGAAAAGACAAGCTTTAAAATAACACGTCTTTTTTCTTTAAAATGTGTAATAATGGGGAAGTCCACTATTGATTAGTGAAACCAATCAGGTCTTTATGAGTTAAATCCCCTAATCCCATCCTATGTGAACTGTGAAGTGTGAGGCAGGTATACATTTTTAGCATATCTATATATATAAAAAGCTAACCGTGACTTTGTTAGTCACGCCCTAATGCCCAAACGCCTGGACCAATTGCTCCCAAATTTTGCCACTACGTCCCTCCCCATTGCGGGTAGGTAATCGGCTCTTCACCGGGCTCGCAGGTCACACCAGAGCCCGGTAAAAGGCATGTTTCCCCAATCCCTCAGTAGACCAATCAGGGCCCGTTGTGCCAGGGAAGGGGCGTGCCTTGCCCGTCTTCGCAGAGCCGTGCGCGTGCACGCCGCTTGACACCGCCTGCTGCTGCCCACAGGGAGATGCAGAATGAGCGTTCACAACCCTGCCGCAGGAAACACACGGTAGCCCTCTACCCTCCCTCCTCCCTTCCTTTCCAAATCCCCCCCTCAGCCACGATGAAACTTCCCCGACCCAGCCGAGCGCAAGCCACTCGCACAGGCGTCGGCCCTGGGACGGAACCCTCCCACCGCGTCCCAGCAGCAACCGCTGACATCTCTCGTGCGGGCGCTCCAGCCGCATCACACCCACCTAGGGAGCCCTGCCGCCCTTCTGATTCCCCCCCCCCAAGCCACAGCGAAGTGTGGCTGGGCCCGCTAGTGTTCACTAAAAACACATGTTT
Source organism: Sphaerodactylus townsendi (assembly GCF_021028975.2). NCBI lineage: Eukaryota > Metazoa > Chordata > Lepidosauria > Squamata > Sphaerodactylidae > Sphaerodactylus > Sphaerodactylus townsendi. Next base: position 45,901,994 of record NC_059431.1, read on the forward strand.
ATGGAGACATATGATTTAGCACTTGAAGGTGTTTTTTTTATGTGCTGCAATGGTGGCATAGTGAAATAAACCTCACTTTGAAGGTGCATACTAAATCTTTAGTATGTGTCTGCAAAATAATGTCATACTTTAAAAGAAGTGGTAAGCAGAAGATACGCAAGTATATTGCCCATCTGATTATCATCTTCTAAAATAGCATCTGAAAGGAAAATTCATGAATTTCTTTGTAACATGGCTTTTAAATGAAGGTTTACATTATTCACCTCTCCTCCGTTTTATCCACATAACAACCCAGTGAGGTAGATTAGACTGAAAGTCGTCCAAAATCACCCAGTGAACTTCCACAGCAAGATGGGGATTTGAACTTGGGTCTTGCAGAACCTGCAGGGAATCTCTTCTAACCACTACACCATACCGGCTTCCATAAGGTGGCTGCTGTTGAACAATAGCAAGTAGTTAGAGCTAGGTAAATCAGGAAAGTTAGGTGGTATCTAGTCACCTAAAGGGTGCTACCAGGCTTAGGAATGCCAACCTCCAAGTGGGACCTAGAGATTCCCCAGAATTATAACTATAGCCAACATAGATCTGTTCCTTTGGAGAAAATGGCTGCCTTGGTAGGAAGACTCTATGGCATTTTACCCTGCTGAGGCTCTTCCCCAAGCCCTCCTCAGACTTCATCACAAAATCTCCAGAAATTTCCCAACCTGGAGCTGGCAATCCTAGTCAGGCCTGACCTCAAAGAGTTCTCCCTCAAAGACTGAACTGGAACCTCATCCTTTCCCCCTGCCTTTTACTCAAAGAAACTGAAACCTAGAATGCTGTGATTGCCTAGCAGAGGCATAGCTGGGCCAAACTGCACCCAGTGTGCATTCTAATTTCCCACCCCCATGCCCCCCCTGCGGTGCCCCACCCCCGCGGCACCCCCCCTTCCCTCTTTCCACACTTACCTTAGTTCCTTTCCTTTTTCAGAACTTTTTCAGGCTGCAAAAGGCCTGTTTGCAGTAAAAACAGCCTGATGGGAACTATACTTCCCAGGAGACCTTGTGAGCCCCAAGGTCTCCTGGGAACTGTAGTTCCTCAGGCCGTTTTTACTGCAAGCAGGCCTTTTGCAGCCTGAAAAAGTTATGAAAAAGGAAATGAACTAAGGTAAGTGTGGAAAGGGGGTGGGGCACCGCGGGGGGTGGGGGAAAGGGGAAGGGGTCTGGGGGCAATTTTCCATGCCCTCGAGGCATGCACCCAGTGCACAGCACACACACACACACACTTGTAGTTCCACAACTGTTGCCTAGTGAGACGGATTAGGCTATTAAAAGGTTAATTAGCAAAAATGCAGTTAGACAGGACAACAACACCCCAGAGATAACCAGGGTCAACCTGATTGGCTGGGCTGTGATGCTATAGCCACAGATAGGGCGCGCTGGCTGCTATAAAAGCAGGAAGAAGCCTGTCAGAAGGGAGCTGGGGAATTGAAAGTCTGGAAAGTGGACTGAGAGTCGGTGTGACTCAAAGAGCTCCCTGTGGTTTCCTCAGAGTCAGTCAAAGGAGATAGTGTCTAAGGGCAAAGAGAGTCAGAGACAAAGGGGGATAAGGCAAACGTGGCCTGTATTCTCAAATATCTCAGACTGAGGGGAGGCGGCCTTGTTTCCACAAGAGGCTAGAGGTCTGGTTGGTGGGAAACAAGAGGGCTTGTAACTGAAGCAGCCAATCTTACTGAAACTGCTTGTGCTGTAACATCTAAGAAGAAACTGCCTAAAGTAATGCTTATGTGCCTCTCTGAACCATCCTAAGAAGAGAAGTTTGTTAAATAAAAATCCAGTTTTTGTGTTTCAAAAAGCCGGTGCATGTGTGTGCATGAGTTGAGGGGAGTGCCTTGGGCCAACAAAGTCAGCTACCCAAATACATCCACCCTCAGGCATCAGGCTTTACTCCCTGTTTGGGGCCTCTGTCTTCCCTCAGGGAGTGGGTGCTGTGGCACCTAGCAACAGCCACTGTGGGAATCTGTTGCTTAAAGCTATAGGTGCTTCTTTTATCATTTTCATGTTTTATAAACCCCACAATGTTTTTTTTTATTTCATATTTTCTGCAAACCTGGGGCCCTTTTTAGGTTTGTAGAAAAATCAGTCTTGCCCATTCACAGTTGTAGTTCCCAGAATTAGGTATCTAATGATTTGACTGGCTTTGCTATTAGATTATAAGATATAAATATAGTAAGGAGATACATAAATACACCTTCTCACAGGCAACAGTGATAAGGAAAATAAATAATGTGCATGGGAAAGATGAAAGACAGGAATCCAAAGCAATATTATGACTAAGACAACTGTCTGTTAAATGAGAAACAGGGCTAGAAACTGATCTTAACGAACTGACATAGGGCAGCTCACCCATTAGGCAAAGTGTTGCTGTACTTGTACCTTTTTTTCCTGCATTAACTCATGTCAGTATTCAGGCACCTTTAAAAGGCTCACTGATATCTAACTAATGGAAACTCTGGTAAGTTCTACAATAAAAACGCACTGTCAGCAAGCACTTAAGTATTCCATTTAACCTAGGTTATGTACATGTCAGTTAGCAAGACATGCCAAATCACCAAAGGTGGTTATGTTGCAGCTTGGAATGATCAGACCTAGACTGTAAAGGGTGTTTTTGTTGCTCTTGTTGATGATATGAGGAAGCCTCATGGAAACACATAGATAGAGAATTGGTCTTTGGGAAAGTCATACAAAGAAAAGGGTAGCAAAGGAGTTATATTGTTGGGGCAGGTGATAGGGAGTGAGATACAGCAGAAATTGGAGGGTGATGTGAGAATTGTTGAAGGCTATGGTGGGTTTGAAGGAGATAATGAGTTGATGAGAGAGGAGAAAACCAGGGCAGCTGGGGAAAGACATGATCCCTGAAGAGAAGAACATCTAGGGGAGAACAAGAGGGAGCCAATATGGGAAAAGACTCAGTGGTGGGATTCAGCAGGTTCGCACCACTTTGGCAGAACTGGTTGTTAAAATGGGGCTTGCAAACAACCAGTTGTTAAATTATTTGAATCTCACCACTGGGAAAGGTGCCTTAGGACATGTTTTGGAATGAGTTGAGAACAATTTTGTTCACTTGGGCTTGCCACCTATTCATTATTTCAAGGACCTGTTCCTTGTTTCGTATTAAAACGTAGTGTACCTGTTTAAGTTAATAAGGAATACGGTGTGTTCCTCTTTTGTGTCTTGGCAATGACTGACATACACAACATACACAGTAGAAAATCCTAATGTTCTGCCTCACATCGTTGTCGATCAAACTTTTTCTTATGGTCTCACAATGGCTTAGTTTCAATGTCATGTGAACCCATGGTTTAATTTAACTGTGTTCGGCATAATTGTCTGAACGCAGGCCTTGCCATAACGCAAGTCAGAATACTTAAGGATATCTTTGGAAAAGGAAAAACCAAAACAAACCAGGCTTTGAATGACCTTCAGTGAGTCTAATCCTGGTTTCACAAAGTAGATGAAATGAATTATGGTTTCATATTATGGCTCAACAGTGCATTAGTGTTCCTTAGTTAGGAGCTTTTCGGGCAGCAATCCAATTGTCAGGTAATGTAGGAGAAGCATAATCGTGGCAGTGGGGAGGTCTAAGGAGCACAGGGCAAAGAGATGAAACTGTCATTTCACCACGGAACACTACCCTCTGCATGCAGAATGTCATGGCCTACCTTTCGTTCAAATTTAAAATGCTATACATGTGATACCTTAGTACTTTCTTTTAGTTACGTATCTTCTTCCATTGACTAAGCAAAGTAAATGGCAAAGTAAATGGTCCTTAACTATGTATTAACGTTTATATATTGCCTTATAATTAAATACTTTAGCAAAAGGTAAATAAAAATAATCCTGCTAAAGTAATTAACAATGCAGAAGGCTGTAAACAACAAAAAGAGACAGAACTGTCAGAATCGGCCAGCTCAAACAAATTTGGCTTACAAATTATACTGCCATTTGCACAGTATTTTTAGAAATTTAACCTGTATCAATTTTGTCCTTTTAATATTCAATTTAGATACAACATGAAGAGGTTATTTATGCTTCGAGTATGGTTTTTTACCCCATTAGGTAATTTAATATGTAAGATCAACTTACTATTATACACTGTGCCCCCATTATGGACTATGACCATTACAGTAGCTTTGGGTCATTGGCCATCATGGTTAATTTGTGAAATCTATTTCTTTTTAATTTCAATATCTTGAAATATCTGGCCATTATATCAATTTGGTTTCATTGTAACTTTTATTTCTTGTTTGTTCATTTAATTAACCCATGAAGAATCTAAACCGATTCCAACAGAGCCTTTTACAGGTGCAAATGTGTTACAGAGTTGTTTAAGAGTAAGAGTATGGGAAATGAAGTACAAGGAGAAGGCACATTTGCATAAGCCTCATTGTGGTTAAACCCATTTTGAGTGGAAGACAGAATAAAAGACTTCTACAGTCTTACATTGACAACACTGCAAACTGAGCTCTCCCTTCGACTATAACCTTGGTAATAATGTGTTCAGTTAATCTGCAAAGTGTAGAGTCATCTCCTCGAAAAGTAATTCACTTCTTTTAAAAAAAATGGGTGGAAAATAAATATGGTGCCGTAAAATTGTTGAGTACAGGAATCTATCTGGACATTTCACAAAACATTTCATTATGCTGATAATTCCCAGAAGTGCTCTCAAGAGTGCTTTAAGCTGAGGATTACTGCACTGGATCTGATGGACTTTTTTTGTAGCCCCTTTAAAAGGCAGTGAACCGTTTTTCTATTTTATTTAAATAATGCCCCTTAAAATGGATTTTTAGAGGTATAATAACTCCTTAAGAGTCAGTTATGCTAAACAGTTTCTCTTGATAGAAATGTTGTAAAACTCGTTAACTGCACAATTTCAGATGCCGGCTTGGTGAACACTAACTGACATTTGAATGGTCGGAGTTTGTAAAATAAATTGAAATAGTTGTTGTATCACCCAGCTAGCTGTGCACAAGCTGTAGGCCACAAGGGGCCTGAACCTGACAGAAAATTACTTCAAGATGAATGAAAAGTGCTTGTTTCTCTTTATTAGTTTTTGGAGAACAATGAAAATGTTGAATTGTTTGCAGAAGGACTGATTAAAAATGGTCAGTGAGGCCATGTCCCTCCTGCTAACTGTTAGCCTCCCCAGCCCCCTTCTCCTCTCCACCACATGCATCTTCTTAGACCCATTATGGTCACACATCTGTGTGTGAAATGTACTCATTTTGACATTCCACTGCTGCTCTGAGTTGTTGAGGCCTTTGTTAGGTAAAGCACTGTTGTCAAGCCTAACAAGCGGGTCATGCAATTTGCTGGACACTGCAACAGAGAATAACCTGCAATGAATTGCTTCAGTCTCTGACAATGCTCAGTTCAGTATTAGAATGCAGAAGTATTCTTTGGCTTTTTATCATCCCAAGTTGTGCAATATTTTTAAATATTCTTTGTACTCCAACTGCCCTGAAAGAATATCATGATCACAGAGTTCCTCCGGTTGTTTATTTCTAACATATTTCGGAAATGAGGAAGACAGAAATAGATGCAAGAGTTAAAAGAGCAAGGAAGGCTTTGGTCACTTGGATTCATTTTGTGTGTGTGTGAGTGTGTGTGTTCAGCTCCTAGCACAGTGGGATGCTTCAGAGTGCTATCCAATATTCTGTCAAGCTGCTTGGTCCAATTTCAGGGCAATTCAAGTCAACTTCCCCTTTAGCAAAACCTTGCCTGTAATTCCTTTTGCTAACACATATGGTATTGTTCAATGAATTATAGAACTTTGGGACTAATTAATATTCCCACAGGGTAAAAAACCAGCGCAGTCCCTTTGAAACTTCAAAAACATTTTTCATGATTCCTTTTTTTTAAAGAGAGGGAGACAGAAATCACTTGTATTTACACAGTACTGTTTTTTAAAACCTTCATTGGCTTCCCTCCCCTGCTTTGCTCCAAATCCCTTCCCCCTTCCTTAAATACACACACCAAGAGAAATTGCCCATTAACATGCAAGAGTATGAATGCTATTTGTGGCATTCTGTCACTATACATTGTGTACCGCCCCAATGTGAAAGCAGGATTTTCTTCTCTCTTTTTTGCTATCTGCGAACATGCATTCCAGGCCTATTATGTGTATAAACAATAGCATATGTAATTACCTTTCCAGGGTGGCAATTACTCTTTGGATTCAATGGCTAGAGTTAAAGTAAAAATTCTTCTTTCCCATTGCTCACAAAGCTGCCAACCTTTATGGATCAAAATTCGTCCACCAGTAGCAGAGAAGCACCCCTCAATCAAGTTTTTTAACTATCGGTGTTAGGGAAGGCCAGTCCATACTAGCAATAGATCTGGGTCTTTGTTTCAAATGTATCCATTTTAGACATTGCCTACCCATCTGTTATTCTACACAGTCCTCCTCATGAAAAACTTTTGCTAGGGAGAATTTCTTCAGCAATTCTGTTAGTATGAAAATACCAGGCCTGTCATGTCAAAGTGGCAGTTGGTATAAAATGCTGACTTGGTTGACTTCAAGTTATGATGAGTTTGTGGGGTAAGGAAAAGGAAATTGCATTTTCCTCCGCCTTCTGCTCTTCTCTCCCCCCCCCCCACCTCCCAACCATGTTTCTCCATATGACCTGTATAACTGCTCTACTGAACCACTTCTTTTTAGGGATGAAGAAATTAATCAATTAATAGATGCAATAAATCAATTAAATATTTAATGACAGTTTAAAATTGGTCACCCCCAGATAATCAGTAGGGATGCAATAAGTGAATATCTCAGAATGCAGGATGTCTAAGTTATACAGATATGCTAATTCCCTTCTCCTTATGTCCAAACTGATGATGGAAATGTAAAGATGATTGTTCCCCTCTGGCTTTCTCCAAAAGCTGGAGGAAGGTTGAAATTATAATTTACCTGCCTTCAGGACGCTCAAAAACTTTTGCAATAATCACTTAAAAGCCAGACAATGAATTGATTCAAATAATTTATTCAACTGACAACTTTCAATCCAGTACATTTAATAAAGCTGAACCCTAAAAATAAACTAAGCATACATGTTTACCTACAAGAATTACAGTTCAAATGGCTTCACATTTGATATTGAGAATGGGGCGGGGGTTAGTACACATGCGGTGGTTGCGATTCCTTTCTATCCTCATCTCATCCCAAACAGAATTTTGGTATGTTCCATCTCAGGAGATGGGCAAATTCCCAGTGCAGGGCATATGCCTCCTGGGGAAACTGTGAAATCTGTATTTTGAATGAGATGGAGAAGTGGTGGAAAAGACAGTGCAAGGCATTCTATCTGTGTCACATCTGTTGTCAGTCATCACGCTTGTCTGCAACAAAAGCAGCAGGAACATACCAGTCCCTCTGTCTGAGAATCTAAATAATTTTGGAACCCTGTTTCCCTTGCCTTCAGTAGCCATGAAAATACATTCCAAAAGAAAAGGGAGTGAAAATCCTGACCACTCCAGATGCTTTCCATGCAATGTATATAGTAAATATATAGTATGTGGTAGATATATATTCCAAACTATGCTCAGCCATGAAGTTTACTGGGTCATGCTCACTAAGGCACTGTTGCTCAGATATTGCAAATTAGTGTGCAAGCAGTACAGGCTATTGCATATTAAGTTGCCATATAAGTCTGTTCTGGTACATACACATACAAGTGGGAATTTGGAAGCTGCAACTGGCTGAGGCTTCCTGGCAGGTACTGATGGTGAAATATATTCATGCTCAAACACTGTTGTCTGTTCGGAGTATGTATTTAGACAAATTAAAAATATAACCCAGATAGATCTTGTTGATGGATATAGTTGCTACAATTGATCTGGACAGGAAGATTAATGACATTCCCAAAAATGGAAGTATGGCCATGAATTCTCTTCAAATATTCTGGTGCTTTGTTTCAGTTTTACAAGGCATGATGGAGAGAGAGGAAGTCACCACATATCTACCTGACAGGGCTTTTGTCTAGTAAGAAGTGTTTGTTGTCGTTGATGTCCCACCAAAGAAGACTGTGCCAGCTGGTGTATCTGTGCACAGCATTTATACTTTCTGCCACTCTTAATACTATCTCAGTGACTTAAGGAGGAATTTCTGCCTATAAATATTATCTGGGGCTGTGGTGGCTGCTAAAGAGAGGCAAAATGTTGTATTGCAGAGACTGGGGAGTTACAGGCAGAAACTTGGCCCCTTCGTCCAATATAAACAACAGGCAATCCCTGCTAGGAGCAGCCAAAGCAAGGGTGAACTAGAAGGCAAGGCTTCAGGGATTGGGGCATAAAGGTAGAGGTTAAAGCTTATTTTTCACCAGCTTTCTGCATCAGCACAACACAAACCAGATAGTGGCTTTTTCTGCACAAGTTGTTTAAAACAAATCTTACCACCAAATGCTACAGTTTTTTTCCTTTGAATTCTGCACATTTTTTTCTTCCATTTGGTTCCAAAAAGGTTTCCTCTTTATTTTTCCTGTTTTTTTCAAGCACTTTTTACCACGACTTGTTTTTCTATCCATTTCAAAGCCAACATGTGTTCAAATGTGTTTATCTGCCCCACCAAACACCTGATCGTCATCCACACCCTGATGTAGCTGCCAGACCCCCCCTTCAGTCATTTTCTCCTCCCCCTCATTGTTCATTTTTGGAAAAAAAATCTCTTTGTCATATCGAACTAGATATGTAATGTTCAGGAAGAAATAAGAAGCAGCGTGATTAGATCAGTGTTGTCAATTTCATCTAGAGCTTGCAATGTTAAGGTTCAGGCACAGATATTAAAAAAGCAAGGGTGATTGGATCAGCTTTGTCAATTTCACCTAGCACTCCCAGTTAACATTCGAGCACAAATAAAAAGAAGCAGAGGTGATTGGATCAGCTTTGTCAATTTCACCTTGCCTCAAGCAAGGCTGTGTGCTGACCCCTACCCTTTTTACCTTCTACCTGAGTGATCTCCCCACAGCCCTTGCAGGTCCAGATAAACATGCTCCCAAATTGTCCTCACACCATGTTCCAGTTCTGCTCTATGCTGACGATTCCGTCTTGCTCTATCAATCCAGAGTCAAATTGAGATGATTCAAGAAGTGTTTTGCAGAGAACTGTGATTCCAATTGACTAACTATCAACTACAAAAAAAATCAAGATTATGGGTTTTTCCAGATCCCTGAAGAAGTTTTACTGGAAATTAAACAACATTCCAATTGAACAGATTAATTGTTTTAAATATCTTGGCTTTCTCTTCTCCTACAACCTTTCATGGATCCCCCACATAAAGGCAGTACTTACTTTGTCCTCAAAAAAGGATCTCCAGAATCCTTTTGGGGGTTTTTTTACAGTAAAGGTCATTCCTTTATACCTGCTGCATTAAAAATCTTTAATGCAAAGATTGATTCCTAAAAATATGGGGTTCCAATATGGATACAAGCTGTTGACCATTCACTGAACTCTCTTCATTCTAAATTTTTTCACAAAATTATGGGATTACCGAACTGTGTCCCTTATGCATCTAGGAACTAGGTCAAAATTCCATGGAACTTAGAGCCTGGCGTAGGCCCTTTCCACACGGGCCATATATGGCACCCTGGGGACTGCAAAAACGCCGTCCCCAGGGAGCCGTTCGCACAGGGGGCGCAGCTGCTTCACAGCCGTGCCACCCTCGCTCCGCCCGAGCGGCGCAAAGCCTCCGTTTTCCGACCTCGCTTCCCCAGCGAGGTTTTCGGAAAACAGTGGATTCAAGCCGCTGCCGTGCGAACGGCAGCGGCTTTAAGGCGCCCTTCCCCCCCTTTCCCCCTCCACCTACTGTGTCTGTGGCCGTCCAGCGCGTTGCCGAGGCCTGGGGACACGCCCCCCTGCCCTGCGACGCTGGAGCACTTGCGCAGGTCAGGGGGAGCATGTCCTCAGGCCTCGGTGACATGCTAGACAGCCACAGAAACGGCAAGTCGGCCGGGCGACGGCGCTTCGCAGCGCTGTCTTCCCGGCTGTTTCTGGGACCGTTCGTGCGAATGGTCCCAGGGGGTTGGGTCGGCGTTGTATACGCCGACCCAACCCCAATCGTGGCCATGCGGAAACGGCCTTAGATTCTGACTGCGTGTTCATTACCTACAATCCGATCATTCCCTTGTTTCCATAAAACAATCAGACACACAGGTTAATCCCTGGTTTTCTATGATAGAAAAGAAAATTGTATCTATTTGATTAACTCTTGAATTACTTTACCCTCTCTGCAATTCAAAAGCATATAAAGTATTAAAACGTCAGCTTTTAGACCAGGAATTTGCTAACCTATCTCTATCAGCTCTATCAGCTCTATCATTTGAGCAGGGACGGATGGCCCATTACTTATATTCTTTAACCAATCCCTGCTCAAGGAGAGCTCTCTCAACTGCTAGATTTAACGTCATGCCATCTGCCTTGTTAAACGGCAAGTTTAACAATCTCGAAAAATCTAAGGGGCTATGCAGCTGTAATTCCAATCAAGTTGAAACATTGGTTCACCAGTTATTACACTGCACTAGATTTGCCAAAATTAGAACCAAGTATGTTAATTTATCTCCTCATTTTCAACCCGAGTTAACAGATTTGTTCAGATTATTTTTCCTGCTGAATAATTCTAATTCTGCTTTTTGTGAAGAGGTAGCAAATTTCATCATGGAAATAATTCAGAGTTTGTAATTTATTTATATTTACCTGAGTTTTATCTCCTGTTTTAATATTATTTATGCTAGTTGTGGGTTTTTTTGTTATGCCAATAAAAGCTATGCTATTCATTCAATTTTATCTTGAGCAGGGTGAATAAATGTCCATGGCCATGGCCAGATCCAGCCCCTGAGAAGGCTTATCCGACTTCAAGCCAGCTTAGGCAACCACCATCACCTCACCCACTCCCAATCAAAGTTCTAGGTACTCCAAGTGAAGGATGTGTAAAACTCTGCCTGTTTTCACCATGACTGAGAAAGCTTCCACAACCTTTCTTGCTGCTTTTCAGGAACTGCAAGGGTAAGCACTGAGGATCACGCTGATGAACAGAGACCATTGAGAAATGGGAAAACAATAGACAGATATTTTATTGGCAGAGCATAGGCTGCCCCTTTTGTAGTAAAGACCTTTGGGTCCTGGATTCTGGAGCAGGCTCAAACAGAAAAAGAGAGTGCCCAAGATGAACCTGGAGCTGTTCAATCTGATGGCTTGTGTCGCTCTAGTGCTGACTTCTTAGTGCGTTTTAGAGTAGGGTGGTTGGGGTGGGACAGGCCAGCAGGAAAGGCAGGATTGGGCCTGCAAGGTCAACATGAGAGGAGATGTCGTCGTGGAGGTATCCATCAACTGTGGCATCCATCCTCTGAGCCTTGTTGGAGGAACTGGAGGGTCTCCTTTTATGAGCCCCTCTTTGGAGGATCACTGACAGGCCCTTGGAGTCTTCCTGGTTCTCACGAAGGCAATGCTTTTAATGTCCTGCCAGGCCTGGGGAAGAGCTGGTAGCTCTCTGTTTCACTGCTATTCATGATGTCAACTTGGCAAACTTTGTTGCCAAGAAAATATGGCATGGTCAGGGTCGTCACTATAATAATTATGTGGGGATCAGTGTACACAGTGTAAACAGTGAAAATTACACTGAAAAAGGCTCACAGCAATGGTTGTCTATTTTCAAATAAGGTTTAACAAAGTTCTTCCATAAAGTTCTCTGGTGTGAATGTTGTGTATATCAACATTAATCAACTTTCCAAAGTACATCAAGGTATCTAAAACAGATCCTGTTAACAATAGTAAAGATTATGTATAATAAATGTCCACTATGCTAACCTGGACCCGGATGTGGGCCGGTCTCAAAATTACTTCAAGCCTAGTGGAGTCTGCAAACACAATAAGCAAGAGAAGTTTGTCCCAGCTGAAAGGAAAACAAAAAGGTTATGATCAGAAATTAAAATGAAAACCAATGAAAATGAATACAAAATAGAAGAATCCAAACAGCTGTAACACCTATAATAAAGAAGATGAACAAAACATATGGAAGAACAAAACAACATGAGCAAAATTTCTGTGTCCAATCAATAATACACACCACATAGTTTTCACTCTTTATTATGATTTGTGAAGCAGTCTTCAACCTAATTGATTCCCAGATATTCTGAAGATAATCCTTGTAAAGCATTTTGATAGAGATAAGATCAATAATGACATCAACATTTCCTGTCCAAATATTCAAGGCTGTGAATTGTTGCACTTCTCTTTGCACATCAGAATGTTGTATGTCATCTCCAGCTGTGAAATGTTTTGGTTTATACTGCCACACCGACCATTTTCCCTGCCTCTAAAAAGAGCCACTGAACAATTCATGTAAAGTTTATTGAAGCTGAAAATCAGCCCACAGAAATGTTCCAAACCCTAGTTGGTAATCTAATAATGTAATAGGGCAGTGACAACATCATTCTCACCATTGTAATCTACTGAGGAATTTAAATATGTTTTGCATATATGCCCTCAAAGTATTATGTATTTGAAGTGACATGGTTAACATTTCAGCACTGGAAGAATATCACTGAAAGGTGTAGACAATTTTTTGTGACTTCATTTTCTCATCACAAAATAAAACATACCCCAATAGGCCATTCCTTTACATGTTTTGCTTCTGTCAGATATTTTATCATTCTACAAATATAATAAATATTTCTTGGTGATTTGGACAATCTGTGTTTATGTCACTCAGTTATTCTATAACCTTTCTGCAGTAACATAAACGTAGTTTGTATTACAATTGCTGATCATTTTAGCAGCAGCAGTTAGAAGGTGCTAGGATTTATACAGAGTTTGACATCTTACAGGGCATTACCACCATTTGGTTTTTGCAGGTGATTTCAATACAACTTCCAGCTCTCCTTTTTAGCACTGATACAGCCAGGATCACTAGTGACATTCCAGGGAAAGACAAATACCTTTTCCCCTAAAACCTCCTTGCAGACTCTGCAGGAAGGATTGCAGGAATTTCACGCCTTCTGCATAGCGGGTACTCCTCCCTGGCTGCTGTTGTCTCATCTCGGGCTGCCCGAGCCAGGGTTCCAGCTGGCCTTGGTGCAGGGTGCCCGTGCATGAGAGCCATGGCAATCAGAACAGATATGGTCGTACGTGCATTTAACATGCCAGCAGCCCTTCTGATTAAAATCCCAGCACACCAGCCAGGTAGAATCCCACAAGGTGCCCATCCCCTTGCGGCTCTCCTCCCCTTGAGCCTTTGCCAGAGGGTGGACAGTGACCACCCAGGTCTGGTTATGAATCAAGTCCCAGCGCTGGCCCACCCAATGAGATGCACTCTTTTGAAATGCCTCATCGTATTCTAGGGTGGCAGCCTCCCCCGCTATTGATCGGGCTCTGAGTACGTGCGACAAGTGGGTTGTCAAATGCCAAGCCCTGAGAGGGTAAGCAGCCTCTATCAGTGCCAAATATTCAGTGTATCTTTTTAACCAATTATCAAAAGTGTGCTCTGCACACGCTTTCCCCTATTTTCTCTTGGTGACACGAGACCCAGACACCTCTTGCTCAACCTCAGGCCGAAGAAGTTGAAAAATTTCCATATAATACCCATGAAGGTTTTTTGGAAACTCAGGAGAATCCCCAGCATCCCATAAAGCCGCCAACTTGGAGCCGATGCCGGTGGGTGGCGTCCCTTGAGTTCCATCACTGGGATTACGCATCCTAGCTAGCCACTGGGGAAGAGGGGGAACCTGTTCTCCAGTTGCCCAAAATTCACCTATGACCTGTGCTGATTCCTCATCTGAGGACTCAATGGAGGAAGAGGGGCTGAATGATCTGGAGCGCTGAGAGGACCTCCATCCTCTCCTACCTCGACCTCTGGGCATATCACCTGAGTGTCCAATGTCGTGGGCGTCTCTGCTGAAGTTGGCAGCTCAGTCACCTGAGGGCTCACCACCCTAGTGGGGGGAGAACAGACAGCGGGGAAAATGATCCTGGGGTAGTTCTGCCACCAATGCACTGGGACAAGTGCATGAGGGTATTGGAAAGCCCTTGCATGAAATTTCCATTGGACGACACCCCATATGGCGGACCCTGCTGCACTGATCCAACTGCAGTTGGCCCCAACACTAAGTCCGGGTTATTGAACTGGCCAAAATACAAAAATGGGCTTTCCCCTGTCTGACTCGTGTTACCTGCAGCCAGCCCCATAAACAATTGCACACTAGCCGGCACAGGTGTATAATGCCCTAGCCATCCATCTGCCACAGGTGGCGCCAGGCATGGCGTCATAGGGGGTACCATGAGAGGACTGACCACCAGTGGCGGGTGGCTCGGAAGCAGCTGGGAAGCAGTTGACCTGCTTGGGAAGTTGAACCTGCTGGTTGGGTGTGAGAGGACTGACTTACTGGACCCACTGTGGATCGGTGGGTCTGAGAATGCCCCCCCCCCAGCTGAGCTATGACAACTGGACCTGATCCTGGCCCAGCCCTGGCTGGCCTGACCCTCCACTCGGAGCAGTTCCAGGTTTGTTTTTTTGGGTGTCATACTGAAGCAATCCCCAATTATTATTGATAGCCATCAACTAATTAACTCTACTAACTCTAAACTATCAACTATAACTTAACCAGTAACTATGAACTAACTACTAACTATGGGCTACCTATTATAAGTGACCAATATACTATAAGCTACTTAAATAACAATGTTTTCTTTTGAGGGGTGAGCAAAATGGGGGGGGTTGATCAGAAAGCTATTGGGGGGAAGCCCCACCCCTGTGAACGCCAGCTAATGCCTCCCAGCCAAGCCTATCATGCACAGCCTGGCTGCCTGTCTTTACCAAGTCTGCTGCAGCACTGTTGCTAGGCAGAATGTCCAACAAGGATATTCAATAAGGGTGGCGGGTGAAGGGCAAATGCGCAATGTCCTTGCAGCCTGCCTGAGCAGCAGCTCCATCCACCCTGGCCCTTAACAATCCTGGGGGGAGGTGTTCCCACCTTCCGAAAAGACCCCCCAGGCAATGGGTTCTGTGGTGCCCCAGCTCACTCTGGAGCACCTTAACTTTCAAGCTCTGTCAGCCGGTCTCAGCTCTTTCACAAAACTGCAGCTCAGGCCCAACGGCTGATCACAAGCACATGGTCCAGCTCTGGAGCAGCGAGCAGCATCCTGCTCGCTGCCAAAGCCTCGAAAGAGGCTGGAGCATGGCGGACGACACCTTAAATAGGCTCGTCCGCCCCCTCCCATGTCACATAATGGGTCCCTGTCACTAGACAGAGCCGGGCATGTGCTCGCAGCTCACTGGCCCCAGAAACAGCCACAATGGCAGCCCTGGCTAACTCCGAGGCTGCGTTTTCATGTGGATTGCACAGTCCACACTCACCAGTTATGAGGATCAGCGGAGACCAAGATAAGATGAATCCTCTTGCTGTTCTGAGGAGCAAGTACTGATAGCATTGAAACTTTCCAGGTCTGCAGTCAGGAAAGCTTGCTATTTCGTCACAAAAATATCAAGAGTAGTTCCATCTTTTAAAAAAAAAAATCTGCTGACATTCATATGAAACCTTCAGTGCTGGAAGAAGCTTAGCATGACCTCTACCAGCATTCTTGTTTTACTTCCTGCTGCAGGGAAACAACCTGAATGAGCATTTTCTCAAGTCTTCAACTTCTCCTATTGGCAAGCAACCATTGGACATTTATTTAGCCCCTCTCAGGTTGAAATAATTCAGTCTAGTCTGCTCAGTTGATGAGTTCTGACAAACCCCATAAACCTCTCATTATGGGAAAGATAGGTTATAGTTATTGCTCAGAACATTTCAGTAGTCTTTACTGTTTACTGTCCACTGATTAGACTAGTACAATGAAAGACAAAGAAAATGGTTAGTTAAGCACTGGCTTAACTACTCACTGCTTTTTGAGATTGTTCGTATCCAACCATAAGTTGAAAAGAAATTTGTAAATGTTTCTTTAACAATTCCTTTCCGTTTTTGTTTGGCTTTAGTACTATCTGGAAGATACAACCCTTCTATAATAACTTTTTAACAAACACCACCGATTTTATGTAAGTCTTCATGGACTAGATTGACTCTGGTCTGATCCAGCTGGCTTGTTCTTATGTTCTTATGTTCAAATGGCATTTGGAATTGCTTTTGCTCCTCAGACGTTTGACCTCACTAAATACTCCTGCTCACCTATGATTTGTAGGCATACTGTAGATTTGCACAGAATTTGTAAACTCCGCATAGTAGGTACATGAACTCTGCCATGCACTGTTTTATTAGATTCACCCACTTAGGAAAATTGAAAGGGCAGAGAAAGAGCATTAGTATGGTATTTTTAAAAGCCCTAACTTTGAATCCCTGCTCAGCTGTGAAGTTCACCAGGAAACCTACAGCCAGTCTACCCCAGTCTGAGGAGCCTTCTTCCTAATAAAGCGGCTCTTTTGTTTGAGGAAGGACCCCTTTAGTTGGAGGAAGGCTCCATTGGCTGGGGGAAAGCTTCAGAATTTTGCTTGGTAAAGTGATATGATGAGATAGGATCAGTGGTGGGATTCAAATAATTTAACAACTGGTTGTTTACAAGCACCATTTTAACAACCGGTTCTGCCGAAGTGGTGCGAACCTGCTGAATCCCAACACTGGATAGGATCCTCCTCACTGTCTCTTCACCTACCCTTCTTTTAAAGCTGGCGTGATGGTAGGGAATGGGGCACATAATGTGTATATTGCCTTGAGCTCCTCAGAGAAAGTGTGAAGTGCAGTGGTAAGAAATAAAATATATAATCCACAAATGGCTCAGTTCTTAGATTTACAATCCTGCTTTCAAAAAGAATAACATTGGACTGAGTGGTCAGAAAGGAATGTAATGAAGATAAAGGTAGAAATAGTGATTTTTCATCTGATTGCTGGGTTGTCCAGTTGCCTTCAATGAACACAATTTAATTGAATAAACAAATATGCAGGAGTTGACAGCACTGTCACCCTGCACTTGAGCCCCTTTGATTCCTCGATGGTCATAAGAGCTGCCGCTGAAGCTGTTTCGCTCGATTTTTTTTCGCTTTACCTGCCAGCTTTCCTGGAGTTAGTGCTAAAGCTTCCACTTAGTTTCTGTTTCACTGCTGCTATTAAAGTTGAGCTGCACTTTGCTAAGTGGAGAGGCTTGCACTGAGCGGATCCACTGCTGATTATCATGCAAATCAGTCTCCTCAGCTAGCTCCAAAGAGGCTCCCAGCTTTGCTACCCCCATTGATCCTTTCATTGTCACAGGAATAAGGCTAACCCATCTCTTCTGACACCAGAAGCTACAAAGATAGGTTCCCATGACAGTGATTGGTAGGAGGAAATGAATCTTTCATGTACAGCAGAAATATGGTTTGATTTAAGAAAAGAAAATAACCATATGTAATTGGGCTTCTGTCACTGTAAATTTTAATGGCAATCGCAATACTGAGGCTTCTGGAACCTTAAATTACAGCTTTCAGTGGCTTCCCTCAAAATCTCTCTATTATTCTTCATAACGACTTTTTCAAAGCAAGTGCACCATGACATTGATATCACAATTCTCATCTATGTTCAGAATTGACTACGGGGCTTGGAGGTGTGCCCTTGCATGAATTCTGAATTGCTCTATCAGTTCACATCAGGAGGACAAACAGAAAGGATGTCATTTGCAGGGCTGTAACCACCTGTTCCCAGTGATCTGAGTTACAAACCCTTGCAGTCTTGCAACTAAAGCCAAGAACAACTTGCCTACCTTTGGCCTATTAAGTTGGCATCAAGCTCCTCAGTCCCCTGCAGATTCATTCATCTGGAGCAATATTCACAACAAACTTTGATGCAAGCTAGCCTAGCCTGGAATGAGAGCTGTTTACATGAAACCGTGCAAGGGTGGACAATTGCCCTTTCTGCACTGCACAAATAAAATGTCCCCTGAAGACATTAAAAGAAGCATCTTGGGAAGAACCTCTGTGTTATTTCATCTCAATTTGTCATTTTTGGAAAACATGATCTTTTTTCCCCAAGACGGCTTAAATGATGTGCAGAGAGCAACCTGTTTTATTTTTCCCACCCAAGTTTAAAGCTTCTACTTTCATTTTCTGTGCAGCTCGGAACAGACATTTGCTACCACGTCAGGGATTCTCCCTGCTGCCCGCCATTTGCTGAAGATTTCCCACAGAGGTTTCCTGTGTGTAAAATACATGAATAAAGTTATTTTTTTCCTGGTGATCTCAGGAACGTGTCATTTTTCCTTTTTTTCCAGTAAGATATCTTTGAATCTATGCAAACTCAATATAAAAATCACCAACATGCACACATTTTGAGTCTGCGTAGCTTCAACGGTACCTCTTTGGAAACAAAAAAAAAAGGAAAACCGACATGTTCCTGAGATCACCAGGAAAAAATAACTTTATTCATGTGCTTTACACTCAGAAAAGAGAGCAGGCAGAGGAAACCTTTCTGGGAAACCTTCAGCAAATGGTTTGTGGCACAGAAGATTCAAGCAGCAGAAATGGCGAGGGGGAGAAAAAATCACCACTGGCTCCTTTAGCGCTTTATTTGTCCATGCTGTCTGGACAAAAAATCAGCAGATGCTTTTTTTAAGATGTCCCCAAGACGTCTTTAAAAGACTGTGCAGAAAGTACCACTTTCCTGCAGGAAACCTAAAATTAACTACCGTAGTTGCTTGGAGAGATGCTTCTCAGGATCCCTTTTTAGCAGGTCCTTGCAGTCCACTTTTCTGGGCTCATAAAACTGTGATGTCAGCAAGCAGCAAATATTTGTTTCTGCCATGTGTATCACATAGCCATGTAGCTAAAAGTTGGGTTCTGCTGCAGTTCCCTGTCATGGTTTGGATCCACAGTAAACTGGAAATTTTCATCTGTTTTCTCTTTCCACTGCAGATTCCCTTCATGACTTCTTTGGGGTCTCCTGTCCCCTTGGAAACAGCATTTCATGGAAATCAGTGATCTGCATTGAGAGAAGGAAGAAACTTTTGTACACATAGAGGCACACATGAGCTTGCCCCAACATAACAATCCCAGTGATAAAGGCAGATCATACATGAAAATATATAAATAATGTCAGATGTGGCCCTGTTAACAAAAGCCTTTGAAAGACAGTAGCTATTCAATCAATGGAATCAAAAGGAAAATATTTTTTATGGACTGCAGCACAGCAAGCTGCAGGTATGGAGAGGAGAAAGATTGCATGTGTGAATATGTCTCTGTTTTTTGATAGCTTGCATGCAGTAAAGGGGCATGTCAGGGGCAAAGCCTTTCCTTTTATTCATGGTATGCTAATTTTCTATTTGCAATATTCTTACAGACCAGGGTCATCCTGTCCAATTTGCTAAGAAATTGAGAGCAATCATGTCTGGCTTAATACTATACTACAAAAGAATCCTCAGCAAAACTGGACTTTCCACTAAAATGAGTTATCTGATATGGCAATTGTACCTATCCTTGGATACGTCTGGGGTCTTTCAAATGATTTGAAACTAGCAATACTGTTGTATACCTTTTATTTCACAGTAGGAAAAGTTAATAATGTTTCATGCTTTTGTAAATTAAAACTTGAATCACCTACTCAATAGCTATAATCTGTTGCTGTGGGCAGTGGGTTGGTAATTGTACTTATATAAAGTTCAATTGCCAACCCACTGCCCACAACAGCAGATTATACCTATTGGGCATATGCCAGAAAAGAGTGAATCTCTCTCTCTCTCTCTCTCTCTCTCTCTCTCTCTCTCTCTCTCGGCGGAGGGGGGGAGGGAAGGAGAGACAGCAGGCCCATACATGCACTTATTTTAATGTTTAAGCGTTCACAGAGGAAAAACAATAGATTAGTGAAGAATGAAACAAGTGCATCAACCCCAAATGATGTCCTGAATAAAGCCTCAAGCTCTGAAACCGGTAAGAACACAGCAAATTCAATCAAGCTGTGATAAAGAAGCCGACACTGATGGGTCAGAGTCCCTGACCTAATGGAGGAAAAGATGTCTCATCAGGTTTGTTTGTATTTTGTGTTTTGTTTTGTTTTTTGAAGCAGGAATGTCCATCTTTCACAGAAGAAAATTTCTGTCACTCAGGCTGGCGAAAAAAATACTACAAAGGAAGTCAGTTTAAAACTACCCTGAGTGAAGTTGCAGCAGTTGCACTGAACAGGTCTGAATGTTGATGCTGTATATTAGAAATCCATGAATTAACCATTTTTCCTTTATTAAATCAGATGTTACAGTATTCACTGAGAGCAGGAAACACTGAACTATATTTAGATAATCGTTCCATAAATACTGTGTATTTTCACAGCAGTCAAAAAGTCAGGAATTTATGTTCTAATTACAGACCCCAAATCATCTCTGCCTAGATTTGCAATTAAAACTGAAATATTTTCATACAGTACAATTCCAGGGTTCATAACACCATCCATAAGACATGCCAGTTATTATTTGCTTTGGAGATTTGATCATTTAATGTTTCAAAATCATCATTTCATTTTTGCTGTACTTGTGCCTGCTGTTTTACAGCTGATGGTGGTTAGGACTTAGTTGCAGTGTAGTTAAAAAACAACACAGGAACCAAATATTCTTGTGTAGTAATTCATGTGTAGTAAACATCATGTGGAAACCAATGATATGTGGAAAATTCATATACTATGAAAAATCCCCATGTGCCATTGTCTTCTTAATATAACCTTGTAATTTTTTAAAAATTACACATTTTCAGAAGTAAGAGCTAATAGCAAAGAACAGCTGAAATGTAAAATTTAGGGAGGTTTTTGAATAATTCAGTAGCTTGTTATATGATTACATCTGATTGGTTCCCTACTAAGACATTGTCCATAAAATTCCCCAGGGTAGCATTGGTCTTGGGGTAGGAATAGGATGGGAGGGGTATGATGTCTATTAAATGGGAGAACAAGGCTTACTTGAACTAATAATATCATGGTTGCACAGAATGATTGATGGTCTTTAAAAAGGCTCAGATTGGTTTCATCTTTCTTCAGATTTTATCACTGACTTGTTCGTAGTCATGTGCAGTCACTAAGGCCAAGAGAGGTAACAAGTGTTTGATGTATGAGACTTGCTCCACTTTTGTCAGAACTGTATTTATTTTTTCAAAAACTGCACATATGAGATCCCACTTAAGATAGAAATATGAATCTGGGTACTAAAGGAGGTGGATCAAGGAATACCCAAAGTTCTTGTTCTACTGAAAAAAGGATAAAAAAGAAATAGTTCCTACTCCCCGCACAGTGACTGTTTTCATTACAAATAAAATAAATTAAAGAGCATGTGAGGCTATCCCTTTTGCTGCAAAGACCATATGTTTAATTCTATTTGCACATGTTTCAACCTGCTTCTTAGACTCCTTAGAAGAGCTTATTAATTTAAATCCATTCCTATTTCCACAACCTGTGACAAGTGTCCAAGTACCTTTATTTAAAAAATTGAGGAAAGTAAGTATAACAAGAAAAGAAACATATAATTTATCCACCTAAGCCATATAGCTGAGCGTGTTTTGCTGCTTCTCATATACTCCACATCAAGGCAGATATCTTAATCTGTTGCTGCAAACGTTATTATCAGCCTTGCATTCATGTAAGATTGTGTATGTGTGAACCACAAAATGTTTGGCAGAGGCCCAGTTGGAAAAAGAGGAGAAAGTGTGAGAAAGAGTCCTAAAGGGTTCACCAAATAGCTTTGTGCTGTATGAATAGCTTTCATTTTGAGATCCTTCTGTCATCCCTCTTTGTTCTATTGAGGAGGAAAATGCCAGACCAAGACAATGTCAGATATCTATGACTTGATTTTCCTGCATTGATCGTACAGGATTTGGGTGAGGGAGAGTGTGTGAACATATATGGGTGAACATGTATGTATATCAGCACATAAATGAAAAATCCTGCATTGTATATGTAGATAAATGAACAAAGTGTGTGTCCAAATGACATTGACACATAGGTCCCCTCCCTCCTGTAGGTTTTATCTTCTATAAAGTTGAATGGTTTTCTGTTTTGACAATTTAAACACTGTCTCAAGATTGTTTAACAAAATCAAGAGCAGTTCTTGGCAATTAATTTCTGCAGTCAATAGTATTCTCAAACTGGGCAACTCCCCTTGGAACGGGGAGCCACAACAGAAAAAAAGCCTGTGCAAGTGAAAGAGCAAGACAATTCATTAGACAATTCTGCAGCAGCTCAAAGTGGCGGGGGGATGTCAGCCCCTGCTCCTGTGCTTCAATACTAATGAGAGTCATTGCATATTCATAACCCTAAATACAGTCAGCTTCTTGTAAAAACTTTTGTCATTGAGGCTTCATGGCAAGAGCAAAGCATTGCACTCTCGGTATCGTGGCACTTCCACCAAGAGAGTGCAAGAGCAAGATTGATTGTTTTGCAACGCAGCTTGACAGGGAACTAAGAGATACTGCCCCAAGGGTCCTGAAACTAAGCTTAGTTTGATTACAAGGCTCCAAGTAATCAAAGAAACAAAAGAGGGAAAAAGTGGAATTTTTTTTTTTAGATAAAGGAAGACTCTAAAGATATAGCTTTCCTTATTGAGTGTTCAGAGTAATTATCTGCTAGCAGTTTAAAACAGTTCATATCAATTTTTATCACAGAGGAAGAAGAACAGTGATCTCCAACAAACTTGTTCCCATGTTGTAGGAACGCTGTGGCGTGTCTTAATAGATACAAATCTCTAAAACCTTATGAAGCTTCCTGTCAATATCAATAACAAAGATTAGGGAACTCAACCTGTCAGATTATTAAAAACGCAGCTGCCAAGGGTTGTGTTGCCCAGACTCCGCTCCTTGCAGGTTACTTTTCTTTTGTTGTCAAGTTCTTCTTTTCATGCAGTGCCTCCTAATTAAGATTTGGCATGATTACTTGCTTGCCCATCTCCCGGAAAAATCCTAAGGGTGCACAGTATACACACAGTAATGCTAGCCTCTGACCCCCGGTATCAGTCTGCTGGGGTAGCTACCAGCATCCCCTGGAGTCAAAGAAGGGAAGCATCTCTTTCAGTACCCATTTTTTAAAAAGGCCTTGAGCATTTTCTCACTCATAATGATGTCTTCAGTTGGAATGCCAGCACATTTCCATGTCTCCTTGACAGGCGAACAGACTAGAAGATATACATAAAATTAAAATAGAATGGAATGTTGTAAGAAAGGTTTGCAGTTCTGATTACATACAGGCTTGTTGTAATTTGGTAAAAAGTCGCTTCCAAATGGAACTGCTAATACATGCACATGCTCTCAATTGCTCAATATATGTCATAAAATATTAGTGGAGGTGGGAGGGAGTATCTGGGCTGTTAAATATCTTAGTCATATTTATACAGACAAAAATAAAATAAAGAAATCTTCTAGTTATGATGGATTGAGGAAACTGATTATTCACAGATATTATTAGTGTTGAGACTTTAAATTATCATCCGTATCAATCTGATTGCAGTAAAACATGAAAACATTGACTTTTGTCTTGTTAGAGAAATTTATTTTCCCCTGAATGACAATCCTTTAAGTAAAAACCAGGCAGCCTGCCAGCACTCCTTGTAGTACACTGAAGTTTGCACAGACAGGCTATATTTTCAACTGTTTGTCGAGGTTCAGTGCTCAGTGCTGAGGACTTCTACAAAGAATTTCATAATAAACTGATCTCTATAGATCTGCTACTTCAGGCTTCCTTAAGACATGTTAAAAGCCTATAAAGCTATTTGTGTGTACGTATACATACACACACACACACTGGGAATAAATGCACATTGTAAATTGGTTTGCACTGGAAGCATTCAGGTAGTCAACCCTCATCACTTATTGTGAAGTATTCTTTTGAAAGAAACAACAGTCCCCCCCAAACTCAGCTTTATGAGGAGGTTCGATTAATATGTTTTACAAGACAGAAGTCAATGCTCATCAAAACTGTCAGCAATCTGACAGCTTTCAAAAACAGCTTTTGTTCCCTGAATGAGTAATTTCTGTTACCTTACTTCAGACCGCCTGCCATTGCTTTCCTGTTACGTGAGGAGCACAAAACACTAGTCCAAAGACTAGTCCTGGTCCAAAGACACTTTAGCGAAGCACAGAGTTGCTTGCCCACTGCGGT
The DNA here is from genome assembly GCF_021028975.2 of Sphaerodactylus townsendi. Classification (NCBI taxonomy): domain Eukaryota; kingdom Metazoa; phylum Chordata; class Lepidosauria; order Squamata; family Sphaerodactylidae; genus Sphaerodactylus; species Sphaerodactylus townsendi. Next base: position 45,926,094 of record NC_059431.1, read on the forward strand.
ACTCAAAATCCCCACATCTCCTCCCTCCAAAAACATGATGAGGACTTTCAGATCTGACAGTAATTTAATTTATTAGATTTAATGATCTGCAATGCATACATATATGCACTTGCAGGTAGATGCTGAGTGTGTCCCCGTTTTTGTGGCTCTGGTTAAAAGGAACACACAAGCAAAAAAAATTATCAACAGATTTCCATTGCTGGAAGTAACTATATGTCTTTACCATCAAGTAAATGATCCAGTTAATTCTAATGGAGTTGGGTTCACCACCAGGTTCAACCCTAATGGAGCAAGATTCAACCCAAATATAGAGGTTTCGTGACAAAGTGACACTCCATCAACATCAGCAGAAGAATATAAAAGGGTTGTGAGAGTTATTTTCATTATTAAATTAAATCTTAAAATCCTATTAACATAGTGAACAGTATTCAAAGTCTTGGTTCTTATTAGCAAATTCTGGGAAAGGGAAATGGGGAGTGAATAAACTAAGGTGAATAAACTAAGGTTAAAATTATTCATGCAAAATAAAAGGAATCCAACATGAATCACCTTAAAAAGGAAAATAGTTTATTTCCTTCATGAGATACAATAATGATGTCTTCAGCTGGAATGCCAGCACATTTTCAGTTGATAGATTTTCTCCTCTACTCTTTGCAAGGGGATTAATAATGACACAATTAATTAAAGCAGTCATTAAAAAAGAGAAATTGCTAGACAAATAACATCAATATGGCTAAAACTTCCAGAAGAAGAAACCTAAAGGAAGGTCAGAAAGTCAAGATGACATTATGTCTTCCATTCATGTTTTTGCATCAGGTTCCTTAAAATATGTTGAAGCTTTTTTCCAAAAAAAAAAATGATCATGTTCTTTTGAAAGACCTGAAAAGAGTTCTTTTACTAATCACTGTCTGGCTAATCTTACAGGAAAATACAATAATATCAAACAAGCTTGATAAGAAGCATTAGTGTAATAAATATTACACATCCTGTATTTTAAGATAGAACATTATCATTAATACAAGGACGGATAGTCACAATGTCACACTCCTATGCATCTGATTGGCATCTGCTACTTTACTCCATCACATTTTTACACATCTGTAGCACTGAGGTATCTTGTTCCAATTCACAACCTAGTTAAGCCCAAGTATTTGATTTGAACAGGTTTACGTCAAGATTTAGGGGATTGTGGAACGGTGCAATATAGCACAGTTGTGTCAGATCTTGGAAACTTACGAGTGCCTTTGTAAAAGGTGGCAATGGTGAACCAGCTCTGCTAAACAACTTGACTTGAAAACCTATGGGTCTGCGAGTTAACTGCACTTTGCACGCACACACACACACATGAAGATGCTGAATACGCTGCCCTAATTCAAGCCATATGCTCCAATACATAAACAAATATTTTTGCATTGATATTGAAGGAGGAAGGACAGGTTCAAATGCACCCTGGGACAGCAGTCCATCCTGCGATATACCACATATTTGGAATAATAGTACATAAAGGTCAAAATCAGAAGCAAATAACAAGTGGAATATAATACCACTTGGATAACGATTAATTGTCATTTGGTCTTTTTCTGAAGCATTATTATAGCATAGATAAAAGCACTCTCCCCAGAAAAACCTGCCTGTCCCTTTCTGTTGCTGTCTTCCACCAGTGAATATAGCTTTTTTGTTTGTTTGTTTGTTTATTCTGGCATTCCCACAGTGATCACCCTGCTTGTAATTGTTGTTTTCACGTATATGTATTTTTATCATTTTGTATTTGTATTTTAACTTGGTTTTAATTGTTCGAATGATGTGATTTTGTTGAGTTTTAGTGTTTTTTAAGATGTCCTTTTAATCTGTGAGGTACCATGATAACCCTGGTAAGTACAGAAGGGCAAGATATAAATTGTAAACAAATAATACATCCTAGAGAAAATATTGTTTCATGTATTTAAAATATTGACTTGAAACTTTAAATAATTCTAAAAGTGAATCAGAAAGGTAGGTGAGCCACATGTACATAGGAAGGGGAACTCTTGAGAATGGCTCTCCCAGCTAAGAAAAACTGGGCTGAATTTTTGTTTCCTTTCTTGTTCGAGGGTAATTTAAGCCTAATCATGACCAGAAGTGTGAGAGAACTCTATTAGCAGATCTATAAAATTGCTTCCTGAAGGAAGCTACTTTCTATACACAGCCTTAGTGATAAAGTGTAAGTTGCAGCCCATTCTTGGGAGCCAGAATGCTTGGCCTTAACATCAGCAGCAAATATTCTCCTCCCAGTATCTGTTAAGCACAACTGTATAGCATAAAAGCTGTTGTACCCAATCTAGTGGAACAGAACATTTCTAGCCTTCTTCAAAAGCATCCTATGGACTTTTCTAAATCTTCAGAGCTTCAAAGGCTCCTGCAAAATTATTCCAACCATAACAAATAGTTGGAAAAAGTGGGTTTCCAGGCTGTATGGCCGTGTTCTAGCAGCATTCTCTCCTGACATTTCGCCTGCATCTGTGGCTGGCATCTTCAGAGGATCTGATCTTCAGAGGATCTGATCAGTAGCGGAAAGGACAGAAAGAGATCAGGACTGGGACATTAGCTTAGACCCCGGAGCACGCTTTTTTGAAAAACACAGAGTTGGATCTAGCCAGCTTTTTTACTCAGTCCCACATTTCACATGGTTTTTATACATGCTGGTCCCATGATCCCCATCATAACCAAAGAAAAGAAAACCCTTCCTTCCCTTTTCACCAGCAGAAAAGCTGGCCAGATTCAACCAATTAAACTCACACAAAGATTGCAAAAACAGGGTATAACATAAGTAAAACTAGGCAATTCCAAACTTACAAATGTGTCTAATCAACTTTTTAAAGGATCATCAGCTCATTCCGCACATGCAGAATAATGCACTTTCAAACTGCTTTCAGTGCTCTTTGAAGCTGTGCGGAATGGCAAAATCCACTTGCAAACAGTTGTGAAAGTGGTTTGAAAACGCATTATTTTGCGTGTGCAGAAGGGGCCGATGTAAGATCAATCACTGGCATTTAACTGGCGGCCTAAAACACAGCAGTGACTGTGTGCTGTTGAGGAAAAGAGGCAGCTGGCTAGGAGGGAAGTAACAAAGGAGTGGATGCCATGCCACACGGAAGTCCTCTGGGTTCTAGAGCCAAGCCATGAGAATAGGGAGTCGGTGTCTGTATCAGACCTCTGTCAAATTACACAGATTTTTTTTCTTTCCTTTGCACAATTAACTTGTAGAATTTGCTACTACGGTATGTTACGTACCTTTAAGAAATAAATTAGAAAAATCATGGATGATAAATCTATCAGTAGGTATTAAATAAGGTAGCTAAATGAAATACATATGTTCAATGTGCTTCATAATATCAGTTACTGGAGATAAAACAATTATGTTCAGCATTTAGTCTTTTCAGTGTTCAAAGTATTGTGTGTGTGTGTGTGTGTGTGTGTGTGTGTGTGTGTGTGTGTGTGTGTGTGTGTGTGTGTGTGTAGTAAATTTAACAGTTCTGTAAGGGTCACCAGTACTTTCTCAATTAATAGATATTAAAGGGTTTAACTAGGATTGCTCTGTAAACTGGTGAAATTATTTGGTCCTTAGGAGTGGCTGAAATCACCTTTTTCCTTTTCTGAGATAGCTGTTTTACACAAGTAGTCAGCCTGTAGCACTGAGCAGAAAAATTATTTTTCCCAGGCTTCTAAAACAATCTGCATAAATTTAAATATAAGTTTAATAATATTTTTATGATCCAAAATGCAGCTTGTCCTATAATAACAGAGATGGTATTGGAGTGTTGTGGGATTTCTGGGCTGTATGGCCGTGTTCCAGTAGCATTTTCTCCTGTCGTTTCACCTGCATTTGTGGCAGGCATCTTCAGAGGAACTGATGGTAGTAAAGGAAGTGGAATAAATATACCTGTAGAATGTCCAGGATGAGAGAAAGAACCATTTGCATTGGTTAACAAGTGTAAAGGGTGCAATTAGCAAGTGTGATTATAGATTATTATTATTATTATTATTATTATTATTATTATTAATTGTATTTATAAACCGCCCTCCCCGAAAGGGCTCAGGGCAGTGAACAAAACAAATAGATAGAGCACAGATAAAATCAGTAAATAATCATTAAATATGGCTCTATATGTTAAAATCAACCCCATTAAAATGCAGCATCCTAATCAAATATACTGGTAGATGGTATTATGCTTAGATATACTGGTAGATGGTATTATGTTTAGATAAGAATCAGGATGATCATACACCTTTGTTTATCTGTTTGACTTGACTCATTTTATCTCTTTAAAACACTTGATTCTTTAATGTCATTGTGCATTCGAAAGATGTTTACACTGTTTCAATGAGAAACACATTTCTACTCCCTCTTTTTTTTGCCTCTCAGCCAATTGGAATGCAGTTTTATACCCCACAGTGAAGGGAGGATTTAAGGAACAAACTACACATCACACTTTCCTTGGGTCTACTCAGTTCTAGGCATATAAATGTTCCCTAGACCTATTCCCAACCCGAAGCAGTCCCAAGGTACCACTCTTTGCCCCACAGTGGAAACTTGCTTGAAGTAAACATGAGCCCTACATTAAGTGTTAAGTTTCTCAGTAGGGCAAACTGCAACTCCCGAGGGCTGTTTCAGGGTCAGAAATTGGGATGGGGAAAATTTAAGCCCCTTCTTACAATGTGCTCAGATCCAAAAAGGAAAGATCAAAGATTTGTGAATAAGTATAGCAGTCATGGGGAGAGAGGGTGGATCCTCTTATGGATTACAATTGGTTAAATATAATGAAATAAGAGAGTGGAGGGAAATAGGCAATTCTTGCAATGAAAAGAAGTTGTAGAGTCCCACAAGAATCAGCACGTTATTGCTATTTAAGTGAAATTTGCTCACATTTGCTATCAGACTAATTCTTGATATCTACAATGGTTCCAGAAAAGTGAGCCCTAGGTTATACAGGATGAGAGACTTTCCTAATGTGGCTGAAATGTGATGGGAGCAAAAACTGTATGCAGAAACAACTGTCAGGGTACTGTGCAGCATAAACATGGAATAAGTTTTCTTGTTGGATGACATACCTGTCAAGCACCCAGTGCCACCAGAAATATAGCCAAATTTGGTTTATTTGGTGCAATCCAAAAGTGGAGAACATTGAATTTGGATTATTTAATACCAAGCGTGGCCAGATTGTGTTTTTGTTTTTATTTATTTATTTTTATTTTCTGAATGCATTCTTCTAGCATTTAAAATGCAACTATTATACTATTTAAGGGAAAAGGGGGGGAGAGAAATCAGCATGAAAAGGAAGCAAAAGCTTCATCTTATTTCCATTTATACATTTTTCTCTCTCTCTCTGACACACACTATCACAGATGACAGAGGCTAGCATTCTAATGTCATAGCTAAACATGATATTCAACATAAAACTGGGACCAAAGACATAATTCACATGTAAGATTTCTCCTTCTCCCGATAACATTTTGCCTTCCGGTAAATTGAGGAAATATTTATTAGAAATGTGAAGGTCCAGGACAAAACTGGAAAATTCAGAAGGATACTTTTTTAACCTAGAGGAAAAACTGGAAATTTGGGGCAATACTAGAAAAAAACAAATACTAGAAAAAAACTATATTCCCTTTTGAAAAGAATAAATACACAGGGGTCAATTCCCCACTGAAAAAATGAACGTAGATACAAACCGGTTTGGGAAAAACAAGGATCTTTTCAGCACTGTTTCAGCATCCCAACTGCAGCTTCTGCCCCGCAAACAATTCTTGTTCCCAGAAACGCAGCAGCAACGAAGGATTCCCCACTGAGGCAGATTGAGCACGCGATCCGCTGAGGGGCTATCCTGATTTACTGTTGTGTTGTGTTGGGTGGGATTTTTTTTTTCAAACTTCCGGATCCATGTCTCTGCAAGCATGCGCAGAATGACTCTACGCGGAGAGAAAGAAACGGGCAATTAAAGCGAAACCCTGTTTCCGCATGCCTCCATATAGTCGGATCCACGTGGATTCACCTGTATTGCCTTCTACTCAGTCAATCAGTCAAAACCGGCCCCATGTTGCTTCGTATTCACGTGGATCTCTGCGTTCTCATTGGATGGGAGGCTCCACGTCACTACCAGTGGTGGGAAAAATGAATCCGGATTCACACACACACCCAATTTCCCCACTGCTCCAGACTGCCCACACGTTTTTTGAAAAGGCATACTTTCTTGCAGGTTCTAAAATAACATGTGCTGAGGGGGTGGAGCATCAGAAACGGGATGAAAGCGTGTTCGGCGCTGGTGCAGTGGGGAGTTCTGCTGGAAACCTGGATATTTTGTGTGACGAGCACGCCTCTAATCCTCAGTGGGGAATCGACCAGGGTTTTGCTGACACCAAATATATATATAGGGAACGCCTATGAAATCTGGGTTTTTTCCCCTTTTGGAAACAGGAAACATTTTACTGAAAATGTTTTGAATGAATTTTTTTATGTAAGTCAGTCTATTACAATAAAAAATCAAAATTCCTATGAAGGGGGTAGACATATGCAATATGTGTCAAGAATAATTTTGGATAATTCATAATAATTAGTATGTTATGATTAACATAAGAATAGATAATTAATAATTAATATTTATGATTAATATAAGAATAATAATTAATATGTTATGAAGAGAACATCGTGGCACATATTGGTATGCAGTACTGCAGTCAAAGCTCGCAATGAGTTCAGTCCCAACAGAGGTCAGTTTTAGTAGCTGGCTCAAAATTGACTCAGCCTTCCATCTTTCCAAGATCAGTACCCCAGCTTGCTTGGGGTAAAGTGTAGATGACTGGGGAAGGCAATGGCAAACTACCCCATAAACAAAATCTGCCTAGTAAACATGATAACATCACCTCCTGGGTCAATAATGTCCTAGTGCTTGCCCTCCTTTACTTTTAATGTTATAATGTCTTTAAATTATATTTTTAAAGCTGGTTTTATTATTATTCTACGTTTAAATATTAGGTATTTAAATGTAGAACCAGGGGGCATTCATTGAAAATGCTGGGGGGAAGAATTAGGACTATTAAAAGGAAACACTTCTTCACGCAACGTGTGATTGGTGTTTGGAATATGCTGCCACAGGAGGTGGTGATGGCCACTAACCTGGATAACTTTAAAAAGGGCTTGGACAGATTTATGGAGGAGAAGTCGATCTATGGCTACCAATCTTGATCCTCCTTGATCTCAGATTGCAAATGTCTTAGCAGACCAGGTGCTCAGGAGGAGCAGCAGCAGCAGGCCATTGCTTTCACATCCTGCACGTGAGCTCCCAAAGACACCTGGTGGGCCACTGCGAGTAGCAGAGTGCTGGACTTGAAGGACTCTTGTCTGATCCAGCAGGCTAGTTCTTATGGTCTTATGTAGGTATTGTTTTTATTTATACTTACATAAATTTTAACTTGTTGATAGCTATTCTGAGCCCCACCTTGAGAGTGGGATATGAAATGCATAAACAAACAAACAAACAGTTTGGGTAGTGATATCAATTTTAATTTTATATCCAAATGGGCTGGTACTCCTACCTACTGTGTCTATTTGAGAATGTCCAAATAAAGCACTTCATTTATTACAGAATTTGTTTTCTATCTTCAACGTTCATTTTTTCCCTTTCTCTTAGGCTGATTCCGCATGGGCCAAAAACAGCAGTGTGAAAATGGTGTAAAAGGGTTTAAAATGGTGTAAAAGGGTTTATACCAGTGATGGCGAACCTATGGCACGGGTGCCAGAGGTGGCACTCAGAGCCCTCTCTGTGGGCACGTGCAGAGTGCCCCACCCCCACACATCTAGGCTGGCCTGGGCCGCTGAGCTTGATTATTAGCATTAAACCTAAGACCTAGCTTTTGGGAAGCAGTGTAGGTAACCCTGTTAAGCGCTGTTAAACCCCACTGATTTTCATGCAAAGAACTAAAGCGCGATCCTTTACCTGGGAGTAAGCTGAGTTGCTGGCAATGGGGTTTGCTTCTGAGTAAACCCTCCAAGGGTCGTGATTCCCCCATTGGAAGAGTTGCACAGTTGCTTCAAAGCAAAGCCACCGACTACCACCAAGCTTACTCCTGAGTAACACACACCTCGGAGCCAACCATTTTTTCTAAACAAAAACTTCAGTATTCAGGTTAAATTGCCATGTTGGCACTTTGTGATAAATAAGTGGGTTTTGGGTTGCAATTTGGGCACTCGGTCTCGAAAAGGTTCGCCGTCACTGGTTTATACTGTTTTCACACTGTTTTCACACCGCTTTTTTTGGCCCATGCGGAACCAGCCCTAGAGAGCAAAAATTAAGCTATGTGTGCTAAGGCAGCATCGAGTGCAGCAGCAGTTTGCATCTCACTCTCAAGTATTAGGTATATTTGCAATTATTACAATCCTCATATAACATGTATGTATTTCCAAAAGCATGAGGCCTTTTAAGATTTATAAATGGGCTCATTGCAGTACAACATTTTGCCTGATTATCAGTTTAGTTTGATTTTTGGTGGTAGTAGACAAATTTCTCCATCTGAAAACAGTTCTATTGGTTTTAATCTGAGAGACATTTCCACAGATTATCTAGAGTCATCGTTCCAAACTTTTCCTTTCATGAATATTCTACGCTGTCATTTTGGAGTCTAAAATATCTCTGGGTGCTCCCAGTATTCAAAGTATTGAAAACCACCAACAAAGCCTGCTTATGAAGTCATAAGGCAAGGATTTTGGAGGATCAGAAATGCTAACAAAGCCGGATAGTGTTTAAAAAGTAACAGGAATTTTGATATGGATTCAGATTAATCATTTTGCTGCTGTTCCTTTCCAGAAAACTTTTTCATTTACATTGGTCTGAAAGGAAGTTGGGAGGCTCCCAGTTTCACCAGACGAAGACAATATCAGAATTACCCCAATGTCAGATCTGTGTACAAGCATTCCTCCACATAACTGTTATGGTATATAAAGTGCAGTATGCCCAAATACCAAAATAATATGGAGGGGAGCAATTGGTTTTGCTTTTCTGCTCCTTTTTCACTTCCTTGGTATTAACGTAATGTTATGTGACACTGCTAGCAGTGCAGCACAATAAAAATGAAATGGTACCAAATGTGCATAGACACCATGGAAATCTCAGTGACAACAGCAACAAACATTTGATTTCTTCTTTCCTCTCCTGTGCCTTTAGTATTTACTTAAGAATATGTGATGCAAGCATCTGCACAGCAGATATAAAATGAGCGGCCAATAGGTCCAGACAGACATGGCAACTGAAATCATGCTATTTTGTATCCTGTAAAGATATGTGATTCTGATTATAGAATATTGTTCACTTTATCACAAGCAATAGCAACTGAAAACAGAAGTATTCACTGGCAGTTATTTTTAAACTTCCATTCAGACATTAAAATCAGATTTATATATTACATTCATATTGTGTTTATATTTTTTACAAAATAAATGTTTTGGGGAAAATATTTATATCTGAAATTGTTCATAAAGTACACAATCAGTTTATACGATAATAGGAAAAGACATCTGCTTGCAACATTTCCCTCATTAGATGCTATCATGTTGTTTTTATGACTTTGCTACAAAATACAACGTGCTGATTGACAGCCTTCTTAAAATATAGGTAGCAAGTAGAACTGGGGTGCTTTAAAATAGCTACAGTTGATTGCAGGCTCAAGGAAGGATAGGTGATGAGCCATGAGGAAAAGAGACATACTCAATACTTTTTGGTAAGAATTTTGACCACAGAATGTTTTATTAAATTTAGGCAAAGGAACAGAGGCGCAGCATGGGGACAGAACCTGGCATTGGGCGACCTGCATGGCGTTTGATGAGCACCCTCCCCCAAACTGCCTACTGGGGGAAAACCATGGTATGGCAAGCTATTGATAGCCATGTGGGTGCCAACTTCTCCCCTTGTTACCTGGAGGTGCAGCTAGCTGGCTGTCCCTGCCAAGGTATGCATCTGAGTGGCTTCACACCCCCTCAGGCCCCTTATGGAGGGAGGGGGAAGCATAGACATAGCCTCCCCCAGAATGATCCATCCCATTGCCACTCCACCATGCTGTGACAGAAACAAAATACGTACACACAGTCCAGCCAGCATAAAGAAAAGGCAAACAACATCACAAATGAGGGAGGGTGGGTAAGCCGCTGATTCCAGCAAGAAAAGGAGAGAGGAGGATGCCACTTGTGGGCTTGTTCAAATAGCTCTATGAGTTCAATGGCCTCACCCCTTGCCCAACCAGCCCAAAACTGATATGGCAGGCTGAAGGTGGTCTGGCCTATGCTCCCTGTTTTGTCCGAGGGCACCATGCAGCAACCAGTCACGTTTTCCTCCCTGCCTCCTGAACTTCAAATAGCAGCATTAAGTCCTGGCCACACATCTAGCTCTTTTACTGAAGCCCAACATGGTTGCCAATGTGAAACTATCTAGTGTTTTAAGTTTACTTTCAGGATTATTTAAAATAAGGAGTACTGTGTTGCACCGGTGTGGTATAGTGGTTCGAATGATTGGCTTGGATCTTGGAGAGCTGGGTTCAAATCCTCAATTTGCATTCAAGATTGCTAGATTATCTTGGATCAGTCATACTTTCTCAGATTAATCTACTTCACAGGATTATTGTGAGACTAAAGGAAGGGAATAAGAACCATGTGCCCTGCTCTGAGCTCCTTAAAGGAAGAGAATATGATAGATAAAACCTTGAGTATTAATTGTATTAAGACCATCACACTGCCCAAAAGTTCTACATCTTTTAGGCTAGCTTTCTTCAGATTCCAATTAATCCTTTTTTGTTGTATCTCTCATATGTGAGATAAAGGTGCTGGAAATACAAACACAAAGTTTAAATTTCAAGCATGGCTCAATTATGTGTCCAACACCTTGGTCTCAGATAATTCATAATCTGGCACAATGCTATAGCTCTATGGTATTCTGCTGTGTCCAGTTGCAGCTCTAGTACAAACACAGTACCAACAATTACTTCTGCTGTTTTCTAACACAAACCCACAGTGCTGTGCTAGGATAATTAACTGCAGGAAACTGCTGGGAGTGGGTTGGTGACAGGAAGACCCATCAATGGCATCCCAATGCTACAACCTCATAAGAGTTTCAGTTCAGTTCTTTCCTTATGGAATGATAATAGCAAAGGGCAAAAACAGCCATCATGCCCAGATTGTAGGGCATAGTTGTTGTTTTCTGCAGCCACAAGTTTGTTTATACCATTACAACTGACTTAGATGAATAGACTCATATAGTCATTTGGATTTCTTAAGATGATCTGGGACAGAGCCATACAGGGTCCTGAGGAAGGTTCTGCCTCACAGAAGACTTAGAAAAGATGCTGAAAGTTTGGTTCCTTTCAGCTTTCTCAACCTGTTAGACTCCTTGATCAGGCTCACTCTAGCAAGTTACTGCTTTTGGAAATTACATTTGTCCATCACAGTTAAATGCTGGTTGCAATCCAACTATATTTCTTTTAAAACACACTGAACATTAATGGAATGGTTAAAGCCCAAGTGTTTGTGAGCAAAATTGGATTGAAACACCAGGAATATGAAAGGGAGCTGAATATGGGTCTAGGTAGTACTTTGCAATATAACATCTGTATTTGCAGTACCGACATACTATAAATCAAAGTGTTAGAAGAGTTACTGATCAGCATGAAGGAATTCCCATTAAAGCTACATATGTTGCTGAAATGCTGTCAAACCACTATCAAAATTCATGACAACATACCAGTTTTTTAAATCAGCGACATCTTAAAAACTTATTTCTGTTATGACAAATCTGTATGAAGAACTGGTTCAGAAAGTATTTCTCAGCTTTACTGACTATGACTCACAGTCTAAAAAGAATTCTTCAAGCCACCATTTCTTTCATCTGTGCTTGGTCAATCTATTACTCTGTTGAGCTCCAGGTGCAAAACATGAGCACATAACTGAGAATTTCCTCTTTTCCCCCTGTACAAACTTAAGGCCAGCACCAAGAAGTTTAATCATGAAGTTACTTTCTTTTCAGTGGGAATTCCACCAAAGCTTTCAGCAGCTCTGCTGTTTGAATAAAAATGATTCGAAATCATCTCTCCAGTCATTTAAATAATCTGTTAAAAAGCTATTAGGTTTTCCTAATGCCTAGTCATTTTAAATGACTCTCAATTTGATTCATGAACAAAACATGAACAGTGCAAGATTCATGTGACCAATCACTTAGCAAAAATGCAATTTTTATTAAGAGCCTCTTCAAAAAAACCCAGATATATTGGATGAAATCCTTTGTATTTTGTAGTATTTTTTAAAAGGTTATGCCTCAAGGGTCAACTTTTCATGAGCCAAAGTCAGCAGAAAAGTTAGCATTGTTAGAGAAGATCAAGGAGCTGAAAGGAGCTGGAAGAAATCACACAGATAATTGCAAAAATCCTGCTCCACTTCAAGTGCAGTTGAAGTTCTATAATGACTTGGAGTTCTCGATGCATGTCAGATTTTTACTGTAATCAGAGCTCATTGAAAACTCATTAGGGCTGTACACAGTGGCTACTTAGTTTATGAATACTTAGAACTGGTAAGAAAAAAATGCATTCAGGAACTTATATCCAGACTGAATGTGATCAGTTGATCAAAGGGATAAACAGGAGGTGCTGCATGGATGGTGTAGTCTCCTCAATTATAGGTATATATTTATGCATATGCTTACATGTTGAATAAGCTTGCTTTGACTTTAGGAATTCAAGAAGCATTAAGCAATATTGCAGCTAATACAGTGGAAGGTGAGCTGTGCCACCCATATCTCTAATCTCACTTTTCCCATTTATTCTTTGAGTGAATTTAGACCATCTGTGATACGGAAGTAAAAATACAGAGTTGCCTTGCAAAGTTTTTGTAAGCGTTACTGAGTGTATATATGAGAATCTTTTTTATTACATAGGAAAAGTGCTATATACATAATTAGGATTGGATCTTTCCTCAAAGTTTGGACCTATGACTATCTTCCTTTAAGGACTTCTTCAAAGGGAGAATGGCATTTTCTGATGGAGAAACATCTTTCTTTGTTGAATGGAATCTTTCTGTGCTAGTGGAAAACTTGATGAAGGGGAGTTATCAGGTCCAACCAGCCCATAATTATAAAGATGATAGGTTAAGTAAATCTACTGAATTTTCTAGTAGGCCAGATTTTACCAACCACATATTCCAGTTGCTACCTCAATGTTTTGGCACCCAAATCTAAAGACAAACAACCTCTATATAATAAATGCCAATATTGCTTAGATGTAAATCACTTTTCACAGTAATCTAATGCAAGCAGGGACATATATGTTAGTCTGAAGGTAAACTCTGTTTAGTCTGAAGGTAAACTCTGTAAACTCAGGAATGAGAATCTGGAATGCACAATTTTATGTTTAAAGAAGAATGTTAATTTATGTGTTTAAAGTAACACGTAATGGTTAAAGACTACAGTTAGATTAATAATAGAAAATGAATTACAGACTTAATCCATGAAGATCAAGCAGAAGTATATGGAAGATAATATTACACATTTATTTAATGCAATTGAATATTCAAAGAAAATGGAGAAAAACCTGCATTTAAATTTTTGAATGCAGACAAAATTTTTGACAACATATCTTTGTTATTTTGTAATGACAATCTTCCAAAATACGAATTATGGAACAGAATTTTTAAATTGAATGAAGTATTTATACAAATTAGCAAACTATAATTTTAATAAATGAATCTTTAATAGTAAAAAAAAACCTGAAACTACAAAAGGAAGGTGACAAGGATATCCAATGTCACTGATATTATTTCCCCTCCTCTTCCGTGTGCCCACGGGAGACCAGATGTTAATTTGTTGCGAAATTTGATGTTACCCCCGACTGGCCAAATGCCTGGCAGAACAGGTCTGTTTTGCAGGCCCTGCAAAAACTCTGTAGGGCCCTGATCTCACCTGGGAGCCTGTTCCACCAAGTTTTACCATCAAATTATAGCAAGCAAATTATATCAAAACTGAGGCAACAAATGACCAAAGAAAGTAGCCTATTGAGAAGAAAAACAACTTTCAAACAATTAATCACTGGAAACTCAAGACATTTATTAGGAAGTTTATAAAATGTTACTGCAATATAATACTGAAACAAAGCAAGTAAAAGATTGCGTAATAAAATGGGTACATAATATTGGAGAAAACATACATATGAACCAATGGGAAAATCATTGGACTAAAGAAATTAAGTTTTTTATTTTTTTTATTTTATTAAATTTGCTACCCCATTCTTCCCAGCCAGACAGCCGAGATCAGAGCAGCTTACACACATGGTTAAAATATATACAATACAATATAAAATTCCAGGATGACTTTACACCACAATATCAAATATTAAAGTTCTATACAATGATGGTGGCTTAGCATATTTAAAATCTGAATAGGCTCCAACAAATTGCCATAGTGTAACTAAAATAACAGCAAATATCTCCTCCACATTTACCATACCCGGAGAGATGAAGGGGGAACAAATATCAGGAGGCCAGAAAGCTGGAAGGAAAAACTGTAGCTGCCTCATCCCAAAATCTGGTGGTCTGTAGCTGCCTCAACTAAAGTATACAGAATATCAAATATTAAGGGAGAATTAGTGTAAAGTGTTCTTCAGATGGTATATTAAAGAGCCCTCTGGGGATGGGGCAGTATATTAAATCAAATAAATAAATAAATAAATATCACACCTAAAGCCAACAAAAAATATAATGGAAAGTGCTAGAAATGTCATAATCCAGATGCAACATTCTATCATATGTGGTGAACATGTAAGAAAGCCAGAAAATACGTGATGAAATGTAAAAGATACTCAAACTTAAGTTGGAGAGGAATCTGAAAAATATGCTACTGAATATCGCACCAAGTAATATTCCAAAAATATATAGTGAAATATTCAAGTACATGGTGATGGCAGCAAGAGTAACATGCAAAATTGAAGTTAGAAAATATCCAGATTCAAATGAATGGATGAGCAAATTATCTGAATATGCTGTTGTGACAAAACTAACGTTCTTCATACATAATAGATAAATTTCAGAATTTCAAGAAAAATGGAATGACTTTTTAAATTGTTTAGCTAAAAATTAAGACTCAAGTAAAATCAAGTTAAAACAAAATAGAAGATTTATAGTGCAATCCACAGAGACTGAAAGTGCTCAGGAGGCAGCATGACCCCAGAGCTGGCATAAATGCCACTTGTGTGGCATAAGAGACATTCATGCTGGCGCCAGCATTGGTGAGCCATGGGTAGTGAAACACTCAAGCACTAGCACAGCCACGGACAGTGCTCCTCTGGCTCAGGGGCTCATTCCACGGCTGAACGGGCCTTCCCAGGGGCAGGGTTAGCATTAGTCGGCTGTACCAGGCCTTTTTTACCATCATTCCTGATGTCTTCAGCTGCTTCTTTTACTAACTGTCCCAGTAATGGGACAGGAGGTTAAAACTCGTCCTCAAGGCCAGTAAGACTCCTGAGCCAGATTACTTGCCAGGAGATTTAATAAAGACATTTCCTGTATACTGGACACAGCTATTAGCAGCTTTTTAAATCACTATTGGTGATCCCAGTGCAGTTACAGAGCCGTAACTTCATACCATCATTGTAACAGTTTACAAGAAAGGGTACAGTTCCGATCCATCTAATTACCACCCTATTAATTTGCTTTCCTCTCGCTAACAGTCAAATCCCATTATTAGTCTTTGCATACAGCGCAGTCCCGTTTAGATCACTGGTCAATCTGCATGGATTGCTAAAGGGGTTTCAGAGCCATTGCCTGGGAAGAGCTTGGTAATAATTTGTAAAAAAAAAATCTGGTTAAAGTATTTTTGACATCTTCTAAGCAACTGTCCTGGAAGTTGAATAATCAGCCAATTTAGTATTTTTAAAATATTTTCAGCCCCCTTTCCACCTGATAGACCTCAAGGAGGCTTACAGCATAAGCTACACAACAAATAGAAAAAATACCTAAAACACTAGTTGGAAAGTTTCATTATCCAGATAGCTTTTCAGTCATGGAAAGCTAACAAAAGAGTGTGCTCTGCTTTTCGCCACTGCTTCCTCTGTGGCTGTTGGTTGCTGTTTTTGCCTCTGCTGGGGGCCTCATGTTCCTGCAGCAATTCATGTCTTTATGGCTTAAGTGCTATCTCAGTTTTTTAATGGGGTAGCCATTTGAATTGCTGGAGTCAGTAGCTCTATTGATTGACTTTTTGAGGTTTTTCTTTGGAAATCAATGGAGTTCTTTACTGTGTTGCTTCTGTGGTTCTTCAATTGGAACTCGGATTGGGATCAAGCCTAGCATATGATTTCTCACTTCTATTTGAATGTCATGTTGTCAGAGGATACTAGTAGTTTTCTTTTTCTTTCATTTCCTTATGTTTCTCATTAGCAGTCCAATCTTGAATCTACAGCTGTCCCTCCATTGCTGTTGTTGTCTATTCGCCCACAGGCTGTTGGACTTAGAAAGAGCACTGGAGATATTAGACTGTTGGTTGGCTCTTGGCAGGGCTCATAGAGTATTCTTTGTGCCATTTTTATACCACACCCCTTCTTACTGTTCCTTCTTATTTTCATCAATCAACTGTTTTGAAATATCAAAGGGCTTTTCTCCTAGCTTGGTTAAATGCTTTTCTTTCCACTGTTTAGGAGGGTAGCTTCCAAGGAGGATCTGGGGCAACTAAAACTTTAGCTCACATTTTCTTTGACTACGAGTTGATCATGCCTTAAGAGAACTTTGAATACAGCAGGTAATAGTTTCCGATGCCTTCTTTGCTTCTGTGTTTTCCTTGCTAGCTGATACTAATTTTGGTATGATTTTGGCTATGGCTACATTTTTGTCAGTCATGGCTTCTATGTAAGGATGGAAACAGAGGATAGTATTTATGAGACACATTCAGATTGTTAAATAAACAGTAAACAAAAAATCTTAATTATGTTACTATGAATGTAATCTTAAACATATTTACCTGGAAATGTCCTGTTATAATCAAATGAAAGTTTACTTCCATTTAAACATGGGAGTAGAGTTCTGAAGTGTATTTGTGTTATGCTTCACATGGAATAGGAAACCATTACACAAAGCCATCTAAGTGGTTTCTAGAAGTGCCTTACCTCAGCAGAAACCCTTTTATGAGGTTCAGAACCTCATCAACATTGTTTGAGGAAATCAGTCCTTTCAATTCTCATGAACTAAACAGATGATCACTAATAAAAAAGCATTGTGGTTACCAACCTGATTAAGTTACAGAATGATTCATAGTATATTACATTAAGCATTTAAACATGCTGGCATGTTTAAATACTACATTGGATTCCTCCTTGGTAAAAGATACCAGTGTTGCCAGCACATTAAAAGCTGTACCAGAACACATATTTATCAGTTTTCCATTTTCCCAGCAGCCCACTGCTCCCCCAAAAGTGTGGCTGAGGACTTGAGGGGTAGGTCCAGCACACCATGTAGCATGGGGACTTTAGCAAGAGGGAAACTGAGCAGAAATTGTCTTTCCTGTCTTTTGCTCTATCTTTCTCTCTGTGAACTTCAGCTTCACCCAGGCAAAAGTGAGGACAGGTGATTCCTGCTAAGCTCCACTTCACACTGCAGCCCTCACTCCATGGCTAGAGGATCTTCCAACCTTCAGCAGCATCTTGAGGTTTGTTTGTTTGTTGGTGTGTATGTTTGTTTGTTTTTAGACCGCCCTCCCCTGAAGGGCTCAGGGTGGTATACAGCATAAAATTATAACAATATCCTGTAAAATCCATACAACTTTAAAACCATTTTAAAACTAACAATAATAAATACTAAAAGAAACTTTGTATACAGCAGATGGCTATAAAAGCTCCCCCAACTGAGCCCACCAAAGGCCAGATCGTCTGGGGTCTCAGTCAACCCGTCTGGCCAAATGCCTGGTGGAACAGGTCCATTTAACAACCCTGCAGAAGCTTTGCAGGTCCCAAAGGGCCCTGGTTTCCCTAGGGAGCCTGTTCCACCAGAAAGGGGCCAGGGCTGTAAGGCCAGATGTGTTTCAGGCTGAAGACCTCAAATAGGTTCTCCCCCAAAGATTGGAGGGACCTAACAGAGAATATGGGGAAACACAGTCCCTCAAGTATGTAGGCCCAAGGCCGCTAATAGCCTTGAAGGTCAAAATTGACACTTTGAACATGACCCGGAACTCGATGAGCAGCCAATGAAGGTGGTACAGGACCGGTGTAATCCGGTCCTGACTCGATGTCCCCGTAAGGAGTCTGGCTGCCGCATACTGAACAAGTTTAAGTTTCCGGATCACATTCAGAGGTGGGCCAGCATATAGCGAGTTACAATAGTCAAGCCTGGAGGTAACCATTGCATGGATGATTGTGGCTAGATCAGAACAGAAGAGGTATGGGGCCAGTTGCTGTGCCTGCCGTATATGATGGAACGCTGCCTGAGCAGTCTGGGCAAACTGGGCTTCAAGCATTAAAGCCAAGTCTAAGGTTATCCCCAAGTTTCTGATGGATGAGGCTAAGTGCAATGCCTCGCCATCCAGTGCAGGCAGGCAAAAGTCCACCAATCACTCTCTGTGACACAGTCACAACACCTCCATCTGTTAACTTCAGCCAACTCGCTCTCAACCAACCAGCCACGGCGTCTAGATATCGCTGGAGATATCCAGGGGCTGAAGACGGGCTGCTCTCCATCATGAACATGAGCTGGGTGTCATCAGCATATTGGTGACATCACAGCCCAAAACTCCAGACCAAACTTGCCAGGACATGCATGTAGATGTTAAAGAGCATCGGGGAGAGGATTGCTTCTTGCGGTACCCCACATACTATGGGGCGTAGCCCGGAGTTCTCTTCCTCCAATGCCACCAGCAATCCCTGGTCTCGGAGAATCAAGGTCAGCCAACATAAGGCTGACCTTTGAACTCCGATATCGGCAAGACGGTGGACCAGAAGGTCATGATCTATGACATCGAATGCTGAAGTGAGATGGAGCAACACCAGCAGCACCAAACCGCCTCTATCCAAGTGAAGCCAGAGTTCATCCATGACTGCAACCAGCACTATCTCAGGGTCATGGCCAGCGCGGAAAACAGATTGGAAGCGATCCAGTACATTTGCATCATCCAGGAACTTCTGGAGCTGATCCGCCACTGCTCGCTCAATTACCTTACTCAGAAACTGTAGGTTCGAAACTGGGTGGTAATTGGCCAAATCCATTGGATCTAATTGCAATCTTTTTAGGAACGGGTGGACCACTGCCTCTTTAAGCCAACCCGAGAAAACTCCTTGCTCAAGGGAGCTATTAATTATTTCCAACTGGTGGCTCCGAAGCTCCTCCCTGCTGGCTTTCACCAACCAGGAAGGGCACAGGTCAAAAAGACAAGTGGTAGATCATACAGCAGCCAATGTCCTGTCCATGTCCATCAGGTCGAGCAGATTAAAGTGGTCCAAATAAAGACCTGAAGACAGCAAAGGGGCCTCCAGTTCACTCATTGTATTAACTGTCACAGGCAGGGATTGGCGAAGGGTCAAGACTTTGTCTGTGACGTAGCTCACAAATGTCTCACAGCCTAGTGCCAATTCCCTTGATTTAGGACCCATGGCAGAGGTCGTAAGTGACCAAATTATTCTAAATAATTGTGCCGAGCACGAGCTAGCTACCACAATAGAGGTGAAATATATCCTCTTCACTTCCTTCTTAGCACCCTCATAGGATCTCATAAACATCCGATATGAGTGTTGTGACCCCTCGTCAAGAACCCTCCGCCATACTCGCTCCAGCCGTCTCAACTCCCTTTTCATCCAACACAGCTCCTTGGTATACCCAGGGGCCTGTCCGGAGAGGGTGCCTTGGGAAAACCACCTTGATGGCTTCAGAAAGCCTGGTGTCCCAGTACCAGCTCATCAAGAGTGGCGCCAGTGGGTAGAATCTCCTGCAGAGCATCCTGGAACTGCTCCTGGTCCATTAGCCTCTGTGGGCGAGCCAAAATATGCCCATCGTCTAGACAGGGGAGAGCAGCAGCATCAATCTGAGCCTGAAGGATATAGTGGTCAGACCACGGCACTCTTTCAATAGAGGATAAGCCCACATTTGCACCTGCCACAGAGATCAGGTCCAGAGTGTGTCCTTGTCGATGCATGGGGCTCCTGGTGTTAACCAGGGATAGACCTAGCATCGCCACGGTTGACTCTAGATTAGCGGGTGCCAAAGAGGAGGCAGAATCAATGTGGACGTTGAGGTCACCCAACACTAATAGGTTAGGGTACAACAACGCCCACTTCGAGACGACCTCCAAGAGCCACAATAGGTTGTCTGCCAGGTGTTCTAGGCAACCGGTACACCAGTAGAACAGCCAATCTCTTCTGGGAGTCCCAGTGAAGGTCCAAACACTCCAATCCCTATGAGGCCAAGGGGTGGCTGGCAGAGGGGCGCTCACAGCATTTAAAGGGAAACTGACTGACTATTTCTTCCACGAAATCACACCATTTATAGGAACATTGGACCAGTTCATAACATCAGCTGGACTATGCTTAGTCTGTCAACTGCTAGAGTTTGGTGTGATTTTCACTGGTAACACAAAGATCGTTTTAAAGAAAATGCCATGTCACTTGTCCTCAGCGATATTTGTATTATGGCACTCTCAGAATGTTAGTTGGAGGAGAAACCAAAATCATTTTCAAATGAAAATGTGTTGTTTCCTTCAAGTAGAGGTTTCAAGGACTAGAAGCATCTGGGCAATCCCTCTCTGTAGCTATTTGTAACAGTGACATACTGGTGTAAAAACTCAGTTCTGAAATAATGGTTAGTAGTTAATTAAGTAGAGCAGTGAAGTTCTGAGAAGATCGTTTCTCTAAACAAAAAGAAAGGGGAAAAAAGGAGCAGTATAACTTGACCATAAAAGTGTAGAGCTAGCTGCATTTGGGTGTGTTGGTGCTGGAGAAGTATGAACCGAGCCAGGACAGAATGTGCTGGGCCATTCTAATAGACCCCCTTGTAAGAGGGCATTCCCAAAAAAACCAACCACATAGAAATGTAAGACATCTCTTTGGGTGAATTTTAGCAACACACAAACAAATAAGTCACAGTACTGTGTAGTATGTGGATTCTCTCTCTGGCACAAGTTTATTTATTCCAGGACCAATGTGAAAAACTTGTTTTCCCAGTCAATAATCACCCACTGCTTTAATTCTGCAAAAAAATTGCCTAGAAAATCCTAAAGGGTCACCATCCTTGACAGCAAACAAACAAACATAACAAAAAAACTTCTTTAAAGACAAAAACTATACTACTGAGCAGTACCTCAAATGCCGCAGGCAATGGGTGTATTCCATCTAGTTAAGATCTGCTTATTTAAGTGGAACAAATATTTTAATAATTATATAATCTCTTCTGTTAAAAATCAGTGAGAGTGGGATATACCTACTAGCTCCATACATGCAATTGAAGCTATCTGTGGTACTGAATGTAAAGGTCAGTTTTGGAAATATAAACCTAAGCAAGATGTATGCCTCTTTCAGAGATAACTTTCTTCTTTAGAATTTACCCTGGTACCCTTTTCCTCAAGAAAACCCAACTGGAATAGCATTGTTAATTATGTGTATAATTGGACACACTTACTTGAAGAGACATTAAATAAATTCCTTAAATGGGAACATGCATATCATTTATTTCATAGGGTAAATCAGCATATTTGAAGTAGTCTTTGTTGAAAGGTTCTCTCTTTATTTTTCTGTTTTTTCTGGCTTTCCCCAAACAGTCATAACGGAAGCTCTGATTTGTGTTTCATGAACAATGCCAGCATCATTGTTTAATGTTGTCCATATGGGCTTCTAATAATACATAAGAGACTACATTTGTATTGTATGTCTTAGAGACATTTAAAATCTTGATCAGGAAAAGGCTGATTTCATTGGCCCCACAGTTAAAGGAAAGCAGACCCTAATTAAAAGAATTCTGTTCTGAATTAACTAGTTTGACATGTGCTAATTGACAGTTCCTGTGAAATGGTTCTAATTAAAGTCAATATGTCTTTTTCAATTAAAATGAAATTAAGAATATACTAATATACATTAACAACTTAATCTGCCTTCAATATCCCATATATCAGCTGCTTTTTCCCTTAATGTTATTGGAGAGACATCTGACATACATCTTCTACTGTTTGGTTATGAAGTCTTATTTCTTCACAAGAACACCATCAATGTGTATATTGCCCTTGAGCAAGAATAAAACCAGCTTTTCTTTCATTTGCGCAGATCCTAAATGCAGGGGAAATTAAAGGTAATCCTGCCATTTGTGAGAATTAAAGGCATATCAGTTACAAGCATCGTTAAACCACAGCCTTTGGTTTACAGAAAGGTGCAAGAAGGGGAACTTTTGGGAAGAACTACTGTCCATTTTATAAGAAAAAAAATGAAAAATAAAATTGCCTGGAACTCAGTGCTGGAAGTCCCTACTTTACTGTCTGTGAAAACACGGAAGTTCTGTTTATAAACAAAATTATTTACCAAAATTTTAATACAACCAGTTCTGCTGACTGGGCTAACAATATTAACAACCTACAGTGCCAACAGTGACATACTGATGCAGAAATTATTAGAATTTCTGTACGTTAAATATGGACCAATCTCTTCAACATTTTCAGTCTGGTTCAAAGAAACGATGAGTATAAATGGCTTCGCTTCTTGCACATTCCTCATGCAGGGAATAGCAACTTATGAAAAGTTATAGGCTCATGTCTGCCTTACGGAATATCATGAAATGTGGCACAGAGGCTGCAACTGAAAGGATGAATCTGCAAAAATCAAAGATATCTTTCCCTTGCCTTAACAAAAGTGCTGTCTGCTGGCACAAAGGCAGCTCCTGTGATCCTGCCCATAGTATTTTTGTTTTATAATATGTTTTATAATATGTTTATAAAATTATATAACCATTCTTGCTGAAAATTATAACATAGTTCAGTGCTAAAATATATTATTCTCTTTATTAATTTTAACATTTCTATCCTTCCTCTAAGTGATTCAAACCAGTTTATACTTCTAACATGTTAAAAAAGTGACAACCAACAATAAACAAATTAAATAGCAATGGACTGCCCACACCATAGAAATGATCAAGAAAGATCTCATTAAACACCAGATTAAGATGGACTTCCAGGCTCTGCAGACGTCCAAGAGGGAAGGTGTTTCATGAACCTCCTTAGAAATGTATTTCACAGAGTGGGCGCCTTAAGAGCAAGTGAATGACATCTCACTGACGAGGATTGGTCCTCATTAACAGATGTCAGCAGGCATTTGGGGACAGACATGAGTTGGCAGGCAGGTTTAATTCATTCTGCCATGGAAGATGTGTGACCTTGAGCCAGTCACTCTCATGTGGCCTAATCTAACTCACAGGGCTGGTGCTGTGAGAATAAAATGGAGGACGGGAGGAGCAACTTTGGGTCCCCATTGGGGTCCCCATTGAGCAGGATATGAATATCTAAAATAAAATAATAAACAATTAATTGCCTGGTAAAACTTGACCAGAAAACAGAACAGAAATCATTGAAGCTTCCATATACTAGGCCTAACAAGATCAGAATTTCTACTCTGACTGGAAGCAGCCCTCCAGTATCTCAGGTAGAAGTCCTTCACATCACCTGTTCCCTAATTTTCTTAAGTGACAATGCCATAAATTGAATCTGGGACCTTCTGCACGCAAATGAGATGTGTCTCTATTAAACTGCAGCCCCTCCCTGGAATATACACAGTGTATTCTACACAGGTGGTTTGTGGTGGTTTTATTCACTTAAGAAGCCTTCTGTTGTGACATCCTTGAACTTGCATGCTGTATGGGCAACTGCCCATTAAGTTTTTAAAGCAGTTTGCAATTTCACAAAGAACCAAAGTCAAAGCATTAGAAAGGCCAGCATTTAAGGAGAGTGAGCAAGCTCAACAAAAATGTACGAGAACTGGCTCATCACATTTCGCTACAGATTTGATAGGCTGAACATTGAAAATATTTCTGCACTTCATTCCCATGTTATCACCAAAATGTGGCCAAAAAACCCTCCAGCAAATACCTAGAAAATACAATGGGTTAAAAAAATACATAGGTCTTGCCTTGGCTGGGTTTTAACTCCTGCCCATGGGTAGATCTAGTTTCCACACAGAAATCTCCAATAGCAATTCTTTATTAGTCAATTACCTACCCTAAAACAAACCTTTTAACAAGCAAAGCAGATGCAGAAACACAGTAAAGAACACCTGAGGAATCCGAGATTTTGGCCACTTCTGTTTCATCCTCAAAGTACTGATGATGCAAACACACATCAGAGTCACACAAAAAAACTCATAAAAATCAATGCAGGGTGAGAATAGTCAGCAATTTTGTTCTTCTTACTATGGAACATGATCTGCATCCATTGTTCTTGAGGTTACAAGTGCCTCAGAGGTTACAATCAAATAGTCAGGCATTTGTTTGGTCTTCGGCTACCCTAAAACAGGTGCCATCTAACTGCTTTTCCCTCACCTTTTCCACTTGCATGAGAGTCTAAAGCCCAGTAAAAAGAGGTTCTATACCCGCTTCCCCTGTTTACTATCTGAATCACTTCTTTCATTCCAATTTAGTTATTAATCAGTAATTTCAGTGTATTTATTGAAACTTGTTTACTTTTCAGTGCTTAAGAAGTCTGCCTCAATATGGAAGTGGCTGCATGAAAGTGATCATTTGTATTAGGTTATTAGATGATCAGGAACTTCTCTTCGAAATCCATATTGAGATGTCCGAGTGTATTTTCATAGTGTCATGCTCTGATAGCCATTCCTGGGCAGTCAGCACATTTGGAGAAGCAATGCCAGTGCAGGATCCCCCTCGCCCCAATACCACATTGTTCCTTCTTCTATGGGCATTATTTTTCACACTCTCCCCTGAAAGTACTTGCCAGTGAGAACATGAAAACCTACAGTCCAAATGTGCTCACAGGGATAGCTTTCATTGAAGCAATTTTACCCAAGTAAAGGTGCTACAGCTAGCTGTGGGGGAGGGGTTCTTTATAGAGAGCTCTTTGCAGAGTTCTTAAGAGAGCTGTTTAAGGGATTTCTTCATATTTGATGACAATGCCTTTGCCTTGCTTTCTGACTTATCAGCCATCTCAAAGTGAATGCAAGTCTTAGGATTTCTTCTTAGGTTTCCAACTGTGAGTTTGCAAGGTCTGGATTTCTGACCCATTTTTCTGGTTTTAATCATTGTTTTGGCAGATAGCTGGGGACACTGTGTAGCTTGTAGGGCTTGGACAGAGCCCATCTAATCCACACATAACTGCTCATACAGATGCACCCAAGAGGAGCCTCATAGCCCTTCTGCAATGTCCAGATTTCAGCAATCTTTGCCATTATACAAATAATTAACCAAGCATTCTTTCTGTTTATATCCTGACTAGCAAAGGCAGAATTGTTTGTGTGGGGAAGAAACTGCTGTGTTGGCAAGGCGAACCAAGCACATCCTATAAACTCTGGAGTCCAAGGAAAATTTATTTTGGCAACAGGTCTGTTCAAGTAATCAGCATGTGGGACATGGTATATCATGGCCCAGGCAAGACCCCCTGTTAGTCAAAGTCAGTTTCTGTTCAAGTATCTGTCCTACATCTCTCTTCTCCTCCCCTGCCCCCACCCCCACCCACCCTACTGAGCCACATTTGCCTTGCCTTGAGTGCTGGGAAATAACTATACATCCTCTCTTAATATATACATTCTGGAAAATGTTTTCACTTGTAAAACAGAAGAGATAAACATATTTCCAACATTTATTTGTTCAGGAGATAGAAAACAAAGTAATGTGGGGTGGTTTTAATATCTTATTGGCATTGCTATCCAGAGCTCTTGGCCTCAGGCAGCCTTCCTCAATATGCCAGGACCCATGCTTCCCTCCCTGTTTTGTTTGTTTTTAATTGAATATTTCATACCTTGGGTCATCTGA
The DNA here is from genome assembly GCF_021028975.2 of Sphaerodactylus townsendi. Taxonomy (NCBI): domain Eukaryota; kingdom Metazoa; phylum Chordata; class Lepidosauria; order Squamata; family Sphaerodactylidae; genus Sphaerodactylus; species Sphaerodactylus townsendi. The sequence goes on from NC_059431.1 coordinate 45,952,075, forward strand.
TTCTGACCTCTGTTTGTTTTTCACATTCCAATGTGTGTTGTGGCATCAATTTTTAATTATTGTGGTTGTTACGATGAACGTGAAACATCATTCTAGTTGCTCCCTTCATTGCCTGGGAAAAGAAAGCAAAACTCCTTTTATTATCTATGGCTGTATTGGAATGAAGAAAGAAAATAAACCAACTGCCATCACCACGCATTCTCACCAGCCTTAATGTGGGGGGAAGCTCCAGTTACTGTTGCCAGTTCTTTTGAAACTTCAGAAGTTTTCCAGACATTGTATTGAAAAAATCACGACATAGACCAAGTCAAACCCAAAGCTAAGGGAACAGTACCCTACCCAAAAACTTCATGTCCCATCTGTTAATTCCCAGCTTTCTTTTTTTCCCCAAAAAGCAGGTCTCCATCCCCTTTCACTGAATTTGCAGAAGGAAAATGTACACACAGTTTTTGTCTGGAAAGGAATGAGGGAATGGAAACTGCAAGGTGGTTGGAACAGAGCCACTTAAACCTTTCCTGTCTAATTTCATCCTCTTCTATGCTTTCTCATCACCTTTTTTTTCTCCTGAGTCTTGTTTCTTGATTGTTGTTGTTGTTGTTGTTTTCCTTAATGGCTACAGTAGTGGCCAATAAGTACATTGGATTTTGTGCTAATTTGTAAAGTTACCAGACCACCACCACCACACCCCTGGGGCGAGGGATTCACCATTTAGGGTCTCTCTCCCAGCGTTGTTCAGCTGGCCAGCAGGAGGATTTACCAGCAGCAAAATGATGCCTAGACCTCAGTCACCGGTGACTCAACAACATCACTTCCAGCACTCGCTGGAAATATCATCATGTCAATGGCAATGTGGGGATGCTCTAGTAACCTGCAAAAAGGTCTGCAAAAAAAACCCTGAGTAGTTCAAATGAATATGAGAAATTCAGTTCCCACTTTTCTGTGGTTTATGGCCCTCTTTGCCCACTTAGGTTGCCATGAGATAATGCTACAGGGCAGAGGCAGAGCAAGGGGAAACTGCACCCAGGCGTGTGTACACTCTGTGCCCCTGCCATAGAGTCACCCGCTCCGCCCCACCCTGGGATGCCCCTGCCATGCCCCCTCAATGGCCCGGCCATGCCTCCGCCGCTGTTCCACCCGGGGCGTCATGCCCCCCACCCACCCCAAGGGTGCTGTACCACTGCTACAGGGACAGCAGAAGCCAACCAGCCAACTGTTCAGACAGGATAAAATGTGCTTTTAGAATAACACAAAATCATCTGTGAATCATTTTGGGGTAAGCCATGTCCATCTGCAGAAGAAGAGCTACACTCGAGTTCAGTTACACCTTAGAGACCAAGCAGATTTTCAGGGTATAAGCTTTCAAGAGTCTAAGCTCCCGTCACACCCTTTGATCTGAAAAAGGGAGCTTGGACTTTCAAAAGTTTATACCACAAAAATCTTGTTGGTTTCTGAAATGCTACTGGACTCAAATCCACTTCTTCTACTGCAGATGAGAAATGCAATCCTAAAATGTCATTCCAAGAAGGGGCAGCCAAGCTTATCATGGTCTCTGTCCTAACCAAAGGGAAACTAAATCTTAGCTTCAAGTTGCAATATGGTTGAGCTGTTAGGGGAACCAAGGTGGATCAGGTTTAATTTCCCTAACTGGTGTCTTAACCTCTTCCTCCAAAGTTTTGAAGTGATTGATCAAAAACAGGCTTGGAGAAAAAACTAAGTCTGCACTTGTAATTTTGATTGGGTTTGAAAAGAAGATGCCCAGGCTACAGAGGAATTCATATTACTTAGCCTGGCTTGGTGTTTTATGCCAATACACTGGTGTATTCCACAGGCCAAAAGTCATGGGTGTAGGATGCAACACAAAGCATTGGGGGGGGGGGCTTTGCACAGGTCCCATCTCCAAAACAACTCCTCCCTGTTTTATTTCTCTCAACCTAGGATTTTCAAAAATCACTAAACCAGCTATTATTTTGCAAAATTCTGAGTTGGAGCTGCCCCCGTGTGAACAGCCAGGCAAGAGGTGCTGGGAGAGCCAGCATGGTGTAGTGGTTAAGAGCAGGTGGATTCTAATGTGGAGAACCGGGTTTGATTCCCCACTCCTCCACCTGAGTGGCAGAGGCTTATCTGGTAAACCAGATGTGTTTCCACACTCCTACATTCCTGCTGAGTGACCTTGGGCTAGTGACGATTCTTCAGAACTCTCTCAGCCCCAACTACCTCACAAGTTGTCTGTTGTGGGGAGAGGAAGGGAAAGGAGCTTGTAAGCCATCTTGAGTCTTCTTTCAGAAGAGAAGTTATAAATCCAAACTCTTCTTTATTTCCCTCTCTTCCACCATGCCGTCCACCAGGGACGTAGCTGGGGAAAACGTGGCCCAGGGCAGACTCTGAGTTTTCTGTCCCCCCATGGGCTCCCGTGCCCCCCATACTTCACTTATCATAGCCAGCAGCGGGCCCTGGTGGGGCAGGGGCAGACAGGGGAACCCAGCAGCTGCCTCCGCCAGGCCGGGCCTGGTGATCCCTGCTGGGCCTGGCGGGGCAAGGGTGAAGGAGGAGGGGCATGGGAAACATGCAGTGCCTCCAGGTCCTGCGCTGTGCCTGTGCACACTGTGCCACCCCCTCTGACTTGGCCTACCCCTCAGACAGCAGCCGGGGAGAACGCCCACAGCCCATCAGATCAGAAGTGTGGGGGCAATTCCCCCCCCACACACACACACACACACACGACTCCACAGGAGCCGCCTGGGGTGTTTGATCCTGGATGTCATCATTGTAGCTATGACACTACCTGACATTTGGGTGCTGTGTGGTTTCTGGGCTGTATGGCCGTGTTCTAGCAGCATTCTCTCCTGACGTTTCGCCTGCATCTGTGGCTGGCATCTTCAGAGGATCTCTGAAGATGCCAGATGATCCTCTGAAGATGATCCTCTGAAGATGCCAGCCACAGATGCAGGCGAAACGTCAGGAGAGAATGCTGCTAGAACACGGCCATACAGCCCGGAAACCACACAGCACCCAAGTGATTCCGGCCGTGAAAGCCTTCGACAATACTACCTGACATTGTTTTGCCTTTTTTGTGGATTGCACATATGCAGCTACCCACATGCAGCAGATCATATTGTGGGACAATTGGCATAGTTGTGGGGGTTCATTTCTGTACACCTGCGCAGCTATGCTTGAGTTGCAGGGGGGGGAAATTAAAACAGAAGTTGGGTGCTGTGTGGTTTCCGGGCTGTATGGCCGTGTTCTAGCAGCATTCTCTCCTGACGTTTCGCCTGCATCTGTGGCTGGCATCTTCAGAGGAAGTGTTTCCATGCAAAGGCGCAAAAGCAACCTGGATTGTTTCCATGGACTCCAGTCACTGCCTGCAAGGCACACATGTGAATGGGGAAAAGGGAAATGTACTCCTTTATAATGACTGCAACCTGTTATACATTTGCTGTGCGGAACTGACCATTGATATCTAAGACAAATTTTGCCAGGTTATGCCAGAATGCTCTCTTTTGAACCCATTCTCCAGACCAGAATGCTGAGACCCGAATGTAAGTATCAGGTTACCTAGAAATGTATGTTTTGATACTTTTCTTAGGATTTATGTCTGTAACCCTCTGTCTATGAGTTTTTTATCCAATTCTCCGTATTTTCTAGGTTTTTGTGTAGTTACTAAAAATTCTGTTTATTCACAATCTTTGCATGTGAGCTGATTACATACAAACTCAACCACATCATCAGGCTGCTCTGCTACATGCTGATCAAGTGCCTCCATGTTGAATAAAGACAGCTCTGATGAATGTAGATGGGGAGGGAAAGAGGAAATGGGGAAGGGTTGATAGCTGCTCTCTCAAATACACACAGACATAACCCAAACTCATAAGGTTCCAGAGAACCAGGGGGAAGCATAACAAAGGAGCAGAATTCTCTTGATGGTGGCAGCTTCTGCCAGGATAAGGCATGTTCTAGCAGGGGGAATTGACAGTAAACATTTTAAAAAAATAAACAGTCTCACTGAGCTCTTGGAAAACCTAGGCATAAGAGGGCTAAGGGACAAGTGGGCAGTTGTGACACATACAAGCTCTTAAAGGCTTAAAAAGATCAATACCCACTTGACTCTTCCCAGTCCTCATCTTGACTCAGCTAATCCTGGCCAAACTGAAAACATATCCTTCCATCACGCAATCATCTAACAGTTTTGAGTAACTAAAATATGCATGTGTGAACATTCCATACCACCTCCCCAGTTCAGCTCAGTGGGTTAGAGGCTTCACCATCATAAATGCAATACAGTATAGGTTACTGTTTCCAGGCCTTTTGGATGAGGAGATCTAGACTGATGTTCAAATGAGCAAATGTCTTGATTACACACTATGGGATGACTTTAATGAACATGAACATTATCAATCAGTCACGCTTTCTTAATCATCTCACACATAATACTTGTCAGTTCAAGCAGTTTACATATTCTGATCAAGTTCTTGCATACCATGATAGTACATTTTGTACATGTATGTGTAAATCAGCACCACAGTAGGGCCATTTCATCATGTGCAGGCTGTAGCTATCAGTGAGGGAAAAGCTTCCAGGGGATCCATTTCTGTCATATAAATAGATTGCTAACTGGTTACATAAGGCAGCCCAGAATGTAAAGTGAGATCCCATCTCACTCTGGTGAAACTGGTGAAATTGGCGGCGCACTGGTATAAGTAATTGCTCACAAATGGAAGGAAAGGCTGCACAATTTGAGATTTGGTGCTTTATCTGAGTAATATATATTTCAATTTTGAAATGCAATGTAATTTTACCTTTGAGAGTCTAATAGGTACAAAAAAGGAACAATTTATGCAGGATTCTCACATAGCTTCTAAAATGTTTTTCAGCCTAATGGCAGTACAGAAAGAGAGACTGATATATCATATTGCACACATGCTTTTCAGTATGTGTATGTGTGTGAGAGAGAATATGCAATAAATAGGGCCAATTTTCAGAGAATCAATCTCTAAAAGGAAAAATTGCATTGTACTGTGTCTTCTGGAATATAGCTGCCTGACCTTGATCTATGGCAACAATTGAATAAGTGGACTTCAAAAAATTCATTGCACCCTTTTTTTATTCCCTGTTCTTTCTCCCAGGTAAATATATTCCAAAGAATGCCTACTATTCACCAGGAAGAAAAAGCCGTTCATGATTACAGGGAGCATTGTCATGCCTTTCCAAATGAGTGTGTTCTAAGGCTCAGTGCTGTCAAATGACACAAGCACTTGGAGACCAGCACTAGCAATGCTTTCAAACATTAAGAACGTGTAGGGAGTCCTACAGAAATGCTAAAGGCAGAAACATCTGGGATTGCAGTTCCGAAGCATGATTGTGTTTGTTTAAGTTTGCGTGTAAAAGGCAATTGCTCCCCTCCCCAGCACTTTCATCATGGCAACTGTGATTAAAACATTGCTTGCCCACAACAAAGAAGAAGGTGTTCTTTCTCTTTGTCAACCTGTCAATCACTTTGCTGGTATGCAGGTTTGGAAGGAAGAGGGAAATGAAATGTTCTACTAACTAGAGGATTTTTTTTTTTTCACATAGGCTTCACCATGTGTTCCTTCAGACTGCAAAAATGGAGGTGGAAAATCTGGTAGTTGCTGAAGGTGTATGAATATTATATATATATATATAGCGCAGTTACAAGGCTTAGGATCTTTAGAAAAGCTCTGACCAGGCAATAAGAAGACCATCTTATGATAGAAATAGAAGCAAAGAGAAATGGTGCTTGTTTGCACCGTTAGAAAACCCAAAATTGTTTCAGAAATTATGCATTCAGATTATTTCCTGAACTAACATTCCATGATTACGTAGGCAAGAAATAATGGGTATTTTGGCCACGTTGTTCTTGCCCTCTATCCTTATTCTTGAATCATCATATGCCTGTGGTGAGTACTGTTCAACTGTGACACTTCTGAAAGCATCAAAATGCCTCCAGCAACCCAATCTTGTAGAATTATATGATATACAGAGAGATTGCACCACATTTTGTATGTTTGCTACAACCCATTTAATGTTCTACATACACGACCCATAATCAACAACAGCTATTGATCAAACTATTATGGTCATATTTCCCTACTTATGCTGTTGAAGACCATGTCACAATCAGATCGAAAATGGCCCCTGACAAGGCACAAGGATCATCAGGAAACAAAAATCTTGTATTTTGTCAAGCTTCCTTCATCTATTGAATCTGATATTCAACTTATATCACTAAGTTATATTGCTTTCTCCTAAGGACATTTTTGGTAGCTTTCTTCATCACTTTGACTTTAATCCAGATGCAAATCCTATCTTGGCCAGAAAGGCATATTTGCTTTTTGAAACACTGTTTTCTGCCCTCCTGCTCATATTAACAACATTCACAGACTTATGCAAGGAATGAGAAAGAGACTTAAAGGTGCTGTTTAATGAAAATCCCCTAATAGTCTCCAGTGGTTCCTTGCACAAAATGTAATTAATAATATGTGCACTTTGTATAAGAGCCAAACTATTCGTGTCTCGGGAGTTCGATGACTGGGGCTCCAGACACATAATTTAGCCCTAAAAGCATGGCCCAAAGAGACAGGGAGGGGGAATATTTAATTGTTCTCTTTAACACACACACACACACACTTTTCCAACTGAAAATGTCTTCAGAAGTTTTTTTAAGCCCTAGCAGAGGGGAAAAAATGTGCCTGCTACCAAAGTTTAAACCAACTGGGTGTGAGATTTCCCTTGAACCTTGACATTGCTCCATTTTCAGGGCCTTCATAGCTGCTTTTTAGACTGAATTACATGGCAAATCTAGACATTTTCAGGAGATGCTGCAAAGTCATTTTATTTATCCGGGCATTTGTGGGGGGAAGAGAGTTATGGAGGGGGGGAGGTTACTTGTATTTAAATTTGATTTGGAAGCTGCAAGGAAAGGCATGATACACAATACTATTGGTGTTGTAAAGACCAATGTACATGCCAGCCACTACCCTTACAATCTCACATGTGCACTGGACAAGCATGGTGTACATTCCAGCACATAAATACCCCCATTCCTACAGCTCATCCACCGCCTTTTTCAGGTATTGTGGTAATATATAAGCTTGTATTTCTATATTACCTGCAAATTATCTCACACCTCCCTACCTCTTACCATATGTACAGAATTCCTACAACATTTTTAGTGACGGGATATGGAATCACTACAGAATTCATGTCAGCATGGCTTGTTTCTATGCTATATCCTGGACTTGATCATCTGATAACAAGCAGTCCTGGCCGAGAATTGGATCAGTGTTTTAAAATTCACAGAGAATGCCTGATCCAAAATATTCTGTATGGTTTTTCGTTGATGTTATGCAGTGGGCATCCCTCACTTTTTTGGAATATTAGCTTTCCTGATAAATGCAGCCACACTTCATTGCTTATGAACCACACATTTCCTTTTTGCAATTGTTGACTTTATTGCCTTTGATTTTCTCTTTCCTGAAACTTCAGATGTGCTACGTAGAAGTCACAGACATGGATCTAAAATGGAATAAGTAATTGCTTGATAGCTTTTTGCTAACTCTTGAAAGTGCTGTGCAGCTGCTGATGTCTGTTTGTGCTGGCATTGCAGAGTGGAGTCCTGGGAATAAGGAATCTGACTTCAGAGAAACAAGAGCTAGCTTCAAAGAAGAGAACAACTCTCCCTAGCTGATAGAACTTTTACTAAAAGAAAAACAACAATGAAGTAAGAAACACACCAGTAATATCTCCTGTTACTGTTCGGCAATCTTTTGTCAAAACTGTTTTTTCATTCATGTGATTACACACTTCGGTCTTCACAATCTCAATTGAGATTATTCTACCTTTTCTATTAGTTTAGGTGTTTGACAGCAGATTACAGTGTGACATCAATTACTTCAAAGTACATTATATTAGTTATTAAGGAAAAAAGTAACTTCTGTAATTAGGATATAAACTTGGAACTCTCCACAAATTTGAGGTCAGAAGAAACTATTTGAGGTATATTGGATGTATTTCTTTTTCTTAACAAATTAAGGAGCCTACTAAACTGTACACTTAAATTGTTGTATTCTAATAGGTTCATGGTAGTTTTGGCCATGCTGTTTAAGTGGCAGGATGGCTAATGGGCTAGCAGCTTGCATTCTATTTTTCTGTTACAAGACTGGTACATGAAGAAGATAAAGAAAAAAATGAAGTCACTTTGTATCATTCAACAATTGAACATGAGGAAAATGAATAGATTTGATCCAAACAGCCCAACCCAGATTGGGGGGGGGGGAATAATCTTTGAGAGCAGAGGAGGGCTGCACCGACGCCTTTGCCCCCTCCAACAGTATAAAGGGCACCAACGCTGTCAGAGGGAACAAACACATCAGTGTCTGGCCACCCCACAACTCTAAGGCAGACAAACCTGGAAGTTGGGGTTGCCATGGAGCTACGCTAGCATCCAAGCTCAGGGAGAGTGGACCTGGGCATTCCCGGACATGGAGCTGACTTTAGCTGGCTTCCACCAGCGTTCCAGTCCAGGAACCCCCCCCCCAAGCCTGCAGATTTACTTAGAATAAGTCTATTTATTCTGTGGGCAGCAAGAGGGATTTCAAATTTCCCTCCTTTCCGCACTGCCCAAAGCCCCTTTTGAGGCTATGCAGCACCACCTTTGCACAGCACTATCCCCAGCCATTACAGAGCACCCTTCCCCCATCTGGATTGTGCTGTAAGACTCATAAGTTATGCCTGGCTTGCAGAAAAGGGCTGTATTGCCTTTTTCTTTTCACTTCAACCCCCCGTGTCCCCCCAAAAAAATTCTAAAGGTTGACCTATTAGATTGCCATGGAATTGGGGAGGGGGTGGAAGGAGCTATAGATGGAGTAGGGAATCCACAGAAACCAAAAATCTCCTTGCAAGTCCTTTCCACTCATGAAATGAGCTCTCTGGATTCTCCCCTTGTTATCCCTGTATCACCCCTTTCAAAGCAATAATTTTGCCATGTATATATTTGTGCCATATAAAACCACAGGGCTGTGAATAAATTCTAGAACATCATTACTGGGCAGTGACACCACTTCCAGTTGGCACCAGAAGTAACATCATCACATTGCTAGTACCAGTTATTCCATTCCCCATTTCTCCCTTCCGTCCCACTTAACAGCAGTAGGGGAAGAATGCTGACAGTGGGAGATTTTCCACTCATCCAGGAAACTTGGAAGTATGGAGATGGTAATAGTGCTACCTTTTAGAGTTGTTGTAAGGATTACAGCAAGATCATGTAATAAACTTTGAAAACTAAAATCAATATATCAATACTAAGTATTATTTTTTAAAAATTATAGCTATCTCTACAGAGATTGCTACACAAGGATCTCTATGAGGTATGAATTATTAGATTCCATCTTCTTTTCTCTATGGGCACAGCAGATTTCTTATACCAAGTGCAGCAGAACTGTGTGTATCTTTCTTAATTGGGACAAACAACTATTATTTAGATAGACTGGTTATATTAATTGAATGACTCGCCAAAGTGTTAGAGTAATAAGGGGTGTGGTTTTCCTTAGTAGGTGGGGGTGGTGTGAATTATATGAGTTAAACAATATCAGAAGAGCTTGTAACTTACTTGATGAATCATGGTCAGATAACTAATGAATAGCCTTACCTGTATTAATATTACATATTGGTTCCAAGGAAACAAAGAAGCGGATGCAGGTGACTTCCTCTTAGCCCTTCTTGTGGGTTCCCTGCAGATAGTCAGAGTGAACAGGAAATTGACAAAGCACTGCCTGAAAATCAAAATGAAGAGCCATTGTTCGGTAAAGAAAATCAAAGGAGTTTTTTTAATGTATAGTTTACCTAGCTGAGCCAAGCTTCTTCTTACATTTGAAATGAACAGTCTTACAATGGAACTTATTAGTATGTATCATTTTTCCAGAACTGTTCAGGGGAAGAAATGTTTTTCTATATCCTCATTAAGTAACATGGACTGAGAGAGTGATTTGCCCAAGGCCCCCCTATAAGCTTCATGGTTGATTAAAATTTTCAGCCTCTGTTTCCCATGTTCAAACTCAATTCTCATGTAGTACACAGACCAAGGATCTAGGTTCCTTTTCACTTGCCTAGTTAATACACGACATGTTACAGTAAATTGTGAGTGGCAGAAAAATAAGAGCATATTTTGTACCCCAAATCACAATGTGTACTGACTACTTATGTTGTTATTGTTCCTTGCTTGAGAAAGAGTACAAAAAGTCTCTGTGACCTGGACATTAGGATACAGGCAAATCATTGGGGAGGGGAGCACAGTTCACACACCCCTTCCATGAAGCATCCTTTCACCCTTCCCTTCTGACTTCCCTTTTGAAATAAAATATTTCTTTTTTGGGGTCAGGCTTTAGGATTAGTTAATTGATGTCAAGCTATTGGTGAGATTCATGTTGGATTGTGTTGGTGGTTCACGTATGCCAATAAAGGCTTTGCATTGTTGTGTTGGTGGTTCTTGGAGATTATTATTTGTTTGTCCTCCAGTTGCTGTTATTTTGGTTATTGCAGAATTTTTGCAAAATCCCTTTCCAACTATCAGATCCTCTGAAGATGCCAGCCACAGATGCAGGCGAAACGTCAGGAGAGAATGCTGCTAGAACACGGCCATACAGCCCGGAAATCACACAGCACCCTATTGCAGAATTGTTATCAGCTTTCTTTATATCTTGTGATTGAGATTTTTATGGTAATGTAAGCATTTGGGGGAATTTCTGTACTAAACAGCAAGATAAAAATAGTTTAATAAAATAAATTTCACCCGGACACACTCAGTGTTTACATATTCTTAAAGGAGGTGCCAATGGTCATGCATTATAGCACTACTACTACTGTGATTAAACTTCCCAGGATTGTAGACTCATACTCTCCTTCATGAAATACAAATTCCAGGAATGCTGGCCTACATTATTAAAGAGCCAGCAAAAATGACTGCACAATCATGTATGAACCTGTCTTTCCAATATTAACAGGAGAAACAGAACAAAGAAACAGAAAAAGAACTAATCACTTATCTTTTCATTTTGGCCACTTCTTTGTGATGGGCAACATCGCTCTTTACTAATTAAAGCGAATATGGAAGACTGCCTTAAAGAAGGGGTCATATCTTCATGTATCACATTGCCTTAAGTGGCAATATAGCTATCAGTTAATATAAATGTAAAATTGATGAGAAGCCAGTAGTTGCACGAACAAGGAGTACCTCTTTTAAAGCAGTATCACTATAGCACCTCACAGTTCTGAATATTAGCTCTACTATTCAGAACCATCTTGGAAACCTCTTTTCCCCTTCAGTTTCAGAATGCAGTGACTTCAGACCAACTGAAGTTACTTGTGACTAAGCCAACTGAACACATGAACCCTCATTAAACCATTGGTTCATCACAGTCAGTTCAGTATATTCTACCTGGTAATGACTCTGCAGATTGTCAGATATGGGTCTCTTACATCAGTTACTATCAGATTCTTTTAACTAAAGGTATTGAAGTTTAAACCTCATGCATGCAAAGCAGATGGTCTGCACTTTGGCCACAGTCCCAACCCTACAAGTCCTCTTAAGTTGGCCACAGTTAATTTAAGCCTCTTTGCTTTCAACAGGATTTATCCAAGATTATACTTGGATTCAAATTAAAATGAGGTAGGAATGAAGTTTAGTGGTTATGAGTGGCACACTCTGATCTGGACAAAACCCCTCTGCCAAACTCCTCCACATGAAGCCTGTTGGGTGCCTTTGGGCCAGTCACAATTCTCTCACAACTCACTCAGCCCATGCAGAGGGAAATATTGGCAAACTACCTCTGAACATCTCTTGCCATGAAAACGGGCCACCCAAAGTCAGCTGTGACTAGACGGCACTTTCCAACACCAGCAGGAATGAGCTGGCAAGATGGATTTATCACCTCATCAGAGAGTGCCACTTAAGAGTGCTCATAATGTTTTCAAATAATATAGATCAGTGTTCCCCAATATTTTTGAACCTGTGGCACCTTTGGGATTCTGTCACAGCATGATGGGCACAGCTACAAAATGGCTGCTACAGCTTACCTTCAGTTATACAACAAATATTTTAGTATTGTGATGACTGTTGTTGCCAAAGCAGTGTTTTTTTTAAAAAAAAATCTGCATAGCCAGTCAAATATTGAATGGCTAATCAGATGGCTTGCTGGGAAAAGCCTGACTTGATCTCATCCACTTTCTAAAGACGCTCAGAAGGTACCAGAAAAGATGTCAGTTGGCACCACATTGGGAAACCCTAGTACAGACAGAACATCTGGGCTAAGGATTCTAGCACAGCTCTTTCTTGTGCTTTGTGTTTGTATATCATGGGGAAGCATTCAAACCTGTGATTCCCAATTGCAGTTGGAAGCAATGCAGTTCATGTTATTGTTAGGAATCAGCAAACTGGCAGTGGTAGGCATTATTTTAAAAATTGTGAATGGACTTTTTTTTCACCAAGTCCACCTAGCTCCAGAAATCAACAGAAATACATTGCATAGAGTCCAATTATTATTATTAAGATAAGATGAAATCTACCTATGGAGATTTCAGTAGAACAGAGTTACATTACCTCTTAAAGTATTTATGGTAGTTTCCAGATAAATTTTCAGTATGTTAAATACCATTTTTACACTGTCAAAAAATTCCAGAGTGAGCACAGAAAATATCCCTGTGCAGCCAGGAATTTTGCATGGCTCCCAAAGCTGGACAGAGTCTGCTCCGTGTCCCCGCCCAATGATATTTACCTTAGCCCGGGATTTTCAAAAACTGCCAGTCTGGAGGTTCTTTTTAAAAATCCCAGTGTGATGCTGTTTGTGCCTGTATTGTGCAAAAACCAATTACGAGCAGGACCGGTTTATTGTTCCTGCCCAGCCAGCTGATCTCCCTGCTTGACATTCATTCAAGCTGCCACTCAAAAACAGCAGCCAAACAGAACGCGGGATACCGGGCAGGCTCACAGGTGTTTGCAGCTGCCACTCAAAAGCAACAGCCAATCAGAACAATCACTTGGTCTATTTTCCTCAGTACAAGCTTTATTTTAAAGCAATTAGCAGACCTATTCACTCGTTTTCTCCCTCTGACAGCAAAATCTTGTTTTAAACCATTAAAAACACAGATCAATTTCTTCCGTTCCCACAGCACATACACAAAAACACCAATCGGGGGCAGACCAAGTGTATTGTTCCTGCCCAGCCAGCTGATTCTCCTCAAGTTTTAACTTCCATTCAAGCTGCCACTCAAAAGCATCAGCCAATCATAACACAGGACACTGGGCATGCTCAGAAATGCTTCCGAAGCAAATACAGAAGTCCAGGGCGTGCGGAGCAAACGAGAGCATTACTAACTCTGCTCCTGGGCACAAGTGGGGAACCATGCGTATGCAGAAACTGGGATAAAATAGCCCAGGTATATATAATCCAGGCTCAACCCCAGTGTAATTGTGCCACACAAAAATGGCCAAAATCAATTAGTTGAATATTATGTGTGCCTAGTTTATTTGCCAGTATGATTGCAGTGAATACTTTGCATACTAAATTCATTGTTTTAACCACTATCTCTAACACTTGAAACATTGCATATACATTATCCATGGAAATATTGATTTGTAAGTTTCACCAAGAGCGGTAGAGAAAAGTTCGTAAAGCATCACAAGAATCAAGACATTTTTTGTAATGAAATCTTATTTACACCTAGCATTCGTAGTAACACATCTCTTGGCAGAAATCCTATCAATGGATAGTTTCCAAGGCATCAATCTGAAGAGAAATCAGAAGTGCCACAGAAAAACAAAATGGGTTCTCACATTTCACCTCTGACATTTCATCCGCCTGTTGCCCCATCCTTAGTGCATTTGAAATAAGTTGAGGGTATATCTGATTATTGTGTTTACAAACATTCTATTTATTCTCCAGAAACAGCTTGGAAGGACATATTTGGGTCACAAGCTTCAAAACAGTCGTATAATTAAACCCAACGTCTCATGTGAGAGCTTGGTTTGGTTGCAAAAATGCATGGAGCTAATTTGTAGCTGAGAGGTATACCTAAATATTACCATACAGCATAGAAGTCTTGCATAAAATCCACAAATGTGAGGAGGAAGGCATTCATCCACACAAGGGTAAGAAAATATGAGTTTCTGTTTATTAACGCATTGCAGATGACAACTTTCCACTTTCCCAGTTTTCTAAGGAGTTCAACTTGGCTGACAACTTCATACATATTCTTCTCCTGAGCAAACAGTTTTTATTTTGTTATAACGTTCATTTAAACTAAGACACTGGCCCTTTCCACACAAATCTCCGAAAATGTTTCTAAAATGTTTTCAGTATCCTATTTTACTATGATGCATGTCCACACTCACCCCCTCAGAATGATTCCTCGCTGCCATTTTGTGATGTTTCCTCTTTTTTCTAGTACGTTGTCAAAACCATACTTCAATGTTTCAAATGCCTCATGCTGCCTTCATATACTTGATGCAGCAAAGATTACGCCCCCCCCCCCCAAAAAAAATATTTTTTAACTCATGGAATTGTTCAAAATGCTCAAAAAACAGGCAAGGGGGAACGGAGAGTGAACTCAGAAAATGGCACTGAGGAGGAAGTTCAAGGAAGACAGAGAGGCATGGAAAATGTCTTAAAGAGATTGCACATGCAAATGATGTCATTTTGAAAAAGTTTCAACTAAAGAATCATTTTAAAGGGGCATTCAAAACATTTTGAGCATCAAATAAAATATGTTGGGAACCAAAGGGATAAAAACAATGCAGGACTCCATGGAGGAAACATTTTATTTCCTGCCTCAAAACATTTTTAAAGGTTTGTGCGGAAAGGATCCTCGTGTAGCTCTCTGTCTTGTTAGTAAGAAGCTCAGCCACTAAGAGGCGATTTTACGTTTCAGTTATGTAGAGTGTACGTTCATAATTGGGAGCAATGCATTGGTGCAGGTAATTTAATCAGATTGAACCATTCAGTTCAGTTTCAGGTCAACAGTGAACTACAATTTCTTTCAGATTCACTGATATATTCTAGTGAGTTATTTTCAGTACTGACCTACATACGTGACTCAGACTGACTTCACTGGGGTTGTACAAGGTGAAAATCAAAGAATAGCTTGAATGCAGAATTTAATGCCCCTGAGTATTTCATAAGTATTTCATAGTGTCTTCCAAAGCACTGTTAGGCCTTTCTCAAGCCTTTTAAACCAATGGGCCTGAAAAGGTGTAGCTTGGCTTAGAATGGCGCCCAGTGTTAGTTTTCTCGTTTAAAGAGACATGCATACAGCAATGGACGGTGTTCATGTACATGCCTATAGCTGCACAGTGCTATGAGCTTTGAAAATGTCAGTAAGTTATTGGAGATAAGAAAGAAGGTGGTTGAATTCAGTCAACATACCTCAAATTGCATATGTTGGCCCAATGCATTTACCAGGGCCACATCTATGATGTTACACAACAACCTCTTCTGACCTAACAGGCCAATGCTTTAGACCAAAGACAACCTGGCCATGCAAATTAACGTTGCATTTCTCTACATATAAATCTGTATGGGTATACCTGAGGCATATTGCTACTATTTTCCCAGATATATTGAATTCATAGCTAATACTAGATCTACATGACTTCATCAATACCTGGGAGTAGATTGTTCTAAATAGTACATTTTGCATTTTAAAAACATTCTGACAAATGTATATTGGGAGTAAGAAACTGTATGTATGGTTGTCAACTTTAAGGTGGGAAATTCCTGGAGATTTCAGGGGGGTGAAGTCTGAGGAGAGGAGGGTTTACGAATGGAAGGGATCTCAGTTGAGTCTACCTTCTAAACTTTTCTACCTTCAGAATCTACCTTCTAAACTTTTCTCCAGGGGAACTCATCTCTGTCATCTAGAGACCAATTGTAATTCTGGGAGATCTCCAGCCACCAACTGGAGGTTAATCAATCAATCCGCTCTACATACAAAACTAACACGCTTGTAAAACTACAAAGTTGGTTTCTTCAATTGTTTATAATGAAATAATGTTCACTAGCATTCAAACGTGAACATTATTTCATTAAAAAGATTGAAGAAACCAACCTTGTAGGTTTACAAGTGCATTAGCCTTAGATGTAGAATGGATTGGCTGACAAACATATAGTGCACCCATCCAAATTATTGTTACCACCTGGAGGTTGGCAACCCTAGCTATAGGGCCAAAAGTGTGGTCCAACATATATGGAATTATAGCTTAAAATGTGGGAGCTATATGAAAACATCTGTTGTATTTTTGTATATTTTAAGCCTACCTGGAAAGGTAATACTATTAAAACCAGAAGAAGGACTGCTATGAACGGGTTCTCTTGAGAAGCAGAATGGAAATCTTCTAAACAAATAAACAATAAATGTTAAGATTGTTTGGCTTCTCTTGACAGTACTATGAACAGTTTCCTTATGCTGTACAAAAACGTGTTTATTTATTTATTATTAGATTTAATATACCGCCCTATCCCCAAAGGGCTCAGGGCGGTGCACAAAAAACATCATGTATAAAAACATCATATATAAAACATAAATACAATATAAACAGCAATTTTAAGCTACAACAGCGCCCCGCGAAACCGTTACATAACCCTCCTAAAAAGAAATAGAGAGAGAATAATGGGTCCCGACAATGTTAGGGACTCATAGAAAGCAGGGGAGGGCGCTGGGGGTTCCTTCTAAAGGTTGGTCTCTCTCCAAAGGCCTGGTGGAACAACTCAGTCTTACAGGCCCTGCGGAATTCCCCAAGGTCCCGCAGGGCCCGGACAGCTGGCAGGAGAGTGTTCCACCAGGCCGGCGCCAGAGCCAGAAAGGTCCTGGCCCGAGTGGAGGCCAGCCACGTCATAGAGGGGCCAGGGACCTCCAGTAAATTTGCCTCTGCTGAGCGCAGAGGCCAGGCTGGGACATATGGGGTAATGCGGTCCCGAAGGTACGAGGGTCCCAGGCCACGTAAGGCCTTAAAGGTCAACACAGAATCAATTGGTGGTTGTGGTTTTCCAGGCCGCATGGCCATGGACTGGTAGTTTTTGTTCCTAGTGTTTCACCTGGGACAGTTTCAGCAAAAAGTAAAAGAGTGTCTGAAAGT
This sequence comes from Sphaerodactylus townsendi, assembly GCF_021028975.2. Taxonomy (NCBI): domain Eukaryota; kingdom Metazoa; phylum Chordata; class Lepidosauria; order Squamata; family Sphaerodactylidae; genus Sphaerodactylus; species Sphaerodactylus townsendi. Next base: position 45,969,212 of record NC_059431.1, read on the forward strand.
CTACGAAACCTGACTATCAGTACTAACAAAAAACCAAAACCAAAAACAGGGTACTCCATTCAACAATCCACCAGATGCTACAAACTCCTTCCCTCCCCTCCTTTTTCCCTGCACTGCCTCACCTCACTCTTGATTTCTGAGATGAGTCACACACATTCTAACCATCAGAACACATACACACAAATGCAGATTTGCAAATGCAAGTGCAAATGAACTCCATCCAGAAACAGGTAAATGTACCTTACCCTCCCACCTCAGAGGTGGACAAAACAAATACCCAATTACACAAAACACTCAATATTGTGCCATGGAGAGAAACACATCTTATCATGACACCAGCTCAGGTAAGTGGGGCACAGGGGGCACAGCTACAGAGCAAGAAACAGTGATAGAAGAAGCCAACTCATGATCCAGAGCTTCCCACATCACAAAGAAAATCCTAGTGAAAAAGCATATGCCCACTTTTAAGATCAGTCATTACTTATAGAATGTAATTGGCCCATTTTAATACATATCTGCATGCGGTCTTAGATCTTCCCTTTTACTTAACTGTGATACATAATGAATACTGAGCATTGTGAATGATATTCAGAAAGTCTGCCATTGGTAGGTTGGGAAGGTAACTTGAAAACTGCATGCTGAAGGTGAGTTCAGGAAACTCAAAGTAATGTAAGTGACAGTTCAAAGAGCTAGCAAAAGAGGAATGTCATCAGGAAAGCTGCCAAGTGGAAGCTATGGAATGGTGAAAATGAATACAGATCATTGTGTATGTTAAACAATGATCAAACTTCTGTAACTGACCCCTTGTCTTGATGGAAAATATTGAATAATAGAACACAAAGGTTCTCAAAGCATAAGGCAGGCTTCTCTAGGGAGATTTAGACCAGGAAAGATTCAGCCTTCTCCCTGAGCTCCTATCAACATTTTACACCTCTATTGGCCTAGGATGCAGATTGCCAAGTTGCCACCCCATCCCAATAAGCAATGCTGAACATGAGCTTTCATTCCACACCTTTTTTTTTTTCAGTGAGAGGTCACTGTTTCTTTCAAGGTTTTTTTTAACATGTTTTTTTAGCTGGATTTCTGCTTTAGGATTTATTCTCAAGGGATTTCACATGAGCCACTATTCCATCATCAACACTTTTCAATTAGCTAACTTTCAAACTCAGGATAAAAATGAATTTACCAAGCCAAACATCTATGTGCCAGCCTATGAGAAACTCAAATTAATTCTTTTCATTTCCAGATTTGTATCCAAGGTGTACCTGAGATGTTCTAGCAATTCTCCTTGTGCCTGATTGCCTAGAGAACATTGAAAGGGTAACTGCTAGGATATCCTGGACATACTTGGATACAAATCTACATACTTTCTTCAGCAAACATGCCATACTTCTCATGCCTGACACAGTTTCTCATTTAAATTGCATCATTCTGTTCTCCTTACCACTCAGTAGTTTCCCTGTGAGACAGAGGCTTTGATTGACACATCTGGTTTAAAATAATAAGTAACATAAAATAGTTCCTTCTGAGAATTCAGACATCTTTATATATGTTGTATTATAATCTTGCTAACAAGCCACCTAATGATTTCCAGAAGCAAAACAAAATCTGAACCAAGGACTTCCTGGTTGACAACTCACCAGTACAACCCTGAGAATTCTTTCCAGGTAGTCAGCCCCATGAAGTATACCTGCTTTCAGCTGGTTCTGAACTACAAAACTGCCAGTCCATTCCTAAGCAGTAGGGTTGCCATCTACTTAGGGAAAGAATGCCCTGTCCTTTTAACAAAGGCCTAATGGGGTGATATTTGCAGGTGATATTATTTACCTCTATGCCATGAAAAAGTTCACCTGCCCATTTCGACACATTAAGCCTCTGTTAATGGAACAGAACATTTTTCTCCAGGCCCATTGTCAATACTATCAAGCAGAGTTACCCCCTTCTAAGCCAATACACTTCAATTGACTTAAAAAGGTGTAAGTCTATTTAGGATTGCACTGTGCAGTGCACAACCTTAATAGTGTGTTTACTGAGCTACTTTCAAATGCAATATGAGTTTCAACTGTGGGGGTAGTCGCAATAATTAAATGCATAATTACTTCACACCAACCTTACTTTCCTTTCCTGTCTTGAAAAATAAATAACCATCTGTATATGCATTTCCCATTAGATCCAAATGTCTTGTCATGATGAGGATGCATATTTTTTCTCGATAGTGACTATATTTTAATAGATAGTAACCAAACAATTGTGATGTGATTATATTCAAGACAGAGCTTTGTGCCAGGATTATAATCGTTCAGAATCTCTATTCAGGAAACCACACTTAACATCTCTAAATGATATTCTGCCCTCTGAGATATGCCATGCTTGGCAAAGTTCATGTGTCAGACACAGGAGAGTTATAGAAGTGCATCATTTTTTCTTTTAATAGTATCACTGTTAAAATCCTTGACTTGGCAAGGTTAATGCAGTTACCAGTCCACTTGTATGAATTACATCTGATCTCTAAATTTTCCTTTTGCTCATAGCTTTAAGTGTGTGTGTGAGAGAGTGAGTGAGTAAAGTACCATCAAATCACACTTATGGTGACCCAAGAGGATTTTCATGGCAATTGAATAAGCAGAGGTGGTTTGCCATTGCCTTCCTCTGCAAAGTTTTCCTTGGCAGTCTTCCAAGCACCGATCCAGCTTAGCTTCCAAGATCTGACAAGATAGAGCTATCCAGGGGTAGGGAACCTGCGGCTCTCCAAATGTTCAGGAACTACAATTCCCATCAGCCCCTACCAGCATGGCCAATTGGCCATGCTGACAGAGGCTGATGGGAATTGTAGTTCCTGAACATCTGGCGAGCCGCAGGTTCCCTACCCCTGAGCTATACCATACCATTCCACATCCCTTAAATGTAAATAGAAGAAATTGGTTTTTATACCCTGCTTTTCTCTACCTTAAGGAGTCTCAAAATGACCTACAATCACAATCCCTTCCTTTCCCTGCAACAGGCACCTTGTGAGGTTGGTGGGGTTGTGAGAGTTCTGAGAGAACTTTAACTGCCTGATGGTCACCCAATAGGCTTCATGTGGAAGAGGGAATCAAACCGGGTTCTCCACATTAGAGTCTGCCTCTAACCACTATACCACACTGGTTCTTAGCAACCCTCTTGACATATTCACTTCTCAGTGGCCTGAGACCTGAATGTGATGTCTTCTTAGGAACTAGCCTGGGCATTTAACCTGATTTTTGCTATCACCCTTCCATATTTGCCTAGTGACAACCTGATCCATCCTTATTATAGGTCAAAGATGGTACCAAGAAGCATGTTTCTCTGCTCAGCTGCATCACAGTATACAGATATGGTCAGTGTTGCTACTTCATATTCTATTCACACATTCAACCCTGATTCAGTGCTGCCTAAGGAGCCATACGGCACACACCGCTTAAAGACACAGAACAAGAACTGTGTCATGTCCTTTAGGACAAGAACTGGCAATCATAGAATATTTGCGTGAAAATAAGCCCCCTTCCCCTTGAAGGGCTGTCATACAGAGGATGCTATGGAGTTGTTTTCTGTTGCCCCAGAAGAACAGACTAGAACCAACAGGTTGAAATTAAATCAAAAGAGTTGTCAGCTAAACATAAGGAAGAACTTCCTGACAGTTAGAGTGGTTCCTCAGTGGAACAGGCTTCCTCGGGAGGTGGCAGGCTTTCCCTCTTTGGAAGTTTTTAAGCAGAGACTAGATGGCCATCTGAGAATAATGCTGATTCTGTAAACATAGACAGGTCATGAGAGGAGGGCAGGACAGGTTGCATCAGTGCTTGATTTTAATGGCCCTTTCTTACATGTCCAGGAAAATGCCAATCACCATTTCAGAATAAGGAAAAAATCCTTTCTGGCCAAATTAGTCAGGGATCCAAGAGTTTTTTAGCCATCTTCTGGGTATGGGTCACAGATCTGTGAGGGAAAGGTCATGAATTTCCTGCATTGTATAGGAGGCTAGATGATCCAGAAGGTCCTTTCCAGTTCTGTGTTCCTGTGTTTTCTATGAAACATACAAGTACAGATGAACAATTTAATATGAATTAAAGCAATCAAAATGCTGCATGACCCTTGGGCAAGATGGTTGAAGGGATTTCAGCCAATGTGAGAGTTAGAGTTTGCCTACAACCAAAATCTGTGCCACGAAGCTCATTTGGTGACCTTGGTTCTGCCAGCCTGGCTCAGTTTAGGAGGATGTAATTCTGTTTAGGATTATAAATATTTATTCATATTTCCAATATTATCAATGGGAATTAAAAGAACTAAGAGTTAGCAGAGCTGTACAGAAGGTACTTGCATTGGTTCTAACAGAATAGGTGGCAGATTATTTTCATTGGTGTGAACTCTTGAACTTCATGAGATTTTTCCTTGCCCATCAGTGTTCAAAACTAAATTTAAATAAGCAGGACCCAATAATTTCTTACATTTTCAGTTGGGCTGTTGGTTATTTGGTCTGTGCTAAAAAGAAAATTCAAGCTAAACTATTATGATCCCACATATGACTTGGCTGAGTAACTCCCATTGCCTTCAACAGGATTTAAGAGTCTTCACTGCTTTGCCTCCATGGAATGGTCAAGCTGCTATGGTTCTATTCTGAACAGACAAGTATGATGAACTTTTCATTTTCAACTTTTCATTATTTGGATGAAGCAGATGGCAAAGGGGGGAAAAATCAGGAATCAAGATAGGCAGAAGTCCACTTCTGTTTCTACTAAATATCACAGAATGAAACATAGCAGGAAGTTCCAAAGTATACAGTTTTAATGATCAGCAGTTGTTTAGCTCTGAAAGATCCCTTTTTGCCACATTGTTTTGCTTCTCAGAAAAAGACACAGAAACCCCCCAGCACTGATACTGCCTGAAGATTTTTCTGAAGCACAACAGCTTTAGGCTTCTTCTCACTAGTAGATTGCAGAGATAGCACACACCTGCTCTGAGCCTCTTATTTACCGAGAACTGTATGTTGCTAACATTGTATACAAGTATTTAGCATCATTGTTCTGTTGCACAACAAGCATCATAAGCTAGCAGTGCAAAATATACAAAGCTCTGTATAATGCCAGGATAGGAAGCTAGCTGAAGAGCACAGTTGCTTCACAAAAAACCTTTGCAATAAATGAATGCCCAAAGAAACAAGAGGAATAAATAGGCATAGTAAATGTATATAGCTGCTGTACCACTCAACAACAATAGTTAACACATATACACATAGTTGAAGCTGTGCCCTTATATGAATGACAGCAAAATAAAGGAAATACCAAATAGTGATTGCTGCAAACTTTGATATCATAATGGGATTTGAGATAGTAGTTACAGTATGTATAGAAGTTAATCTGTTCTTTCTTAACCAGTCTTTTTTATATCTGCTAACCATAACTACTTCATCTATTACATTACTAGTGGGGTCCAGCCACGCATTGCTGTGGTAATTGTCCTTCTCATCACAGTCCACAACCAACACAGATGTCCATGCAAGTCCAATGATCCGCAGCATAGCCTTTTGGGGTGGTCAAATGGCATCCCTCTTTCCCTTTTCAATTCACATTGTTATATGGTGGTGTCTTGTTTTTTTAGTATAATGTAACCCTTTCCATTGCAGAACGGAACTGTCCAGAGTGCAAATCCCGCTGTCCATGAGGCTGGTTGACACGCACAGTCCTGGCTTGGGTAAGGCAGAACTGGGGCAAGGAGGCTATCCCAGTCAGGCAACAGAGGCAGGGTGGTGAGGCACTCAGATCGAGGCCAGCTCTCTGGGTTCTTAAAGGGCCATGTGAAAAAGAAGCGGAGCCAGTAGTGTTGGTTCGCCCCCATCCCGTGGATTTTCTTAGAGGAAAAAGGCAAACTCCAGCTCGCTTTTAGTAAAAGAGAGCTGTGGTGAATATGGGTGAGGAAGTGGATAAGTGGTGGTTGGATGTGAGGGAGGGCAGAGTGAGGTGTGTGAGGATGAGCTGGATGTGTATTGTGTGGTAGCAGTGGGTGAGGCACAGAGAGTGAAAGTTACCAGTGTGTGAGGGGGGGAACCCCACCAGACGTCTCACATGGCAAAGTGTGTATGTGTTTCACTTCCAGTCGTATTACCTAACAGTGTTACCTATTTACTGTTTTAACTGCTCATCTCTGGCCATCTGCGCGAACATTCTAAGCCCTCATACCAAGCCCTCAGGCCACAGACAGGCTGCACGAACATTCTAAGGGTGACAGTTAAACACAGCCAGCTTCATGGCCTGGGTGCGCCAGGAAAAAGACATTTTACCTGGCTCAGGTATGGACTTTTGGTAATTTTAAAGTCTGATTACCTGCCCAGAACAGGAAGGAACATCATGTGAAAATTTTGGGGGAGATCCGTCCAGCCGTTTTGGTGTTAGGGCGTGACTAACGAAGTCACTGTTAGCTTTTTAGATGATAGATAGATAGATAGATAGATAGATAGATAGATAGATAGATAGATAGATAGATAGATAGATAGATAGATAGATAGATAGATAGATAGATAGATAGATAGATAGATAGATAGATAGATAGATAGATAGATAGATAGATAGATAGATAGATAGATAGATAGATAGATAGATAGATAGATAGATAGATAGATAGATAGATAGATAGATAGATAGATAGATAGATAGATAGATAGATAGATAGATAGATAGATAGATAGATAGATAGATAGATAGATAGTCTGTAGAAAGACACAGGTGTCAGGGCAGAAAACACTCTAATATCCATAGCCTCGTTTCTTGACTGTAAGATACATTGGCCACCTCATTTCTTGACTGTATAAGACACATTCTCACACAGCCAGCAGAACACACTCTCTGAGATTATTTGCTCATCAATTTATCACCCATTTAACCCAATGAGATATCATTCCTCCTTCAATTTTAATGTATACTGCAAATCTGCATGATTCTTCTCTTGTCCTTTAGATGACTATATTTCATCCACATCAAGAGGAGTAGCAAATACATCTGATTTTGTATTGCCCCACACTTGCCTGTAAGGCAACAAAAACATTTTTTCCTTGAGTTCTTTGTCTTTGGACTTCAAGATCTCATTGGAATCAAATCTGAAACTTGTTTTTAGATTTCATAGCAGCTTCCCACTTTCATTTTCTGTTCACCCAGGTTTTTTTCCCAACACCATTGTATATGGATTTCCTAGGGGTTGGATTTGCCAGATACGACAGGCTCCCTGCCTGCAGAGAGTGCCTTTCTTGCTTCTCCCCCTCCCACTGAACCTTGTTCCCCAGCATCAATATTCTGGAGTCCATTTTGGGCTGCAGCAGGAGGAAAGAAACAAGGAAGCCACCATCCCTGGCTGAAAATCCTTCCATTTGTGTTCAACAAAAAGAACTAAGTAACTTCATATGCCACATGCTGGACCATCTGTGTTTTAGAATGCCCTGCTTTGGTCCTAGTGCCTACCTAGTTCTACTTATTCTTTTGGTTGAAAAGGGTATAGTACACCAAGTTATCAAATGCAAAAGCTTGCAGAGATAGATCTTCCCCAACAGTGTGCAGATAGAAAGATTACAGCACTCCAAGAAAAAGGGGATTTGATCCAGTTTCCCTTCCCCTCCCCACAGCCTCCTCTGGCCTAGTGCATTTTGTTTGAAAGTCTCTCCCAATCCTCAGTAGAGGTTTTTCAAAACAGGTAGGCAACAGCTGAGAGAACGGGGAAGGGAAGGGGAGTTCTGTCTCCACAAAAAAAATTGCTCATGCCACCAGAGATTCCAAGCCAAACCCCCTCCCCCCCCAAAAAAAAATCCTTAACACAGTTCTTCATGAACTTCCATCTATTACTTATATTATTCAGGCCAGTCTCACAACCCATTTCATGTGACAACAAAGGCTTGGATCGCTCTGGCAGTTGGATGTGGCAATGAAGTGGTAGAGTATGCACCTGGGGTGCCAGTTGTCTACTTGCAGAAGTATGTTGACATAAAGAAGTATTCCAGAATACTCTTTAATAATCCTCCACCTGCATTCTGAAATCTGTTCAACCACCTCAGTATTATGTTACTTCATTCACCTGCGACCAAGGTTGCCAACCCTTGAGGGGGGGGGGGGGATTATTATTTACCAAGTGATGTTATGTGCTTCCTTGCCTAGGTCCTGAGGTTGAAATATAGATGTTGCTCTGTTGTAGCAAAGACACAGAGGAGTTTTGTGGCACTTTTTTGACTAACAGATTTATTGAAGAATAATCTTAATACGTCTCTGTAAATCTGTTAAGTCTGTAAACTATCACGAGATGCCAGCTTAAATTAAAATAAAACTCACTGATGTTTCTGCAAACATTTTTGCAGGAAATACTGTTTCTCCTCATTCTAAATCCTTTTTCTCTTAATTGTGAAACTGTATGATAATCCTGCAGTGGCATAATTAGGAAATTAGGAAATATAAAATCCCTTAAAATATATTTGACTTAGCTGCTGAATAGTTTGCCTCAATAAAAGATCAGAAACTAAATACAGAGATGACAAAAAAGGCCTTGGCAGACTTTTAAAATTCTGTTTTATACCAATTCTACCATGTTTATCCAAATGGTACAGAGACATCCCCAACAATCTTGAGTCATGGAGAAATATGAATACATAAATCAGATTTTTAGTGAACATAAAGAGGAACACTATTAGCCCAGGCTGAGATTGGTAAAGTCCTAGGTTATCAATTGGGAATGTTGTTTGATAGAAAGTGGTTAATAGCAATTCTGCTTTTATGACCATTCTAAAGTTAGACTGGATATATATAATAGCATTTTTTTCAGACTTCAGTCAGTCTGACAAAAAGATTACAGTTCATAGATTACCCCCTCCTTCCTCTTTTCCAGATTCTGGTATACTTTAAAAAACCTGTTTGTCCAAAAGCAAAGGACCTTGAGAAGTGAAGCCACTCTCAAACACTTTCAGTTATCTCAAACCTGTTGTTTATTTCAAGGACTGTGTACATGCCATATTAATTGCACAATATTTGAAGCATTTCAATGTCAGGTTTAAAACAGTGAATTCAGTTATAGTTGTTAGGGCCATGGCTATTCTTGTGCCAGACCTTCCATTTCCAATGATGTGTGTGGCACAACTGGCCGGCCTCTACATTATCCAGCTTATTGGTGCCCCTTAAACAGGGGGCCCACCTTCCTGGTGAAGGCATTTAGCATTAGCTGCTGATCAGCCCACCTATCCATGAGGCAAAATAAGATAAATCTTTAGATTTGCTTCAAGAATTGTCATAGTCATATTCATGTACCTTATGCATGAGTCCTTACATTTCCAAGTTGTTCTCTGTCACTATACGGTCAGCCTTAAATTAGGTGATAAAATTATATGATAGGCAGCCAATTGATATAGTAATTAAACTGGCAGATGTTTCACACTGAAATCTTGCATTTTCTGCCCAGAGTTTTCCAGAGTTCAGATTGCAATTCAAGGATATTCTTCATATACAAATGCAAAAAGTCACAGATTGTACTGCTCCAGAGTTGATGTTTTCAAACAGAAAAAAAACCCATATATTTCCCCATATCTATGTTCAGATTGTTCACTGAAATCTATGGGAGTGCCACATGCAGACTGAAGGTATATTACTCTTCAAATAATTTCAACAAAGTCAAATACTTAAAAACTATTCCATCACATCAGTTTCCACCTTGGAATAGCAGGCAAGAATTACACTGCTGCCCTGTTAAAATGTTAGCAACCACATTTCATTTTTTGAAAAGGCAATTTATTTGTCCTGAAATAAAGAGTTGATTATATCTCTTATTACTGTTACAAGAACTTGATATATCACAAAGAGGAAGAGTTACAACGTGTACCAACTATCACCCAGGAAAAATGAATCTGATTCATAATTCACTTTGAGAATGTCTAGTTAGTCAATCAAATGATTTGTAATCATAAAGGCTGCCAGAGATTGAATGAATAACGGGCTCTACTAAAATCCTTGGATTTCTTAGTATTCTTATTTCATTATGTGACTTTCATCCCTATTTCTTGTAGTTGTCACTACTTCAGTAGAACAAATTAAACACCCCGTAGTCATTTGCATAAATCTGTTTGGCTATTTAATGCTCACACAAAGAGAGTGACCACTCACATCACAGACAAAGCTAGATTTCTCTCCCTGAAAGCTGAAACGTTTTATGATGTAAAGCTTGCAAAGAAACAACCTATCCCCACCCCCATTTCTTCCTGAAAGCATTTGGGGGTAATGAATCTTAGCATAGATCATACTGTTACAGTACATTTTCTCAAGTTATTTTATAACTATAGAAATGACATAATTCATATTGCATGCCATCTGTTTAACAGCAGCATCCTTTTTTCTTGCCTCTTAATCTTTACAGATCATCAACCTATTCTCTTACCTAAAAAGCAACAACCATATTATAGCATACTAAAGAATATGTGGTCTTCAACTGTAGATTTCTGTAAAAACAGTAATCCAATGAACATGAAAAAAAAATAGAAATTAAGCTGCATTGCAGGAAGTTGCTATTTGACAAGTCTTGTACATATTTTGCGTTCATCTGGTCTCTTTTCCACAAGGATCAGATGTTTTAAAGACAGATTTCTGACATGATACAGAATACCTTTTTTCTTACAAATTCATTTTTCTGATATGCATTTTTTCATGTTCAGTGAAATCTAAATTGTTTTTCTTTACATTTTAATATTTTGGCAATGTAATCATTTAAGTTGCTTGATGTTTGCACTTAACTGATTATTGCTATATAGTCAGAATAATCATTTTTATAAGAATTTATTTTTAAAATGTTGCAAAGGCCATTCCTTGTAATATTTGGTACACAACTGTCACATCCCTTTTCCTCTTCTTTTTCTTAAAAAGAAGGTTCTAAAATGAAATGTACGTTTTTACAATTGTATTTCTCATCTTTTAGATAGAAGGACCATAAACCCTACAATTGCTTTATCAGCTGTCTATCAGCAATCTATACATGGGAATCCAACTTCCTATTAAAACTAATTGGGAGCATCCATAAAAATTGATCCCAAATATGATTGTTAGCTTCCTACAGCAATGAAACATAACCAACTGAAGTATCAAAATATGAAAAGCAGGACTAGCCATACGCCAACATCACATCACATTTCAGTAAAGAAAAGAAGCATTCTTTCCTCCAGAGAAAACTGGAGGGACAAACTTAAAATGTACTGTAAATGAAGTTCATTTACAATGCACATTCAGGGTCCTTTCTAGTTTCCAGAAAGTGATAAAATATTGGTAATAATTTTTAGACTCTAAGCTTTCTGCAAGTCTCTAATTTATATTTATTTTTTAAAAATACATAACTTATAATTTATTACAAGTAAAAATGGTTCTCTGAAACTCCAGGTTCTTTAATATGTGTTTTTCTAAGATAGATTTCTCAGCCCAAAGTTATGTTTACTATAATAATCTGAAAAACAATTTAAAATGCAGTGAAACTGACAATACATTGGACTACCATTAAATAAAGCAGAAGACTGATTTTAAAAAAACTATTACAGAGAGTTTGGAATTAATAAACCTTAGATTTTATAATGTAAATTATTTTTTGTTTCAGGGTCCCAAATTATTAAAATACACCCTGGACTTCTAATCTTGTACAGTTTCTATTGGCTATCAGAGAAAACAATATTTTTATGTTCTATTCAATATCATTTTATTAGTTACATTTGATACATTTAGACGTAATTATGTACGTACAGAAACAAAAGCTATAGTACTAAAATCAAACAAAACAAGACGTTTCAAGCTTTCACTTGCTGTTTTGTGACATTTTGGTCGGGCTTAATAAAAGGGATATGACCTTTTGTCTTGAGATCTTTCTTTGGATCAACACGACTACCTGAAACTTCTGTCTATTGTATTCATACGGCAATTCAAAAAGTAAGAACACAGTCTTCTGCAACCCACTATGATTTTCAAGTGCAAAAGCTCTTGCAAGATTTCAGATTTGGCTTATTATGAATTTAAATAGCATTTTTTATTTTTTGGTTTCAGAAATCTCTTATATCCCATTCTGTGATTCACATGTTTAATTACTTTGCCAAACCAGAATAAAATGAAGAATGTAATTCCGTACCTGTTTGACTCTCTTTAGAAAAATAGTAGCAAAATCAGTAGGATTAATATCCAAGCAAAAGTATTTGGCATAAAGTACTAGTCTTGGATGCTGTAACTCTAAGACCACCTATCTCAGAAAAAAGTTTTACTGAAATCAGTGTGTCTTACTTTTGTATAAATGTTTCAAGAAAGGAATGGTGGCAGATCAAGGTTTACATCTTTAACATTTGTGGAAAGCACAAGATGGACAGCTTATATAAACTAAAGTTTCCAGTTTTTACCCAGCTGCCTAAATCTGCCCCTTTTCTTTTTTGCAAGCACCAGGAAAATAGAGCTACAAAATGCCATGGATGAATTCATGCAAAGGTTACCAAACTGCAGTCAGCAGGGCTGTTTTCCTATCTATCTGGAACAAATTGGAACTAACATATTTAAGTCTCTACAACACATTAACATTCCTGAAGTCCTCCAAACTCCTCAGAGCCACTTTTGTTAATGGTAGCAATTTTCTCAATACCCTGAAATGTAGTAAAACTAAAAAGCTGCTAAGATGTTTAATGCAGTGTAGAGTTGCAGAGACAATTGGATAGGACTAATTCCAATAGCTTGATCAAACATAAGAATATACAATTGCAAGATCCCACCATGTGTAACCAAAGGGACCATAGAGAACAAAGCATTTGTTGAATAACTTTCAGCAGTCTGTCAAATGCAGTTTTAATAAAACAGATGCATGAAGTACATGGAACATGGAGTCTTTTTTTCCTTCTCAATGTACGCAATGTTTAAAACTATTTTTTAAACTAAATTAATTCATCAAATTGTGCTACAAGTAATTTTTTTAAAAAAATCATCACTTTTACCTCCAATATAACAACAGAATAGGGAAGTGACTTTTGCTATTAAAGCTCTATAATAGCCAAGGTTAATGGTTAGCCACTCTAAATATTGTTCAGAAGTGTTTGTGCACTGGCTGTTGCAGCTCTGTTTCATGTTATAAATCAAGTCCATTAAACTTCTGGCTGAATAATTAACATCCAGAAAAAAACCCCAAAATAATTAAGACCCATCAGGCTGCTAGATTTTTAGAAGGCATTAATGTGTTGATGTTGGTGATGATATAAATTATTGCAGGGAATTGTGCGATTGGGGCGGGGGGGGGGCTGGCATGAATGACACAGAACTGTACTCAGAATTCGTTATTCCAGAATCTTAAGAAAAGTCATCCGCTTCTCTATTGGCTTTACTATACCAGCTTCTGAGTGTGAGGGGTAATAATACAACTGGGACAATAGAATGCATGTAGCACTCCAAAGCATTTCACATACATTTGCAAAGTAGCTCTCACAACAGCCCTCTACCAAAAATTATTACCCCGTTTATTATTGTAAATGAGGAATTGTGGCAGAGAGTAGATCTTGCTTAAAGTAACCAGTGCATGGCATTTGTACCAGGACCTTTCAGATTCCCTTACAGAACAATCCTAAACAAATGATCTACCCAGAATCTTACTTAGGTATACTCCCAGGACAGTGTCCTTGGGATTGCGCTGACAGCAACTAAACCAGGGTTACCCACCCAGCTTGTGTTGTATCTGTTCTTCTTCCACAAAAAGGAAATTAGCTGTCTTTTGTCTTCGACATCTCTGGTTCTACCATAAGTACACATCAACATATATAGATACATATATATAATTTTGTTAATATAAATGTAATGTTTTGTTGTTTTTATCTGTAAAGGTTTGTCTTATATTTACTTTTATGTTCTGTTATTCCTTTTAATTAAAAAAACATATATAGATACATGTGTTTTCATGACGAAAGCCCTGCAGTATAAGAGACAGGATTTAGCTAGCTTGAATACCCATGCCAACTAGGCAGTACATAAATACTTTAAAATAAACACATAAAATGGATTAAGTACAATGATCCTTGCTGAAATACTGCCATTTTGTTGCACAGGGATCAATAACTGAAGGTCCAAGGCCATATCAACCCATCCTGGAGACAAGGGGGTATGTGGCAGAAGAGACTGAGTGGTTTGCTAATGTTTCATTTGGATGGGGGGGGGGGACACCTTCTATACTTAATCCTCAATTCAGAGTGACTAACTGTAAAATAAATTCATGACCAATATCATATCACAGAATTGTCACCATATTATGAAATATGTATGGAGAAGATCTAGATTCCACTAATTGCTGCTGATCTGTGGGCAGTTATGAAAGACATTTCCTTCGTTTTCATCTTTTGAACAGCTAGAACACTGCAAAGTGTTTAAGATGACTAAGGGGTTGGAGCACCTTCCCTATGAGGAAAGGCTGGAGAATCTGGGACTTTTTAGTCTAGAAAAAAACTCAAAAGGGAAAACATGATAGAGGTTTATGAAACTATGCACAGAATGGAGAAAGTAGAGAAAGGCAACAGCTTCTCTGTCTCCCATTATAATAGAACTCAAGACCTCCCAATAAAGTTGTTGGGAATTAGGTTCAGAACAGGTAAAAGGAAACATGATTAATTAAACAATGGGCTTCACTCCCAGTAGACATACTGATGACCAAAAAAGTGGCAGTGGCGAGACTGCTCTTTGGAGCGTTCTCATCCATCCAACTACCACGAGGTATCAAACCTTCTGTTCCTGGGTAAGGTAGTTGAGAGAGTGGTGGCAGAACAGCTCCAGGGCCCCTTCCACACATGCAGAATAGTGCCCTTTCAATCCACTTTCAATACACTTTGAAGTTGGATTTTACCGTGCAGAATAGCAAAATCCACTTTCAAACAATTGTGAAAGTGGATTGAAAGTGCATGATTCTGCATGTGCAGAAGGGGCCCAGGTTTTTCTGGAGGATGCATTAACTCCATACTCATTTCAGTCCAGCTTCAAGCCTGGACATGAGATATTTATATCTGTTAATTGAGCCTAAATGGCAACGGGCGGCAACATTAGCTAGCCGTAATGTTCTACCTTCAGCTCTTCAACAAGGGAGAAGACTTGGGCTCCCGCATCACGAGATAAAATATATTTGTGAGGTTGGTTGTGAAAAGTCTGTTTGGCATGTTTTAATATATTGCCCCTTGTATGCATCTGCAAGAGCCAGTCTTTCAGCCCCCTTGTTAGTAGACCAAGTCGAGATAAGTGATCCACAAAAAAAATATTTCTTTTAAATAGCAAGAACATTGTGATCTTAGAGGCTGTGGCTAAATTCTTAGGTATGGTTATAGAAACTGTTACTTTGATTTTTTTTAATGCCAGTAAAGGTTATGAAATGAAATGGATGGAAAGCCTGGCCATGGGACACAGACTGTGTTGGTCACCCTTACAGACAATCTCCATAGGCAGATGGATTGAGGCAGGCTAGCACTGCTGCTATTACTCAGTCTTACAATGGCATTTTATATGGTCGACTGTGACCTTCTGACCCACTGCCTCACTAATTCTGGTATTTGTAGGACAGTCTTGCAGTGGCTGGTCTCATTTTTACAAGACCAGGGACAAAGGGTATCACAAAGGGAGAAGGCATGTGGAGTCCTTCAGGGGACAATCTTCTCCCCAATATTATTTAACATCTAAATATTGTCCCTCACACAGCTAGTCCAGAGTTTTCAATATGCAGATGCTACCCAGCTATATCTGTTGATGGATGAATGGCTAAATACCATCACAGATATATTGGCCAGATGTCTGGAGGCTGTGGTGAAATGGCTGATGTAGCATCAGTTGAAACTGAATCCCTTTAAGATGGAGGTCCTATGTTTGGGCTGGAGAGATCTGGGATTGGACACTGATTTCCAACTCTGGATGGGATGAAATTAAAACCTACTGTGAAGAGCCTGCATGTGATTCCAGATGCCTCCCTTTCAATGGAAGCCCAGGTCCAATATATAGGCCAGATTAGCATTTTTCCATCTTTGCCAGGCTAGACAGCTGTTGCTCTCCCTGTCTCACCCTAGCAACAGTGATCTAGCAACAGTGATTCATACAATCGTAACCTCCAGGCTACTGTTCTGGGCTAATATTAAGGGCTACCCTACTCAGGGCTACCCTTGAGGCAACTCTGGAAACTTCAGCTGCCCCAGAATACAGCAGTGAGGGTCCTTACAGGGATCCCATGTAAAGGGCATATACAACCTGTGCTCTGCCAGCTGCATTGACTCCAAGTTGAATACCAAATCATATTGAAGGTTTGGGTATTAAATGTATTAGGGTAAGTCGTCTGGGACCATTGTACCTGCCTCTCCCAACACACTCCCCAAAGGGCATTAAACTCAGCTGGTAATAACCTACTGGTGGTTCTTGGTCCAAGGAGCATTTGGCTGTCCTCAACCAGAGGCAGAGCTTTTTCAGCTCTGGCCCCAGCCTGGAGAAATTCTCTGCTGAGTGAGACTTGGACCCTGCAAAACCTGGCTCAGTTCCGTGGAGCCTGTAAGACTGAGATGTTCTGCCAGGTCTACAGTTGAGGCACCAAATCCTGTCTGGCCTCCCTATCCCAACTTTTGTTTCCATATTCTTAGATATTGTTTTGGTTTCTGCCTTCCCTTTCATCTCCTCCCTAACTAATTATCCCTGCCACTGTATCTAACTGTAAAGGGTACTGATTGGAATGTTAACATTGGAATTTTAAAGTTAATAAGATTTCATCATAGCATATATTTTTAATTGATTGTAAATATCTGACGTAAGCTGCCCTGATCCTGACTACAGTCAGGAAAGGGTGAGATATAACTTTAATAAAATAAAGTAAATAACTAAATAAGAGCATAGCTGACCTTAAAAGGAGGTTAGGCTGATTCATGGAATGTTATGAGTAAAATCATGATCGTTTGTGAGTATTATTGGGGATAGTTTGAATTAATCCTCATAACAAATTGGTGGCCCGTACGGGGATCCTCTAAAAAGAGAGAGAGGGCTCCTAAAGTGCCCATTTGGGCACCGGGAGGCTTTGCCCCCCTCTTGACCGAACAGAAAAAGGATCGGCTCGATTGGGAATGGGCGGTGCCATAAAAATTCCATAAAAATTAATTTTTATGGCTGCCAGGGCTAGCTAGGATGCCTTTAAAAATGAGCTGAGTTGCATCTCAGACTTCAGATTGACCGCGCCCTAGGGTCAATCTCCACCTCTGCAGAAGTGACCAATAAAGAAGCTATTTGCTGTTATCTGATCGTTTGTGAGTATTATTGGGGATAGTTTGAATTAATCCTCATAACAGGAAGATAAGTTTATCAGTGGCTACTATGTGTGTAAAGTACCATCAAGTCACATGGTGAATTATGACACCCGCCTAGCAAGTTGCTTTCATGGTGAGAAGCAGAGGCGGTTTGTCACTGCCTTCCTCTCCAGAACTTCCTTGGAGGCCTCCCTTCCAAGTACCAGCCCTGCTGAGCTCTTGAGATCTGACAAGACTGGGCTATACCAGGCTGCCTTCCTTTCCTATCAGTGGCTACTAGCCATGGTGAATGAAAGGAACTTCCATATACAAAGGAAGGAAATGTAGGAATACCAACACAGGGAGACAGCATCAGAGAAGGGCCTCTTTGTTTGGCCCACCTGGATAACTATTGGCTGGACTAGATGGACCACTTGTCTCACCCAGCACACTCCACTTATGTTTTTTATTTTCTTAAAGGGCATCAATGAAAACAGCTGTGTTGTGCTTTTCTGTCTTGAATATTTCTTACCGTCTACCTGCCAGTTTACTTGATGGAATCCTAGTGTTACATCAGTAATATAAGAGAAGTGTTTGATCCATACATCAGATGCTGCCACTAACAAGCAATGGAAACAACCCTATCTCTGCTACCACCAAACCTCTAAAGTGAATGCCCATGCTCATAGCCTTTGAGATTACTGGTGCTCTGGAATTCTTGCCGGCAACACTTGTAAAGGCCAGGATTCCAGGAAAAAGAGACTGCTGAGAGGCACCAGCAAAATATAATCTTGTTGATAGGAACTGGAAGTGGGCGGGGGGGGGGGGAGGTGGAGCATTTAGACTAAAAGAGTTTGATGAAATTATGGGTAAACTTTCTCAGACAACCACCCACTGTTTAAAATCTGGTTTTGGTTATGTCCCTGGAAAAGCCTGAAGGATTAAGGATTGGAATAAAGAAACATTCCAGTAGATTTGGGACCATGGTGCAAATGGAAAGACACAATTGGCTGTGCATCTATGGTTGGCATCTTCAGAGGCATCTTCAGTGAGATGTGTTTCCCTCTGTGGCACAGTGAAACACATCTCACCATGGTATGCCCCTGAAGATGCCAGCCATAGAGACAGGTGAAATGTTAGGAGCAAAAACTACCAGGCTACTGTCACACAGCCTGGAAAACCTGTCACAGCCAGTTAATTCTGACCGTGAAAGCCTTTGACAATACACTGGAAAGATACAATGTTCATAAATACTGAATTCACAGATTTTTGTACAATTTTTTCAAGACCTTTATAAAATATAAATTTATATCATGGGCAATACAATGTCCAGCCAAAGGCACAAGCCCCTGGAAACTTGCTCCTATGCAACTCAATTTAAATGAACATCTGTGCTCATATGACAGTACCAGTTATTTCAGTGGGATATGCACCAGAAAACTTTCTGAATGTGCTTTAAGAACAATACAAGCACTCACAAGGAAAACCTTTGCCATCTACAGAGCATGCCCCCTGTGGACCTACCATAGTCAGCAAAGTCATTGAAATAACCTGATCAAGTCTTCCCTGTTGGCTACAAGTACAATATATTTCTCACAAGCATGCCAGACTCCAGAGCATGCAGGTCACTGGCCTGTGTCTGTTGTACAAGCTCATCCATGCCTGGGGTTAGGTTGCTCAGCTTGGTTCAATAAAAGAGTGACTATTGCACACCGTGGATTTGTCTTTATTAGTGGTCAAGTGATCAACCAGCTTTTCAAGCCATTCTTTATGTTCACATAAAAAGTTTTTTAAAATGCTTTTATTCATTTACTTACCAAAAAAACCCCTTCCTCTGAAAATGGGACTGTCTTTCTTTAAATTTTCTCAGTAGGGCTACTGTAAGCTTCAGCTGATGCGAATTTGTTTTAGAAGTTAAAATAAAAGAAGTTTAAAAACCCTTTTAATCCAAGGAACAACCAACTTCTTCTTCCTACATTTTTTAAAAAATATTTTGCTTTATTTCATGCTTAAGATTGTTGTGTGCCCAGCTTCAAAAATGCCAAGAGGGGAAGGATTGACTCTTTAAGAAAGACTTATTCAGATGAAAAGCAAATTTCCTGTAGATCATGAGAATAAAGTTGTTAATAATAAACTGCTACTGTGAAACCCATAGGATTTCAGGACAGCATGCGGACAAAAACTAAGCTCATACTATGTGTAAATCTAGCACTGGCATAGTGGGGGGACTCCATTTTGGCCAAAGACAAACTGATTCTAAGGTCACAGCTGGAAATAATGTGTGTGGTCCCGCTCAAAGCTAAATTATACTCTAGTGCCGAGTGTTAATCTCACATGCATTTTGAATAAAATAACTGAGACTCAGGTTTTCCAGAGATATACATTTGAGAAAAGTATTGTAATGTAATGTTAAGCCTTTTTCCTGATAAGTGTGGGGCTACGATTACTCCATGCTCTTAGAACTGGCAAGTGTTAAAAGGTGCAGTTAGTGTTAAATCTGCAAGGGGCGTACATCTGTCACTTCAAAAGACCTGCACTCCTTGTCCAGAACAGTTTGAGGGGGTTAATGTTTGCTAATCTGCCCAGCTCTTGTTTCTCTCCTGCTCTGGAGGGATGTAAGGCTACAGCCTCGTTTTCGACATTCAGACTTGGATGTCACTGAAATTCATGTTACTGCTTTATTGTGGGTGGCAGAAGACAAAGAGGGCAAAGGGATATATTGACTGTTTTGGCTCAGATTTGCCATGCACTGTGAAAGAGGGATAATAAAACATTTGAGGAATTAGTGTGACCATAAAGTGCTCCCAAGTGACAGCCATTTGAGAAATAGTTTATTTCATCACTATTCTCCTTTATCACATGGAGTCTTGCCAATAAGCACTTGTCAGCTAATTACAGGGGACCAACCAGACAAGCTGAACTCTTGATACAGGAATATTCAAGTTCCCAGGTAATACTGAACTCTTCATCTGATAGATGGGCAAAATGATCCTCAGCCATACAAGAGGCGTCCAGATAGAATTTCAGCAATGGGCACCTTCTGATCTTATGTAAGTTTACTCAGAAGTTCAATGGAGCTTTTTTCCTCAAGTAAAGTGCGCAAAGAATTGCAGCCAGACATTTTGGGTTTCATGGATTTGTGCATGTTTTTAATATACCTACTTTTAACTACGCATTGCTTTCAGAAGATCCTTCAGTGGCCACTTGGGGGATTCTGGACCTGCAGAGTTGTTTTAAATTTGGCTCTGGAAGGTTGAGCTGGTGCGATTATATCACACCGTCGTGCTTCAAGATTGTTAACCAATTAATATTTTCATAATTTTAGAAATACCACACCCTGCAACACCCTGAGAAGGCTATGTTTTTGCTATAGTAAAGATGGGAGCTGTCAAACCATGTGCACCTCTGACATTGCATTTATTCCTGAGGTCAGGCCAAGAAATGTTCAATTTACAGGGGGCCTTACTGCCCATGTTTTGTATACATGAAACTGCAGCCATAAAGCCATAAACTGCAGAACTCTTCCAGTGATCACATAGTTCACGGGAGCCACTCTGAGAAAAAATTAAGAATTTCTTTATTTGTTATAACCATAAAGCTAACTGCTGGACACACGGACAACAGACATGAAGGAACTTACTCCAAATGAGCATTATTTGATGACAAACCCTTCATTCCAAGGTTCTAATTCACACAATAGGCAAATAAATTGCATGTTATTTGTGGCACCTGAGCCAACGCTTGTTTATGTAGGAGTGTAGGCAATGAATGTAGGACTGCAGTCTGACTCAATTTTCTGAGACTCGTGTGTTCAGAACGTTTCCCAAGGGGAAGGCTCAAAATACCGGCTTGTCTGCTATTTCGACTGATGAACTGAGCCACTCCAGACTACAACAGTAAGTTTAATGCTTGAATGTACATATACATACATAGCCACTTACATTCAAAACCAGAATAACAGGGGATGAGCTCAGATAGAACCTTGATTGTAATGTACTACTTTTGCAAGTACAATGAGGGTTTTTAAAAAAAAACTGGGGGAAGCATTCAAACATTCATTCATCCACCTTTGGGAGGATCATGGCTCACTGATAGAGTACCTACTTTGCGTGCAGACAGTCCGAGGTCAGTCTCCAGTATCTCCAGTTAAGAGGATTGGATTGGACATGATATGAAAGACCCAGGATAATCCTTGCCAGTCAGAACAGACAATACTGACCTTGACAGACCAAGGATCTCACTCAGTATAAGATCATGTGTTGTACACCACCAGCAAAAGATGTACTGCCCAGCTACAAATGCATCTGCTTATCATGTGATTTGGCTCTCCATTCTCTATCACCACCACTCAGGATATGAAAGAAGGGTTTTTGTCCAGATCAATGTAACTAGCATTCGCCTTCGAATTCTGGCTTTCTTAGCTACACTGATCAAACTCAGATAGACATTTCTGAGAGCTCAGTTTGCCAAATATCTTCCTGTAATGTGTCGGTGCTCTGCATATAGTGCCCTATGACTGAGCTGACCTTTGGAGGACTGACTGGTGAATGACTGTGGCTTAAAGCAGAGTGGATAAACTGTGTAGTCTTTGTGTTCTTCCCAAATCTTGGACTGAGCACAAGCCGGCAGGGAGTTTTTCACACAAATAGCTTTGAAATGATTGGGAAGAACTACAGAAAGACTCCCACCCTGCTCTGTCCCTTGGTGTTCCTTTGCTTCTTGGTGAATTGGGTTTACCCAGGTTCTTGGGAACAGGGAGAGGGATCACAGATGGGGAAGGTGCCTTTAACAGTTAGGTGACAAGAAGAAATAGAACAGAAGTTTTTTCCCATTTCCACACCTCCCTGTCCACTTTTTAAAAATCCTCTCTCCCAAATTCCACTTTCTAAGAGCTTTTAAAGAAGAGAATGGGAAGAACTCTAGGTCTGAGAGAGCCTGAGTCAAAACTCCCCTCTGCCAAACTTCTTATGTGGCCCTAGGAAAGGCACTCTCTTCATCTCAGTTCACTGGAAAGAAGGCCAGCCCAACTCACAGGACTGTTACTTTTGCCCCACTTTAAAAAAATGTGTTGTCAATACTAAGAAGTAGTAGTTTTGAATTAATATACACAAGGGACATCTGAGAGGGGCAGCTTATAGGCAGCATGCAAATATTCACAGAACAGTTTTTGCCTGGGATCCCTTCCAGGAGCAAAGGCCTTGTCAAAGGGCTTTAAATCACTTTGAATAAAATGATCAGCCTTTGAAATTGACCAGTCCCTCGCACAGTGGCTTGAGACCTGTGCTTGCTCAGGCGCTGCGACTGAAGAGGGAAGGCGCTTTGGGGCACCAAAGTTTTGCCAGGCAAGGTAGTTACGGGACAGCTAATATTTGGAGACAGATCCTAACAAGGTGGAGGCTTTTCTCTTTAGTGCCCTCGACAGCTGCTGGTCTCACACTAAAGTCCTCTTTGCCGAAGCCGCCCTGTGAAAAGGATTCACAAGAAAATGACAGGCTAACTCACATGTACATCAGACAACAGTGACATCTGTATAAAGGAATGTGTTTGGCAGTAGAAAATATTTGTGGCATTGCTTTCCATGAGACACGCCTTCAGTAGGTTTGCAAGCAAAAGCAAAGCCTTCGTTTTAACTGCAGGTCTAAATAACCATAGCTCAGCTCATGAACTGCAAGGTTAAACCATGGTATTGATTCCTGTGATCTTATATGGAGGAGCCAAAGACTGTTCTGGCTCCCCTAGCAACAATCTCAATTCAGGCAACGCCTTACATTTAGTACCCAGTCATAAATGGACCCTCCCTTCAAACTGGAAGCGCTTGTCTGTGTCCACAAGTACCCTGCGGTTGTTTGGTTGGTCGATGCACCACTTAAAAACTAGACGCTTAAAGCCATTTCAAAAAAAGAAAAAAGTTAATAGGTTGACAGCCTGCTAATTGCACAGAAAATATAAGCTGATACGGCTAAATCAATACAGTTGTCGGCTCAGGAAACAAATGACTTTCCCAGTTTTCTACGACTCCGTATACATATATATAGATCAGGGGTAGGGAACCTGCGGCTCTCCAGATGTTCAGGAACTACAATTCCCATCAGCCTCTGTCAGCATGGCCAATTGGCCATGCTGGTAGGGGCTGATGGGAATTGTAGTTCCTGAACATCTGGAGAGCCGCAGGTTCCCTACCCTTGATATAGATAGATAGATCCACCCCAAAGAACAGCCCTATTGACAAGCCAAACTGTTTAGATTTAGCTCAGTTTAGATTTAACTAATCCTGCATAATGCCCCACTCTGGATCTGGCCTGGCAAACCACTGTGGGCTCACCAGCCCAAGAAGCCTCACCACTCTGCTGTGAGCCGGCCACAGGCACCCAAGCCATCTCCCCTGTGCCAATCTAGGCTGGTGAGCCCACTGTGAGCTCACCAGCTATGACAACCACCACCACCCCAGTGCTGACCACCCCAGACAGTGCTGCTCTGGACTGACGAGCCTGCAGCAGGCAGGCAGCCACCTCTTCATGCCAACTAGCTCCCCCAGTGCCATTCTGGGTTGATGAAGGTAGCAACCCCCACTGCTGCCAAGGTAGCTGCCCCACCCAGTGCCAATCTGGGCTGGCAAGCCTGCTGCAGACTCACCAGCAGAGGCAGGTCCCTTCCAGTGCTGACCACCTCTCTCAGTGCCAAGCTGGGCTGGCTAGCCTGCTGCTGCTGCTGCTGCTTCCCCCCAACAAATGAGTTTGAAGTCCCATGGGACTCCATTCGCCTTCCTTCAGATGGGACTGGTAACAAGGGCATTATGCCTCCATCCCAGCGGTGTTAACACGACCCATTCGCCCATGTGCCTTTGGAGGCTTTCATTTCCCCAGTCAATGACCCTCTTAACGTTTCCAGACAAATTGATCCAGCCGTGTCCTCCCCGCAGTCGGGAGGGGGACTCGGGCTCCCGAAGTGTCTCGGCAGGATTGCAGACAGACCAAAAGACCAATCGATCATAGATTAGCTATAGGCCGAAGCGTAACCTAAGGAGAATGAATTCTCGGTATCTCTGGTTTCTTGCAGGGTTCCCAAGCATCCCCACAATGCCCTGTAATGGTTTTCCTATGGCATTGCATTATGCACAAGTAAGGAATTGGGTGTCTGTATCTGAGCTGTAAAGAACAATCTAGAGCCGAGATGCGCCCTACGGAAATCAATGGGAATCCCCCCATCGATTTCCGTGTCTGACTTTTGCAGCCAGGCTGAATTGCCTAGAGGGAAGCAGTCGCACCCTCTGACCCGGAAGTGTACTATATATACTGGGAGGGGTGGATTAAAATCTTTTTTTTTTTTTGCTGGTCTTTGACGACCTGGTTAAAGGTTACTAAAAGATCACTGACCTTCCTCCTCATCGCTGGAAGGAGGGGGTTTGAAAGAGGAGGGCATTCTGCACGAGTTCAGAGGCATTCTTATCTTTGCTCTTTTCAGATGTTCTGAAGCTGGCCATGACCTAAGAAGATGCTCCGGGTTCTCAGCTCCAGCACAAAGCTCCCTGGCGCTTTAGAGGCCTTCCGATGAAATTGTCCTTTTTCAAAGGGAAAAAAAGAAGGCCTGTTTTTAAATATTCACGGCCAGTGCAGGCAGCCAACTCCTCCCTGCGAGTTTCAGAGCTCTGCGTTTCTATTTTTGCACAAAACCGGCTGATTTGTCTTAGGCTATTACTGTCTATTACTGCTGGAAGTCTCGGGGAAAGGTGGGAAGCGGCGGATTCTGGCAATCTGCCTAAAGAGAAATCAATGAAACAAATTAATCCTTCGCAGGCTGCAATGACACAGTAATCCATCATTCAGGACTGCTTTTATACACCAAATCACAGAGCAGAGGGAAAAGCCCAGGGGGACATCGCAGACAACAACTTACACCAACACTGGGAAAATACAGAGGGATCCGTTTATTTAAAGAGGATAGATTTCACTTGATTGCCTGCTTCGCCCTATAAAGATTTTTTCCCCTTCCCGGCTGGTGAGAAACCGAGGGGTGAATGACTATATTTTCTGAGGCTCTTTTCCCTCTCTGAGCTGCATCGCCAGACTGTAGAGAGGCAATCTGGGTATGTGCGCGCCCGCGAGCTTTTTAATCAGGACCGCAACAGGGCCGGCTTCAATCCCGCATACCCAAGATCATGTACCCGAGCCTTGTACACTACGGAGCAACTGCCCCTCTCCTCCCCCCTTTTTAAAATTCACATTCACAAACTCTGATCAGCCCCTCTGTTGAGTTCATACACGACAAAAAAAAAAATTAAAAGACCACCCCATTTGCCATGCTTTGACCCCTTGGCGTGAGCAAAAGTTACTAAAAGACCACTAAGCAGACTCTCCTCCCAACCACTGGACACCATTCAGAGTCAAAAATCTTTCCATCATCTGAACGGCACACGTGGGCAACATCTCGTCTTTGTTCCTCAGGAGGATTAATCCAGAATAAACGCCAGTCCCCCTGGAGCCGTAACTAAAGCAGACTGGGGAAAAGTAGGGAAGGCTGCCCCTCCGTTGGGTTGTATGAAGGGGCAGATAAGAAGATGTAACGGAATAATGAACACACAACAAAGTCATCTCCATCTGCAAGGTGTGGCTGTTCTGGGCTGAATCCGGACCTGAAGTCTCTGGAACCATTAGCACGGACTACAAAGGGGGCGAGCTTGTTGGTGCCCCCCCCCCCCGTTCCATCCTGAAGCATCTGAGTGTTCCTCCACATCTAGGAATCACTGCATTCCTTCCCAAAAGTCAGTCCAGTGGCAGTTTACAGACTCTGCATTGATTTGGGCTTGAATTTTCCCTAAACAAGAGTCCAAGAAATGCATCTGACCAAGCCGCAATCCAGCTGTTTGTCTGTAAGGTGCCACGGACCCTTGCCTGCCTTCGCTCGCCTGCCTTGTAGGTTTTGCAACCCGTCTGATCTACCTTAAAAGTCAAAAAAGCGCTTTGATCGTGGCTTTTCAAGTTACCCTTTTGAGGAACTAGCCTGGCAAGGGTGGGAGCGGGGGACAGGGACAGCGCGGACTCCCTTGGAAAGTCCTTGCTGGCTTATTTTGCACACTTCGCCCTAACAAACAAGAGGGATTCTGTGGGACTAAGGGGGATGCTGCAGCTGATGGGGGGGGGGAGTCTCCTGCGGGCAGGGCTGGGCTGAACCAGTCTAAGATTTCAATCTGCTCTGGGTCGCTGGAAAAGACAGTACTGGGTCCCACCTGCAGCAGTGAAACACTGCAGAGACTTATTCCGCAAATGCCAGGTGCTGCTTGTCCTGAAGCTACCCTGAGGATCTTGGTGTCTGTCTCTGCCTAGTGGTAGAACTATCTGAGTTGGGCCAGCTGGGTCTTAGCTCTAAAATCGGACCCATGGAGTGGCATTCAAACAACTGGGAATTTGCAGAGGTGCTAATTTCAGTGGGGCATAGGCCCCTTCCGCACATGCAAAATAATGCACTTTCAATCCACTTTCACAATTGTTTGCAAGCGGATTTTGCTATTCTGCACACTAAAATCCAGCTGCAAAGTGAATTGAAAGCGTATTATTTTGCATGTGCAGAAGAGGCCCAAGAGCTGTAAAAATAGCTGGGAGAATTCAAGTGGGGGTCTGTTTCTACCCCCTTACAAACTGGATCACCTTACTAGAGTCCTTGCCAGTGGATTTTGCTATTTCACATAGTGAAATCCAGCTGCAAAGTGCATCACGTGAAAGGTCCTGGACCAGCTGTTTTGTGCATCTGTGATCCAGATCCTTCACATGCTTACTGAGACATGTCCCCAGCACAGATTTGAGTCAGTTATTTCCTAATGACCAAAAGGCAAAGCACATGTTGCAGTTCCAAAACAAAGAGATGACCACACCTCTCCAATTCTCATTCAAGACCCCTTGCACCTTGAAGACCACTGTGGGACTTGCTTCCAAGTAAAGAAGCTTCAGGCCAGA
Organism: Sphaerodactylus townsendi; assembly: GCF_021028975.2. Lineage (NCBI taxonomy): Eukaryota > Metazoa > Chordata > Lepidosauria > Squamata > Sphaerodactylidae > Sphaerodactylus > Sphaerodactylus townsendi. Next base: position 45,996,410 of record NC_059431.1, read on the forward strand.
CAGCCTTTGTGGCGTTCTACCCTGATATGCTATAGTACTGCTAAAAATCATCCTGTTGTTAAAAAAAAAAACCTCTTTGACCTTACAACACCAGGCAAGACACCTTTAGCAGGAAATGTTTAGGAGCCAGGTGGCCTTTTCTTATTGAAGGCAATGCAGCTTCTCTAGAGTCAGCAATATGGGACATCACAATCCCTCATCCTACTATTTCCTAGGAACGGAAGAACCCTGCTTGAAATGGCAAAAGGCAAAACTGATGAAAATCTTCAACTTGGGAGTGAAAATCCAAGGCCCAGGAAACCCTGTAGCGTTTGTCTATAAAGCAGCCAGTCTTGAGAGAGCAGAGTAGGGAACACCTATTCGCCTGCTAGCAAGAATGTGTGATTGACTTCATAGGGCTGCTTCCACTTCTGAGACAATCTGTCAAAGTCCCGGAGAGGCAGAGTCCCTTCAACAGTCAAGGTTTGTGAGAGGAGAGGAGGTCACTTTAGGGCTGCTCCTAGCAGGAACTCCAAGTGTCCAGAGACTGAGCAGCAAATCCCTCCCTGAAGTTCCTCTGTCTTTTATCACATATGGCCTATACTAAAGGAAGTGTTGTTGTGGAGGACAGTTTTGTTTTCTAAAGAGTGGGGTACTGAAGCAAAATAGAACAGAAGTCAAGTGGTGCAACGGAGACTAATAACATGTACTTCAGCATGAGTTTTCCTGAGCCAGAGCTCACTGCCTCAGCGAGATTCACCTTAGAAGCTGCTGAATTCAGTTCTTTCTTTGTATGCTCAAAAGCCCTGTTTAAATACAGTCCTCTGACTGTTCCAAAGCAGATCCTGGTATTCAAAAGAGGTTCCAGGGCTAACCCTTGGTTCAATTCACAACATAACTTTAATCTCATTTGAGAGTCAGCATGTGAAGTAGTCGGAGTGTTGGACTAGAATCTGGGAGAGCCAGGTCTGAGTGTCGTGAAAGCTGGCTGGCTGACCTCGGGCCAGTCACACATTGTCAGCTTTGTCTACCTCACAGGGTTGTTGTGAAAATAAAATTAAGGAGAGGAGATGATGTAAGGCATTTTGGGCCCCATTGGGGAGAAAAGTGGGATATAAATGCACTAAATAAATAAATCATTTTATCACTTATATGATGATGATAGCCTTTATTGGCATTCCAAAATACAATAAATACAATAAAACAATAAATACAATAAAACAATAAAACAATTGTCCATGAAAGACAGATAGTTACAGCAGCCATTCAGAGTCTCATCAAAAGTTTAGTCCAAATGGACTTATCAATTATCACTTATATTAAACATCTGTTTTTAAAAGACTTTAATATTAATTAAGACTAAGTCACCATGCTTACTCAGATGTCAGAGTCACTGAGGTCCACCAGATTTAAACTCTGTGCATGTGTATATGCACTTGCCAGCACTGCTATCTGGGCAGCTGCCAATGACCACTGATTAATAACTTGGTGGGGGGAAAAGTCATAAGCATCACTAAAAGGCAGAAGTAGACTAAAAACAGGAAAATAATGAATTAAAGTGGCTGTTGCAGGCTTTCCTAGCTGTGCGGTCAGGGTCTGGTAGTTTTAGCTCCTAATTTTTCACCCACTATGGTTGGCATCTTCAGAGGCATGTCACAGTAAGATGTGTTTCTCTCTGTGGCACTGTGTGAAGTGTTTTGTGCAATTGGGTATTTGTTTTGTCCATTTCTGAGGTGGAGGGGGATGAGGTGCATTGGCATATGTCTGAGTGCAGTTCATTTGCAATTTCATTTGTACGTGTATGTCTTCATCCCGCTCTCACCTCAGAGGTGGACAAAGCAAACACTCAACTACACAGAACACACTGTGCCATGAAGAGAAACGCATTTTACCAGTGAAGTGTCTCTGAATATGCCAGCCATAGATGTGGGTTGAACATTAGACGCTAAAACAGCCACACAGGCCGAAAAACCCGCAACAGCCAGTTTAGTTTTGGCTATGAAAGCCTTCAGTAAGTTCAAGATTTGGGGGCAATTTTTAAGACGCGCAAAGACAATGGCTGGAGTGGGATCAGACTGAGACCACATTTCTTCTTAATGATTCCTAACACTTCCAAGCAGTGTAATTCCGAAGTCACTGTTGCCTCATCCTGGCTCTTATTAGCAACCTCCTCCACCTTTTTCCCCTTGAATGCATTCTCATAATTTCTATTATGATGAATAACATTGGCAGAAGCAACCATGATTTTTAAAAGATGTATATTTTTTTCTTTTTAAAAAATTTAAACCCCATCATCTCCACTTTTAACTAATGTTTGATGTGCCTGGGAAGCAAATTCCACCAGTTCGAGGCAGTCTTCAATGTGTCTGTGATGTCCTGGCTAGGCATGGAGACAGTGACACTAAGAAGGTGCTTTTGGTTAATGGGCAGCCTTGGCACAATAAACTGGACACACAGATTATAATACAACAGGCCAAAAGAAGGCAGTGCAGGCGGTGGACACTGGTGATGTGTTGTTAGCAGATGGGCCTTTAGTTCTTCCCTACTGAAGGTTCCCTTCCCTAGCCCCACCCTTATAAAAGCATGATTGCTGCTCCCAAGATTTTGTGCCTGGAATCAAATGCTGGCCTGTATGTAAAATCTTGGAATCTTTGTCAACCAGCTCACAAAGGTTTTGGGAAAGCAAATGTCTACTGGCCATAAAAAACTTTAACCCTTAAAATGCAAGATGGATAGCATACTCACAATAGCCTGTTTTCTCTTACATACATTCTGCTAGGGCAGGGCAGCATAAAGCAGAGATATAAGGGACCCAGTTCTCTGAGCCTATTCCTCACCCCCATGTCTGCATCCTCTCTGGACCCCTTGCTCCTGTCGCAGTAGGGACAGAGTTGTGGCAAACCAAGAATGCTTGGGGACAAAGCCTTCCTCCCTTTCCCATGTACTTCAGCAGTTGTCACTCCAACTCTTACTCCTTCCCTTGGTAATGTTTGACTGGGTCTAGGGTTGCCAGCTGGCCTGGCAACAAATGACCTGCCCCTTTAATAGAAGCTTAGTGAATCCAGTTTCCCAGGTGGTGTTGTTTACCTCTGTGCCAAGAAAAGTTTCCCTGCTGCTCATTTCTACACATTAAGCCTCTATTAAAGGGGCCAAGTGGTAACCCCATTGGGTCCCTCACTGTCCTCCATAGCTATCACTGCAAACCACAAGCCCACCCCACCACTTACCTCTGTGTTATTTTTGAGTAACACAGAAGGCATTTCCTAGTGCATGATGAGCATGACTAAGCATCTTTTCTGGGGGGGAAATATACTGATAATCCAGACACAGACTTTGTTAGTTTTAACAACTGTCACCTTATTATTCAATGAATAATCAGAATTTGTTATTCAATTCAAAATCAGAATTTGTCCTTAAGAGATCAGGGTTCCAGTCCCTGTGTTTTGTTTTTATTACATCACAAAATGTAACTCAGTACTTGTACTAAAATAAGACTTCTTATCAGCCTGAGACTCTGAAAGAATGATCAACCTGAATACCTAAAAGAGTACCTTCAAAGATGCGCAAAGTGCACTGCCCTGCTCACACCACATACCTGGAATACAGCCCTTCTCATTCATAGGACCTAGAGCCCAGGTCACCATTTTGAGAGCAGTCTTGAGAAGACTGTTGCTAAAAGCACCTTTAAAAGTTGCATAGAGCAAGAATGTGCAATTTTCTCCATTGGCCAGGGTCGAAGTAGTAGCTCTTGGCAGAATCGAGTCCTACTGCACATGTATCACAAGATCCCTTCTTTATGCCTAGTGAATTAAGCTCTTGCTTGCAAAGATCTTGTATTACAACATATGCAATAACTCAAGAAGGATTATTTCATCAAGAAACGGGTATAAGTTGTTAAGATAAAGTCTTATTGTTTCAGGAGTCCATTCAGGGGCTGGCGGTGGGAGTCTATTGCAGGGGCTGTACTGCACTTTAGCCCTGATCCACTGTGTCTTTTTCTACTTTTTCTCTTGGGGGTGTGGGCTTGGTTGAATCTGGCCTTAGCAGCCCTCATCCACAAGGTATTCACATTTTCCCTTCCTTTGAAGAGCTGCTTAATGCAAGGACTTGGAGAAGCTTTGGGGGTCAGGAGAAGAATGCTAATTGGGACGGCCTAATTGCTTCAAGAAGCCAGGCGAGCTTGGCCTGTTCCTAATAAAAGGAAGAAGAGGCAGGGACTTCAATCCCAGAAAAGCGAGGGACTCCGGGAGTTTCCAGAGGGTAACCAAATGACTTCACCTAGCCCTTTATCCCCCACAGATGACATCTTGAGGGAAAGCAGACTCTCGCCAGACTCCAGAGTCATAAATTGGCTATGGCTGTGGCTAGTAAATCTGGATTGATTTAAAAAGGCTTTTTCATCCCCCAATCAAATGAAGTCACCGTTAATTAGATGTTTTCTGTTAACAGTGTCACTCTTGCCCATCTTACCTGCTCTCACACACACACCCCTTATTGTAACATCTGGCCCAGCACTTTGCCTTTATTGTGGAGGGTGGGGAGACGGGAAGATGGGGAATCTTTTGGCTGAATTACCACAGTCTCTCCAGCTCCTCTCTGGAAAAGTGCCCCTTACACAAAGATCTGGATTTATCCTTTTCTTCCACACTATCACTAACATCATTTTTTTGTAAAAGTTTCCTCTGGAAGTATGTACTGGAAAGGGAAGGGAACAAGCAGTTTTATTTCCCTTAAACCAGAGGTGTTGTTAAAAGGATCATTTAAGGAGAACCTACTCAGCTTTATGTATTTTTAAGAATAGAATCCAGATGCCATCCTCTAACTGGGCATCAAGGTGCTAACAAATTAATATAGACCCTACACCCAATTAAACTCAAACCTCAGTCCTAGTTATTTCAGCAATGCTTAAGCAGAGGAAGTGTGTACAGGCTCTCGCTCATACAGTCCCAGAGCTGATTCGGACTGGGATTTCCCAGCCGTCAGAGGGTAAGGGTATGGAAAGAAGGGCTTTCCCAGGCTTATACTGCAGCCACCTGGCAAATTTTGAACTGGTTGGTTAATGAGAGAGGTGGAGGCTGACTAAGTGGGGGGGGGTGGCTTTAAGGAGCCGCTGAACAGCAGGTTGGAAATACCTGGGTCTCTCTGGACTCCTGCAAGCCAATCATGGATGGACTGGTTTTAAATGGGGTTTTACTTTCTAAAAACACAAAAAGAATGCAAACTCCAGATGGTACTATAGACTATCTTCTGCTCCCCCAGATTAATATTATTTCTCCACTCTCTTAAAGTGTGATAGGAGTTTGTGTGCTTGTTTGTTTCAAAAGCTCCTAAAATGTCCTGTAAAGATCTGCACCCTAGTCTTGAAAGTCTACTCCCCCTCTTGTTTGGAGAAGGCCAGGTTGAAAAAAGCCTGGTCAGTTAATTAGCATGAAAGATTCCCTCCTTTACAGAAGAGGGGAAGGTGGCCACACACTTAACTGGGAGAAAGACTCAGCAACTTTGAAGACACCAGCTTTGGGGGGGGGGGACCTGACGGGGCTACATTAGCCAGCAAACTCACTATGTTGAAAAATGGGCCTCCTATCTAAAGAGATTCTCTCAAGCATTTGTGGTTGCTAAAAAAGTGTGGAATGCATACTGGTGGATCATGTACGCCTTCACCTTGCCTTTGTGCTCCACCCAAGCAAAAGAGCACACAGAAAGGGAGCAGAGGAAACTCTTTCCTGGCCGAGAGGAGCTTCAACAGTTGTCTTTCCGCCTGTTTGTTAAAGGTACAGAAGCCTAGGAAAGACAGAAGGAAAGAAATCTATGAAGGTGGGGAAAAGGAGGAAGGAAGGGGGGCAGAGAAAGAAAGGAGAGGGCAGGAAACTGGAATCCCTGATATTGTGAAACCAGTTCAGAGGTTTAACCCCAGATGCAGGTGGCTAGTGGGTAGTTTTTGAAAAGAACACAATGAAAGGTGAAGGGGTCAGCCACCCATGACTGATTATCTATGTCAAGGGGGGAAGCACTCTGCACATGATCAGAAAAGCTGGTCTGGCCCTCCCAAACATCACCCAAGATTTCAGTCCGGTATCTGGAGGAGCTGCAGAGAGCTTTGGTTTTTTGTGCTCTGACCAAAGGGGAGGGGGCGCTTTTAAAGGCTACTCTTCAGCCCTCCTTGCTTCTTTGGGGGCGGGCCGCAGTAGCTTCAGCTCTCCACTATGAGGAAGAGATACTCCTTTGGAAGCGGAGACAGGAAAGAGCACCGGGAAGGCTCCCCACACAGGTAGAGACACACCTTTCCCGCTCGCCTGCCTTCCTGGCTCTGCTGCGTGCGGCCCCCAGCCCTAGGCAGCCCCGAGGTCCCAGGTGGAGCTCGCAGGATTCAATGTTCCCGGACAAACCCAGCCCCCTTGCGGACTGCCTGCACATCCAGCCGAGCCTCTTGCCGGGGCCTCTGGCCAAAGCCATCGACTGGGGTGGTTCGTTAGCCAGAAGAGGGATGGCACGTAGGCAAAGGTGAGAGCTGCTTGCAGCCAAACCACCCGATTCCGTGCACGTTTGCTTGGAAGTCAACCCCACTGAGATCAGCAAGACTTCCTGATCAGCCAGGGTGCGTCGGAAGGAAGGGAGCAGGCCTTCTTCGGTAGCTAGGCACCGGCCCCCAGGCCTGCCTCTTCGATGTCGGCCCTGGCCTCTCGGTTTCACTCGCCGCCCGCCGCCAGGGCCAAAGAGCTCCGCTAGTCGGAGAGAAGGGGGGAAGTTCGGAAACATGCTTGATTCCTTTCATAAAGTCTCCTTTTGCGCGCTGCTCCATCTTCGCGCTCTGCCCCTGGCTCTTTTAACAAGTTCCCATCTAACTGTGCCTGCCCTATGACGACCTGCAAACGAGCCCAGAAATTCGAGTCACTTGGCTTGCAAGAGCTATAACCCCAATATACACCTGGACAAGCACAGATCCCTCACCTTAGACCTCCCGGGGCCTTTCTGCTCCGAGCAGCGCCGCTCCCTCCTCCTCCTCCTCCCTCACCTTCTTCTATAACGAGGTGGTTCTCTCGTTAATAAATCTGGACTTAAAGCTGTCCGCCTGAAACACAGCCCGCATCCAGGAAGCAGTTCAGCCGGACGACTGGACTCAGATTGGGGACTTTAATGCCCCAAGCTAAGAACCACCCCGGTTCCATTGCTCAGCGGAGCAGGTACTTTCTTCGTGGCACTCGCGCCTTCCATCAGCACCCGCCACTCACGAGTATTCCAGTAACTGGTGGTCGGGAAACAAACCTATTTGCACAAACTGTTACAAAGGCTTCACTTCAAAGTAATCTGGTGTCGATTAGGTAGATGCTTTTTCACTGGAATCAATGAACATTGGTTCTGAAACAAAGACCAAGCTAATGTACCGTAAAGTAACACAGAGAGAAGGGAGAGAATTAGGACTTTAGGGGGTTCCAGGGAGTGATTAAGCTGGCTTAACTCACAGGTGCCAAGCCGGTGCACGTGGCCCCGGGGAAATGGCAAGGGGAGGGGAGGGAGAAAACCAAGGTGTGACTTCTCTTTCCATCCCAGCCGTTTCCCGTTAACTCCAAATCGAGTCCCATTTTATTCAGTGGGTCTTCCTTCTCAGTTCACAGTGATCTCTTTGTTTTAGAATACATATTTTCAAATGAAAAAAAGGGTCCAGGAAAAGGATGCTCAATCTGAGTGGGGCAGGCTCAATCAGAAATTAATCCAAGCGCACCTTTGGCCAACAGGAGAGAGAATTTCTGCCCGTGGAAAGGGAGTGGAGGGTGCCCTTCAAGCGAGAGGCTAAACTGGCCATTCCCTCGAGGAGAGAAGCCAGCCGAGGCGCTCAGTGGTCCTGGTGCCAATGTCGGGAATCGAGACTCGGCTGTCTCCAGGTCCTCCCCCACCAACCAAAGCCTCCTGCTGGAGTTGTCTCAGGCTCCCCCAGAGATTGTGCGAAACGCGATGCTCAGGCGCGCATTGCCTAAGAAATCTGAGACCGCTCCAGACACCCAACGCCCAGCTCAGGTCTGTGGCGGCCGTCGGCGCCCAGAGTTGTCCGTCCTGAAACTCTCTCCACTGAGTCTACTTGCGAGTCTAAAGGCTGTCCAGTTATAAACCACTTCCTCCAAAGTACTCTTGTGTCCTTTGTCCAAGCCCACTCCAAATTACAACCCCATCCCATCCATGTTGGCTCAAGAGAAAATCCACTGCGTTCTTATGGGATTTACTCCCAAGATAACAAGCCTTCGGCCTGTTTCTCGGCACCCTTGCTTGGGAAGTAAGTCATTTAGTGAAGAAGGCTTCCAAGGACAGTTGCAATAGATTTTAGCCTAGACTAGAGCAAACCTGTAGCCATGTGTCTGGGATTGTGTCCCACTGCGTTTAGCTGGGTTGACTTGCCAGCAGTCAGAAAAGTATCGTCTCGCCTTCAGCGAAGGAAATCCGGAAGGGTTCACAAATAGACTTACTCCCCAGAAAATGCCTATCCGCTCGCAAGCTGACCTCTGGCAGAGCAACTGCAAATTCTCCAGATGAAGCGTGTGGAGGATGGCTCCCTTGCAGGGGGAGAGCAAATTTTGTTTCTGTGCTCCTTTTTCATTGAGTGGATCTGGGAGACACGTCGATTAACATTCCAGGGCTGTAACTGAAGCACCTACAATCTACTTCTCTGCATTCAAGAATAGGGATTAATTGCTGTCTGGAAATAGTATCCTGCGTTTCCACAGCCTCAAAGGAAAGCGAAATGGCCGAAAGGTTTCTTTTGATTATTACCTTGGACCTGTGGCCAGCGCAGGGTTTGTTTTCGCGCTTGGTCATAACCAAATATTAAAAGACGAGAATTCCGACATTCCGAGTCCCAGCCCGTGTGTGCGCTTGAGCTGATGGGGTTTAATTGCGTCCACGCCTGTATAGGAGAAGATATCTGACAGAAATGCCTTGTCACTACAGCCTTGCTATGCCGTCTTGAGTATCGAACTGAGAGGGGAAAGATTGGAGGGAGAGTTTAGTAAGGTCCACAGACAAGACAGTGGGTTAAATGTGTTGCGTCTTGTGCTTTGGTTGGACAAGATAAGAGAGACCAGAGGGCCAACGAGGGGATTTAACCCCTTTGCTCAAGTTGTGCACCCCGGAACAGGTGAGTTACAAGAAAGCGTGATTCTCACATACTTACCTGTGCGCACCTTTGGAGAGCAGCCTTTCTGCCCAGGTGGATAGCGGTCAAATAAATTTATCAAAGAATACGCGAAATACTCCTCACTCTTGGAGTGTTTACTGAAGCTTCCCTTTGCAGAGACCATCCGAATTGAATGAACTCTTCTGGGGAAGCTGAAGATAGGAAGAGATGCCAGCATTGGGGTTCAGACACCCAATCTCATCCGTGTCCAGAATAACTTTCCAAAACTGCCTCCCCCCCCCCTCCACCCACCATCTATTAATTCTTCCTCCTTAAAACCAGTGAGTCTGTTTTGGAGAGGAAGGGTGGGTTTTGGGGTACAAGCTTGCTATTTCTGCAGCCTTAGGGAGATACAGAGACCCTAGATGTACGCAGTGCGTTGCAGCCCAGGCGGCCGCCAGTGAAAAGCCTCCAGGGCTCCGGAAATGGGGCACTCTGGCTGCAGTTTAAGAACTCCCCCCCCCAAAAAAAAACCACCCTTTTCGGGTGCCCCAGCTCCGCTGCTTCTCCGCACTTGCGGTTTCATCGTAAGTGGTGGTTATTTGACCCCAGCTCTTGCTCCAATGGAGCTCAGAGCACCGCAGCCCTGTGAGGTAGGCTGCCCTGAAAAAGGCTATCAACAATTCTGCTCCTAGGCCAGTATTTACTCTCCGTACAAACCCGCGCACACAGAACTTCTATCACCTCGAGGGCTGCATGCATTGGTCTCCCCCTACCTCAAAAACCCAGCCCCTTACGCCCGTGCCCGGAAATTGTTTGGGAAGCAGCGGTAACCCCCAGCGCTTTCCGCAGAGACAGATCCAGCCAGCCACACGTATGTTTTCTGCGAAGAAGCCACTTCTGAATGCGCTTCTGAGACAAGAGATGCCATCTCACTCGGGGTGGGGGGGTGGGGGTGTTTCTTTAAGGTACATTAAAGGATCATTGCAGTCTCCCTGTGAAGTCATTACGCCTTTATCCCCACCAATTAACCACACCTCACAGGACTGCTATTAACAGCTACATCGAGCTTAAAAGTGAGGGATCCCGTTTCAGAGAGATGTCATGATCTCGCTCAGGAAATCCCAGCAGGCTGCCAAAGGGGGAAAAACGGAACTCTCGGTTCCAGCTCTCGGCCTTAACAAGACTCCCCCAAACCAGATAAGGAAAGGGGGGGGGGATCAGAGAAGGCTGAATGTTCAGGGATGGAGGCAGCGTGAGGAAATTGTGGGGAGGCAATATTTTTGGCTGAAGCTACAAAGCTCCTTGATTTAAAAAAAAAAGGACCCCAGCGCTCAGGCGGGGGGGGGGGGGACACCCTCCTCAAATCCACAGTAGAATTGTAAGTTGGATGCAGCGTTCTTTTAAGAAGGGAATGAGCGCCCAAAGGCAGGTGGTGCCCCTGACCTTCCCCGGGCCTCTTGGGTTGTTTTTGTGTCCCCCTTAAAAGAATTCTCCTTGACACTCCCTCGCGCCGATTCCATTGCAAAGAAGCACAAGAGGTGATTCAGGATCACAGCCTCAGGAAAGGAGGCTGGGGGGAAGTGGGAGAGTTTGGGTAGAAAGAGACCCACGTTGGTCCCTTTCAAATCTGGCGCAGGAAGGAGTTTTGAAATGGCGAGAGGGATTTTCCACCTTCAACGCCAGAAGGAAAGGGGAAGGTGGGTGGGAGACGCCCAGCAGAGAGCCACGGGGCCGCTTGGACAGAAAAAAGAGTCCCGTTTCCTTTCTCTTCCACAAGACTCCACGTAGGGAAACTTCTCCGCTGCCAGCAGTTCCTATATTTCTTTGTTTTCCAACCAGCTAGTCTCTCATCTTCTGGCTGGGATGCATCCCTGCCCAAAAGCCGTCTCTCTGCCTTAGGAGAGTGGCTCCACCGATTCCCCTGCCTACCTGCGGGTGGGTTGGCTCGGGCAATTTTACATATACCGAACCCTGGGTCCCGCCGGGGCCTTTAAACAAATAGTTACATCAAAAGCCACGCCGGAACCCCTATTTCTTTTTCTTCCTCTTCTTCTTCTCTCCCTCCCTTAAATGAAGCGGATATAATTTTCAATATCTGGAACACCAAGTTTAACTAGCCAAAAGGAGATTAATTTTCGGAATAATCCAATTAAAAGCTTTCTAAACTAATCTTTTGGGGTGGGGAAAGAAACGGGGGGGGGATAGCCTAGAGGAAAGAAATGGACGTATGGCCCTGCTGAATGGCGGAGTGGGCTCCCATCCATCCCTCCAAACGCAGCACCTGAAACTGACCTCTGCCAGACATCCCACCTTTCCCCCATCCAACTGAGCCGAAGCACAGCCACTGAAATGCGGATTTGCACCCGCTCTCCCTAACGCAGGCATTAAAGCAAGGGACCCAGGCTTAATTGACTCGTGGATCAAACCGTCCGCTTGTGTTGTCTTCGGGGTGGGTTTCCTTAGGAAGTTGCCGCTGTGGGGACGCTGATAATCGAGCGTCGTTCCTCGCAGCCTCCGAAAAATCATAACGGGGAAGGGAGTTCGCCTGCTTACAAACCCCTTGGACTTTTTTCAAGTGCTAATAGATTTATGGTCTCTCTCTCTCTTTCCTGCTCTCTCTCTCTCTCTCTCTTTCCCCAATGCCCATCCACAGTAATTAGCACATATGTTCTAAATAGATGATAGTTTTGTGAGCAATAAAGCAATTACCCATCGGTGAAGCTGACAGTTCCTCCAACTAAACTCCAACCAGCAGCTAATTGGAAAAGTCATTTCAGCTCCATTGTCTGCAATTAGTCTTCTAAACTACTACACCCCAACTAGCTGGGCTGAGGTTTATTTATTCATTGCCATTTGCATGAAACAAACGGTCACCGGATCGGGCTGCGACTGCTGGAGAGCGCGGATCAGGTTTTCTGCGTCCCTGGGGCCGCCTTTGATGCCTGCCTCGCCTGGTCCGCGTGGGCTCCCATGCCCTCCACCCGGATCTCTTTCGCTTCCCAGCGAGGCTCCCAAACATTTGCCCCTTCTGCTGCCGCCGCCGCCGCTTGTTAAAACCATCTCTCCCGGACCTTCCAGGAACCACGGTCACTTTCGCCAAACCGAGGCTGCTTAAAGGCTGCCTGGCTGCTGGCAGGATTTCTGTCGCCCCCTCCCCACTCCTCAACTTTAACTCTGCATTGGGGGATAACTTCGGAGGACTTCGCGCAGTGCATGAAAGCAAAATCAATTCGAGGGTTCGGCTGAATACCTCGCTTCCCTTAAGTGACCACAGCAAGATTGGAGTCCAAGCCCTCACCCGCCCGTCTGGGGAGGGGGGCTTACGGGACGGGGACAGAAGAGGCGCTGGGCCCCTTCGCCTGCAACTGGAGACAGACTGCAGAGGCTGGGAAGGGGGTTCCGGCCGGCGGAGTGGAAGCAATGCGTTAAAGACTGGTTTGACGCCCCAGCGGAGCTCCATAATGTCTCTGGACCGGGCTCCTTCTAGTTAATTTAATCGGCGACGCCCTGCCTCGAGTCCGGCGGATCAGGGCGGGAGGGCAGCGGTCCGTTTGGCTCTGCCAGAGGCAGAGGCTCTTCGGTGGCGGAGGAGGCTTCAGTCAGTCCCCCCATCTACCCCGTGGGTCCTGGGAGGCTGGGGGAGATTTATGGGGTTGGGATGAGAACGGGTAGCCGTGGCAACGCCGTCTCTCTCCGAAGGCATCTCTAGCATCCCTGGGCCCAGGGCTGCAAGGTGGCTCTTGCTGGGGGACGGGGCAGGGAGGTGGGGGTGCGGCCCGAGGCACTGAAAGACGGATGCCAAAAGTGCCTGGTCTCCCACAATCCCAGACTACGTAGCTGGTAGTGAGTCCCATTAACTCGAATGGGATTCGTGCCTCGCGCCTGAGAACTAAATGAACCCAGAATGTAGGCGCAGAAAAGAGGCATCCGAATATCTGGGCCCGAGGAAGAGGGGGCTGAAGCGATCTTCCACGTTAGCGGGGATTGGCCGGGGCTCCTGGACGGCAAGAGAGGCTGAGGGAGGCCGCCTGCGAAGGATCCCGTCCTTTCCCTGCCCAGCGGCTTGGGGCTTGCAAAAGTCAGGGCAGCTGCAAGAATCACTGGAAAACAAGGGAATCCCCAGAGATTCCCTTGTTAGGCTCTCCCAGGTTTGAGGAGAGGCAGGCAGAGGTTTGGACAAAACGAATAAAGGCAGACCCAAGAGGCTCTGCGGGAGAAGGGGGGAGTCCAGCATCGGACTGATGGTCTGAATGGCAAAGGAAGAGGCGAAGGGACCCCCGGAGACCTGCGCCTCTCTTGGGCCTCCCTGCTTTTCTCCAGGAGGAGACTGCCCCGGCCTCGCAGCACTCCTCCACGCCACTGAGGCCTGGCTGAGGCCTTGGGGCAACCAGAGAGCGCAATCCCGTCCCCTCCTTCGAGAGTCGCGGCATTTTCCTCTCTCTCTCTCTCTCTCTCTCTCTCTCTCTGTATGAAGAGCGATTAGATGGCGCCTATTCAAAGCTGCTGATCCAGAGAGAAAAGAGAAGTAGATAAAAGGCGATTTCAAGTGACCTCTTGGTCCCTTTCACACCAACCTGAGCCCCCAGAATAGCCGAGGATCAGATGGGACAAAAGGCCCTTCTACTTCCCCCTTTCAACTTCAGAAGCCTCCGTGCCCGGGGCTCACAATAAAAGGGATCCCTCTTCTCCCTCCCCACCCCGCCTGGGCCAGCCTCGCGCCGTTCAGGAGGCTTGTAGGGCAGCCCCCCCCCCACCGCACCCCCCCCCACCGCACCCCGTTGCAGCGGTCTCAGCTGGAGCGCTTAGTTTCTCTGGCCTTCAAACAGGCCCCTAAAAAGCAGCTCTCCCCCGCCCGCTCTTGAGCTGCCTGCCAGCCCAGGCCTGTAATAAACATATCTCGGCCCTGACAGATTTAAGGGAAAAGCCAGGCTTATGACTTCTACCCAGCTCGGCTGAGCTCCGGCTGACCCCAGGCCCCGTCCCCGGCATCACTGGCCGCGCAGCGCCCCCTTTTTGCGCCAGCTGAGCGCCGAAGCCAGGCAGAGGAGGGGTGGGGACGACTGTTTGGCGGACTTGGTTGCATCCCGGGGAGAAGAGAGCCCGCTTGGGGCGCTTCTCACGGGCTGCGTCCAAAAGAGGGAGCTGTGGCGGTTCTGGGAAACCAGCCGACAAGCTGGAAGGGCCCTCCCAGCCTGCAGCACCGTTGCAGCCGAGCTCTTGGGAATGTCAACCGGCCCAGGGCCAGCATGCCAGGCTCGGTCTGGCGTGTGGGAAAACAGGGGGGTCCCATCCCCCCCACACACACTTTCTGTAGCTTCCAATCGCATTTCTCTTGCCCCCCTCTCGCAGAGTCCCTCCAGCTTTGCCGATGTCCAAAGCAAACATTTGATTGCAATCGCAGTTCCACAGATAATAAAAACACCCGACTGGGCCAGAAAGATGCCCAGGCCTACTGCTGGGATGGCCCGACCCCGGGTCCTGTCCGCCATGCAACAAAAGCACCAGAAGCTGACCGAGCTAGCCCCTCGGGGAAGAGCAGGTTAAGGATGGGGGAACAGGTCCCACAGTCGGGGGATCAGGCTGTTTTGCAGGCTCCTAAAAACACCTCGACTCCGACTTCAGGGCCTCGATTCTTCAGGTGGCTACACAAGGGTTCCTTGCACAGGGAGGGTTGCCCTGTCTCAAGTCTCCTGGCCGGGGCCCCCCAACGGCCAAGGGGTGGTTGCTGACCCGGGCAGCAAGTGAGAGATTGAGGACCCAGGGAGGCAAGTGCCCGACAGCCAGAGCTGGCCCAGCCTAGAGACTGATCGCTGGGAGCCAGGCCAGATGGCCTGGGGAAGGTGTTTTGCTTCCTGACCCCTCCCTCTGGTCGTTACAAAAAATGGGGGGGGCGGGCTTTATGCTTATTGCATAACAGAAAGAGGTTTTTTAGGGCATCTCAAACGGGCCCCTTTCCAAAGGTTAGAACCACTCACCTCCGCGTCAGGCTTCTCCCTGCTCCCAGCTGTCTTTAATAAACAGGCAGCTTAGGGGCTTTCTCTCCTAGCTCTCTCCAAGGCCGAACTGCACCGGAAGTCAGCCTGATCTCTTTCAGCCGGATTCACTTCCCTGTAAGGATGCCTCGGCTTGCAATTTTAAATGAGCTCGTTTGGGATGTTGGGTATGAGCAGAGAAAGTACATTTTTTTGCACACACGGGTCTGATCCCTTTCAAAGACATGCTCCTTTACTCCAGGAGAAGGGGGGAGTTGAAACCTGCCATGCCTAGACCTCGATTAAACCCCCAAATCAGACTCAAAAGAGGGGGGGGGGGTGCAAGATGTAATGTACTGCCATCAGCTCTCCTGGAGGGAAGATTTAAGAATATAGAACATTCTAAAAAGGTTTGTTCTTGTGATCTGGTTACAGTTGAAACACTTGACCATTCTCTGTTTGTATGCCCTAAATATGATAAGATACGCATGAAATATATGAATTCTATTTTCTTGCAATGTTCTCAGTGGCAAGAGTGTTACAAGATACCCAACCTCCTGAACAGCTCTGATGTGCTCTTTTGCGAGACTGTTGCAAATTTTATACTGAAAATTAGTAATTTTAACTGTGTTTTTAAACTTGTTTTACTTTGAAATGTTGTCACGTTTTGTATGCCAATAAAGGCTTGTTGTTGTAGACTCAAGGGGGGGGGGCCGCCCTGCGATCCCAGACACCCTGAACCCTGAAGCATATGCCAGAAAGTTCGTCTAAATCAGTGGCCGGTTGGCAAAAGGACGCCTGAATCTGCTGGGAGGTTACTTTGCAGCGGAAAGGCCCGTTTGAAAGCGGCAGAGAGCTCGGACACTTTAATCTGCAGAACTAGATGAATATGCAAAGCAGTGACACAGCACAGAGAGAGAGAAGCTTGCAGTCCTAGACTGGGACAAGCCTGCGATTTCGTTTGACCAGCTGAGAAAGGAGAACTGACCCGGCACTGCTGCCACTGAACAGGCCTACTTCCGCTACTGGTGGAAGCGGCCTTGCCTGGCTAAGCCTCCCTGCCGAGGACTGGCTTGCAGGCAGACTCGGCCCTGCAAAAGGAGTAGTTGCCAGCTTGAGAGCGGAGCAGGGGGCCAGCGAGGGCTCAATCCACGCTGCCGAGGGAAGAGGCTCGGAGAGGGGGTGGGACAAGGCCAGGAATATTTGCCAAAGACTAGAAATAGTAGTGAGAGAAAGAGAGATGTTCCCTGACAGGCTGACCCATCTGATGGATCGTACATCCAAAATCTAAAAGGCAACGCTTGTCAAGAGCGAGCGAGTGCGCTGATTTGTGGGGCAAACGGCCCAGCACATTGGTGTGTGTGGAAGTGAGAGAACAGAATTCAGAGCCCGCCTTCCGTATGGCTTCCTGAATCTGTTTTAAGTAGATCCATGTAGAACGGGAATGGCATATGTGTGCTTTAAAAAGCACTTTCCAAATGTCATGTCATAACGAAATGGAGCTGGATCTCATACCAGAATAGGGAGCGAGTTGCTCAAAGTTGCAAGTAACATTCTTTACCTCGCCCCCCACACACACACACACATATACACACACACAGACTGGAGAGAGTAAGGTTATGTGTCCACCGATATCTTTCCATATAAGGTTGCTCCAAACATAAAACAAGGACTGTGTGTACTAAGCATAACACAACTTTAAAAAATAATAAAATGCACCAGCCAAAGGTTTATGCAGTTGTCAGAGTCATCTCTTTTAAAATGTAGGTGGGTTCCCCCACCCACCTACCTACCTTTAATTATCCCTGCTCTGGCCCATAAACAATTGAGACAGACCCAGGATTTTTCTTTCATCCAGAGGGATAAGGCATTTATTTTTGCTACCCTCAGAGCATGCAGAGAAGCTACCAATCCTCTCCTAAACACACTAAGTGGCTTTACTTCCTCGACTTTCAAATGAATGAGCTTACTTCCAATAAAACTTGTGCTTTGCCCCGTGGGTTTAGTCTCGGCTTTACTCCATCTGTGTTTAAAGATCAGATTACAAAACCACCTTGACCGAAATGCCAAGGGAGTGCTAACAAGTTCTCCTCTTTCAACATCGTGAGGGGGTATCCACAAACCCTTAAACCGGACCTTCTTCAGAACATCACAGCCTGATGTGCTTCACCACCACCACCACCCCTTAAAAAATAAATCAGTCACACATCTATAAATCGCCCAGGATGTCCCCATTCAAACCGTCCTGTGCCTGCGAAAATGTTACAACCATCTGGCAAGCCGTCCAACCAGTTCAGCCTTTGCTTAAGGCTTAAGCGATTTTCCCACCATAGCCCCAGATAGGCTCCCAGAGTCAGAGCAGCACAGCTGAAGCCCAAACGACTTCCATGTGGGCAGGGCAGGAATGATTGCAGGCAGAAGGGAACGGAGAGCGTGTCGCTCTGCTCGGGCTCTTAGCCTACACTTACAGACAAGCTTGGCGGGGGTGGGGGGGGGGAGTCGCTACCCAGTGGCACTGAAACAACCCTGTCCTCTCCTTTCAAGTGCGAAAAAAGAGTTCTGCCTGGAGCTTCTGAGGATAGAAAGGCTTTCTCCTGCTGAAGGTTTCACCTTTTCTCGCCTGAATTGCCTGCTGTTCCCATTCCATGGCACAAGCCCTGCTCCCTAAAAGAGGTGAATTCCTAGAGAACCTATCAAAATGGCAGTCCTCTACGCCCCCCCCCCGTCACCAAAAAGAGAGAGAGAGATTAAAGAGGTGCTACTTTATGCTCCTATTAAAAGGAATGTGAAGTAGTGATTTGCTTTTAAAAAAAAACAGCAATAACAACAAAAATCCTAACCTCCTCAAAAGAATTGGAAAAGAGAGTACTGTATGTTTTGTATTGATGTAATTCCTTGCACACTTTTTTCCCCTTAGGTCCCCCTCTTTGTCCCAGGCTCTCCCTTTCCAGTGGATCTCACTGCTGTCCCTTTAACCTGTTGGCACTCCCTCCCACCCCCCACCCCCCACCCCCCGATAAACAGGCTGCAATCGATCTTTTCATTAGGTGATCAAATAACAAACGGAACAGGTGAAAGACAACAGTCTTAACATGCTGCCATTAGCCTGGAGGCGCGCTGGAGTCCCTCTTTCGGAGGAGACGGGAAGTCAAGGCTAAAAAGAAGACCCGTCTCTCTCAGGTCACCTGGGCACAGTCAGGACCGTGACTAGGGACAGATCCCTGCTCCGGTTTTCACTTCTCTTCCGAAGGAGCGGAGGGTCACCTAAGCAAGTTCGAGTCACCCTGTAAGCCAAGGTCCTGCTCCATCCCCAGAGTGCCTCTGATAGATTTCAAGGAAACTTGACTTCTAGGCTAAACATGTGTGAGAGTGTTTGAAAGGGGGTCGCAGTATTTTTATTCAGTCCTGTGACAGCCTGTCCACTATCAGTCACCATCACTGCCGAATCCTCTCTCCCCACGCCCCTCCCCATCTGTTTCAGAGGGGAAAAAAATCTGGTTGAGAAATCTCAACCAGGCCTAAACTGGATTCCTTGCAAAGTATCCGACAAAGCAAGCAAGAGACCAGAACAGGAGTGATTGGAAATAAAAGAAAGAAAGAAAGAAAGAAAGAAAGAAAGAAAGAAAGAAAGAAAGAAAGAAAGAAAGAAAGAAAGAAAGAAAGAAAGAAAGAAAGAAAGAAAGAAAGAAAGAGCTACCCCTGCCAAGTTTCTGTTTTAGGTGGAACTCCATCTAAGGAAGTTAGACGGGGAGGTGGGAACCCCATCTGTAACCAGCGGGACGCCCCTACCCAGATTCCAGCCCCCGTCAGAATCCCGGACTAGACGAAGCCAAAACTACTTGCCTTAGTCAGCCGAGGGCTGCCCGCTGCCGGTGGAGGGAATCCGGAGTCCGAAGAAATCTTGTCAAGGAGCTGCGCGCTGCCTTTCTCTGTACCTTCTCTTAGCCTCTCTCTCTCTCTCTCTCTCCTCTCTCTCTCCCCCTCCCTTCCTTCCTCTCGCTTTGCCTCTCTTTTTTTCAACCTGGTATCTTCACAGTCCGGAGAATAAAATCTTAGATAATGCACGTACGGAGCTGTGTGTGTGTGTGATTTAATCTTATTCGTTTCACCTTGTCAGTGACCACCAAAAGACAGGACCGAGAGTTTATTGAAAGAGAGAGAGAGAGAGAGAGAGAGAGAGAGAGAGAGAGAGAGAGAGAGAGAGGCAGTCGAGGGCGCTTGCTTTTGCATAGTCAATAACATCCCTTTTATCAGTGCAATCTACAATAGGGACAGCTTGGCAGGGGAAAGTGACGGCGGGTTGGGGGGGCACCCTCTTCATTACCACACCAACAGATAGCAAACCAAGATTCTCCTTTCCAAACCGACTGCTAAGATTTTAGAAGCCATACTGGCCCAGAATACAAATTCGCTTCCTCTTCCCTTATTGAAGACTTTTGAAATCGCACCAGCCTCTCTTTCTTCAAACCCCCCCCCCCCTTTTCCAACCGCTCACCTCTTTCTCAGCCGATTCAAAAACTTGGATAAAAGTTAGAAGGATGGGAAAGATGTACCGGAGGACTGGAGGTTCAGGACATAAGAGAAGACCATCGACAATAATGGGAAACGGTTGGTACGAAATGGGTTGCCCTCCCCACCCCCCGTGCAGTCTTAGGGGGCAGGAAAACAATGAGAAAATGATTAGTCCAGATATTTGCATGGCTTTCTGTTCCACCACCAGCCGCTGAAGCTTTTTTTTCTCTCTCTATAAAAAAAATACAGAGGGCGTTTAACTAGCGGTAGTTTCACCTCTCTCTTCCTGTCCGCTAGATGGCAGCACGATCTAGCGATTCCACCAACAAGGGAGAAGGAGGCTCTCTGCCCGCTCCCCTCCACCGGTCTGTTCCCAGGATACACTCTTCCAAACTCACATTCTCTCCCTCCCTCTCTCTCTCTCTCTCTCTCTTTCTCTCTCTCGTGAACTTTCCCGTGCAAGCACTGATCCCCCGGATAAAATAGCCTACACGATCGCTTACTTTGTTATATACTAAGCATTACTGCGGCTGTTTAAAAACATTCTTGGAAGGGAGGCGGGAACAGAAGAGGACAAGTTAGAATTCTTGGTGGGGGGGGGGATCTGTTAGAAATGGAGTGGGAGATCTCTCCAAATGTAACAAGGTGTTGATTTCTACTCAATGCGAAATCCACTCAGTGCTAGTGACGATAATGAAACATTTTAAAAGGCAAAGGGTGGGGGAGGTTAATGTGAAGAAAAGGAGGAGGCAGGGAGGGAGGGGAGGGAGAGTGGGGAACGTGTTGAACTGGAACATATGGAACCATAAATGTATTTTTAAATACTTACATTCCTTATGGAATCTCCTTAGCCCTCTACTTCCAGGCATTAAACAATGGAATCCAGTCCAAGTGTCGTAATTCCTAATCAGGGTCTTTTTGAAAGAAAATAAAATCCCGAGGAGACACAGAGAAATCTAATTAAAAAAAACTTTTTCAGAACGAGCCAAAATAATTTCCTTTTAATTCCCCTTCCCCTTATCGCAACGCATCTCTTTCCCGCGCCCCCTTCCTTTCTTTTAACGTGCGTGTGTGTCTGTGTGTGTGACCAGAGACGACCCATACTAATCAGGTCTCAAAGTAAATAGCAGTGCAGGGCGATCTCAATGTAAATTGCGCTTGTCAGAAGAATCCCCCCTCCCTCCCCCCCTCCCTGCCTGCCTCCCTCCCTCCTTCCCTCTCTCTCGTTCTCGCTCTCGCTCTCTCCCTCTCCCTCCCCCTCCCTCCCCTCCCCCTGCCTCCTTCCCATCTCAGTCAGTAGGTAGCAAAGAATAAAGGCGGGAGGGGGGGGGGAGAGAGAGAGACCTCAGCCAATGGAGGAAAGGAGGCTTGGCTAACCTTAGCCGCCCATTTTCTCTCCCCCCCAATTCAGGGCTCTGACCAGTCAGTCGCCTTTGATTATCAGTCGCCAGCAGCCCCTCTCTTGGCTCCTTGACATGAGCTCCATATAAGGCAGCGATCTCCATAGAAACGTGTCAGTTTCAATAGTCGTGTCAAAGTTCACTATATACAGACATTCGCGCAGATCCCCCTTTCGGAAACATTGCTCGGCTAGTCTTCCCGTTTCCACGCATTCATTTTTTGGTTCTCTCTCCCTCTCTCTCTCTCTCCCCTTTCTTGCATATTCTATTAGTTGGAGAGGTTTTTTTCTTCATCTCCTTCTTTCCTCCTCTCTTTTTCCGCCCTTCTTTTCCCTGTGTCTTTCGCTTCCTTCCTGAATGAGGCTAGAGAGAGGGGAAAGTTAAAAAAAAAAAAAGACCGAAAAGAAAGAGAGCAAAGGAGGAGAGAGAAAAAAAGACGGACTCCTTTTAAGATTTCCACCGTCCATTTTTTAATACTTTTTTATTTTAGGGGAGGGTTTTTTGCTGGTGGCTGCTGAAGATTTTTTTTTTTGCTTCGATTTTTTTTTCTAAAGAAAAAAAAGAAGACGAAGACGAAGAAGAGGAGCGGTTTTCTTGGGCGCTCTCCAGTGATTATTGTCAGCGGCACGGCAGAAGAAAGAAGGCACGGAGCGGGCGCGGAAGCCTCCCGGAGCCGCGGGTTTATTTATTCGACCTACTTTGGATCTCTCGCCTGTTGGGCTCGGGCTCGGCCGGGCGGCTGACGGTCGCCGCTCCTGCTCCCTGCCGGTCCAGGGCTCTTCCGCTCGGCTGCAGATCCGTCTCCCGGGCACCGGGGCCGCAGGGCGCTCGCCTTTGTATCTCCTCTCCCCGCGCGGCTGAGGCAGGCGGCCCACCGCCAGCAGCCCGCAACGCCACCAGCAGCAGCAGCAGCAGCAGCAGCAGCAGCACAGGAGGCGGCAGCAGCAGCAGCCAAGGAAGAAGCAGCAAAGGAGGCAGCAGCAGCAGCAGCAGCAGCAGCTCCAGCGGCGGCGGCGGCCCCAGCCAAGGCAGCCTCGCAGCACAGCAGCCGCCGGAGCCCAGCGCGCCTCGCCCGGCCTCCTCCTCGCCGGCCTGCCGGAGCTCCCGAGGCGCCTCCCCTGAATGGCCGCCCGCGCCGCGCTGCCTCCGACCTGGCCCCCGGACCGCCGCGCGCCCTGAGCTGCTCCGCCGCCGCCCCCGCCGCCGCCGCCCTCGCTCCTCTCCCGGCCTCGGACGCGGCCCGGCTCGGCTGGCTGGCTGGGCGGCGCGGGCTGGCGCTGTGCCGGCCACGGCCGGAGCGTCCTGCCGGCCGCCTCTTCTCGCTGGCCGCGGGCTCCTGGATGCCTCTGCCCGCCGCCGCTGCCGCCGCCCTGCCCGGCTTGGCAACTTGAAGGGGGACGCGGTGCTGGGGGGCAGGGTGGGCTGAGGCCAGGGGGGTCTAGGCAGCCCTTGGGGACCCCTCGACCCCCCGACTAGCGGACGGAGCCCGGGAGGCGGAGGAGGAGGAGGAAGGAGGGCAGACGGGGGCAGGGCAGCCAGAGGAAGCCGCGGAGCCGAGCCGAGCCGAGCAGAGCGGCGGCAGCAGCCCAGCAGCGAGGCGGGAGCAGCCC
Source organism: Sphaerodactylus townsendi (assembly GCF_021028975.2). Classification (NCBI taxonomy): domain Eukaryota; kingdom Metazoa; phylum Chordata; class Lepidosauria; order Squamata; family Sphaerodactylidae; genus Sphaerodactylus; species Sphaerodactylus townsendi. The sequence goes on from NC_059431.1 coordinate 46,018,989, forward strand.
GGAGCCTTCTCCCGCCGCCCCCCAATCAAGGCAGCCGCCCTTCTCCCCCACCCGCTCCCCTCCCCACCCCACCCCACCCCACCCCGCCCGCTCCCCTCCTCTCCCGGCCTCTTCCCCGGCAGCCCCCCCCCCCCCTACACACACACACTCTTTTTTCTCCGCGGGCCCGAGATATGGCAATGGTAGTTAGCAGCTGGCGAGATGCGCAAGAGGACGTGGCCGGGGGCGGCCCCGCCGGAGCAGCTCAGCCGGGCCGGGACCCGCAGCAGGGGGCCTCGGCTGCCCCGCACACGCCGCAGACGCCCAGCCAGCCGGGCGCCCCGTCCACGCCGGGCGACAAGGGCCAGCAGCAGCAGCAACAGGGCGGCGGGCAGCAGCAGCAGCAGCAGCAACAGCACATCGAGTGCGTGGTGTGCGGGGACAAGTCCAGCGGGAAGCACTACGGCCAGTTCACCTGCGAGGGCTGCAAAAGTTTCTTCAAGCGCAGCGTCCGACGGAACTTAACGTACACTTGCCGGGCCAACCGGAACTGCCCCATCGACCAGCACCACCGCAACCAGTGCCAGTACTGCCGCCTCAAGAAGTGCCTCAAAGTGGGCATGAGGCGGGAAGGTGAATATTTCTTGCCTCTTCTACTCCGGCATGCGCGTCCCCAGACCAGGTCGCCAAAAGGGGGGGGGGAGGGAATCGCTGGCAAACCCCCACCCGCTCCTCCAAGCCTCCCCCCCCCCCCACTGCACCGCATGCAGCACTCCCCCCCTTCCCCAGAGCCGCTCGCGCTTCTTCACGTTATCGGTATTATTCTTGCTCACGAAGGCAGCTGCCACCCGGAGGGTGTCGAATCCCCGAGGGCCCCACGCTGTCCTGAGACTTGCTCTCTATGGTGAGCTGGGAGCAGGGGAAGAAGGGCACCCGGATCTCTCGATCCTGGAATCGCGTCTCTCTCCCTGAGTTGTGGGTCTTTACCCCAAGGAAGCAAACAAGGGGGAAGGATTGCGTTAGTTAAATCCATTTCCAGCCATCTCCCTTTCAAAAAGAAAGGAAGACACGCGGCCTGAAAGCTGAAAGACATGCATCTAAGCGGGGGGGGGGGGGAATATGAGTGAGGAGGGGGTTTTGGAGGGGAGGGGGTTAAATGCTGCTGGCGTGTCGCTGCTTTCTTGCTCTGCCCTGGTCTGCTAGTCTGCCCGTCACAAGATCTGGCCTTTATTTTGACTCCCTCGTGCTTTCCAAGGAAAGTTGGTGAGCCATCAGTGCTTCCCCAGTTCTGTCATGTTTGTCCCCCTAAGCATGCTGCTCTTTTTATTTCTTTGGCCATCAAACTCCTCCGCCTCTTTCAGTGCTGTACCCCAATTGCAACACAGGACAGCGTTCCTCATCCACTCCCCCCTTTAAAAATCATAACACTTCACCTGCCTCTGGAATGGGATGCTCATCTTTGGGCAACAAAACGAACACTTCTGCTGTTTTAATTCCCAGTTTTTCCAAAAAAAAGAGGGAGGGTTTGTTTTTTGTTGCCTTGCTGTCCTTCCCACCCCCAGCGGCAAGAGTTAATGGCTTGGTATATGTGGTATCTTTATTTTATTTTCCTCCCCCCACCACCTGTTTAGCAGTCAAATAGTTACAGCTAGGTTTCCTTACTCTCTGTAAGGATGCCAAATGTGGCAAACTGTCCATTCTGTGGCATAGATGGGTTTCAGAATATTATTTTGTTTATTTTCCCTATCACACAAGAAAGGAAAGGATTTCTTTAGCGCTGGCCACTGACGACTTCATTTGTAGCTTCCGAGAGCTGTTGGTGGGAGAGGGACTGGGGTACATCCATACATGTGCATTTACAGAGAGAAAGGAGAGAGTGAGAGAAAGACATAATAGAGCACCGCCTTTGAATGGTGTTTGCACTTCATTGAAGCACACACAAAAAAGCCAGGTTTGGAAGTATAATTTTGAGCTGGAGGAGAGAGGCTGAGCGGTCTTTGGGAACATTAAATTTCCCCTGTAAAAAAGGAGGATTTACTCCCCCTCAAAAAGATCGAAGAAAATATTTTTCTCCTGCAAAATGAAAAATAAATGTGGCGGAATCTTTGTCTTAAGGTACCTTTGTTTACATGGCATGAGGCTGAATCGCTGGCCCTGATTAAGCAACCCCCACACCAATACACTCTCTCTCTTTCTCTCTCTCTCTCACACACACACACACACACACACACACACACACACACACACACTCAGAGAGCAAACTTTGCACAGCTTCACGAACTCCGAGCCTGCTTACGTTTTGGGTTGGGACAGTTCCTAGATCCTGCTTTTTGTGCAGTGGCCAGCTGGTGCCTTCACTGGGCTGCCTTTTTTCTACTCCAGCAACAAAGGCAAGAACTTAATCCCACCTTTCCCATTTTGACACTCATGTTTGGATTCAGTAAGTCCAAATCTTATTTCATGTCTGCTTTTAAAAATAAAATAAAATTCTTGACCCTGCCCTTTGGACAGGGAGAGCATTCTTGAAGGCGAGCGCGGGTCTCGCTTAGCCTTTTAAAACTTTTAATGTCAGAAATTGAGCTGGGACCTAGTTCTAAGGGGAAATCATAGGCAAGATTGGAAATGGATCTCCCCTTTCCAAAAAGAAGCACCTTTGTAAGTCTATTTGCTAAAGTGAGGCTGGGGACTGGTCAAATCCAGCAGAGATTTTGCCTTTTGGTCGCCTCAGCCACCTGCTTGGCTGGGAGGCTAGAATGACTTCGGGGGTTTCTGGAAGGGCTGTTTGTAGCTCTGGCAGGATATTATTATTAATAATAATAATAATTTATTAATATTATTAGTATTTTAGGCAGCCTTGCCTGGGATAGCAAGGTCCCTATTTGCATAACTATGCAAGTCCAGGGCCCTGCATTGTGCTCCTCTCCCAATCCTCCCACCCGGATTTGTATGTGTGTGTTTGTGCGCGCTGGTGTATGTGCGTGTGTGCGCGCCTGTGGTGTGTTGCTGCGGGAAGGCGGCTTTGCATCGCGCGCGGCTGGCGGGCTGGGGTTTGCCAAGGCTGCCGGATGCACATTTCCTCTCCTTTTCTCTCTCTCTCCCTCTTTTCGTCAGCGGTTCAGCGAGGCAGGATGCCGCCGAGCCAGCCGAACCCGGGCCAGTACGCGCTGACCAACGGCGACCCGCTGAACGGGCACTGCTACCTGTCGGGCTACATCTCGCTGCTGCTGCGGGCCGAGCCCTACCCGACGTCGCGCTACGGCAGCCAGTGCATGCAGCCCAACAACATCATGGGCATCGAGAATATCTGCGAGCTGGCGGCGCGGCTGCTCTTCAGCGCCGTCGAGTGGGCCCGCAACATCCCCTTCTTCCCGGACCTGCAGATCACCGACCAGGTGGCCCTGCTGCGCCTCACCTGGAGCGAGCTCTTCGTCCTCAACGCCGCCCAGTGCTCCATGCCGCTGCACGTGGCCCCGCTTCTGGCCGCCGCCGGCCTCCACGCCTCACCCATGTCCGCCGACCGCGTGGTGGCTTTCATGGACCACATCCGCATCTTCCAGGAGCAAGTGGAGAAGCTCAAGGCCCTCCACGTCGACTCGGCCGAGTACAGCTGCCTCAAAGCCATCGTCCTCTTCACGTCAGGTCAGTGGCCTGCACCGCGGTCTGGAGGGGAGGGGGAGGAGGCCTCGGGGCCCAGGGGGGGGGGAACGTCCCCAGGGAGCTCCCCGCATCTGCAGGACGACCTCCCAGCCCCGTTTAGATTGTCCAGAGGAGGCAGCCCAACCGGGACATTCTTGCAGGGACCAAACTGAGTTGGCCTGGGGAAAATAGCCCCCCCTTTCTTTCCCCACCCCCTCAGAAATGTAGATGGCCAGGATTCCCTCTGATCAAGTCAAAGGGCTACCAGAGGCTGCTGCTGGCCAAGGGGCGGAGGGCCTCCTTCAGGCCTCCGGTGAAACTGACAAATGAAAGGTGGGTCTTCTGCATTCAACCTGGAGAGGATGCCAGGTTAAATGCCAGGTTGAATGCCGGGAGGCGAGAAGCAGGGCCCTGCCACTTCACATTTCTTGCCCATTTCTTGCATTTCTTGCCCACCTTCCCTTTTAGATTATTTTTTAATGGGTGAAGGGGGGGGGGGTCCTGAGGAAGAAAAGGGCAGGCAGGCAGTCGGTTTCAAGGCCTTGTAGAAAGGGCTCCCTCCGTGCCAGGGCTTCTTTCAGTAAGGAAGACCAAGCACAAATAAATCATAAATAATACAGCTTTACTGTTGCCTGATTTCCCCCGTATCGAAAACCATTCATATTTGCCGTGGCTGTGGTTTGTGAGGCTCGTAAAAATGGATTCCAGCTCCTCTTAAAAAAGAGAGAAAGGAAAGGAAAGCCCCCCTGTCCAGCCAGCAAGTGGGAAAGAAGGCCCGCAATCAGCCCCAGGGTTAGGAGATCGGGTCTACGAGATCCTATTTCTTTTCTTCTAACAATGGGACAGGGCACGAATATTAAGGAAGGCAGCAGATTGCCTGCAAAAATATCAAACGAAGGATCAGCGGGGGCAAGGCGCAGGTTTGCAATTTTGCTTAGGATGGATGGCTCAGATTCACTTTTCGGGAGAGTGCGGCACCCTGGTCTGTGAATAACTCCGGTCGGAGGCCATAAGACTCTAGGGTACCTTTTCTCCCTGCGACCTGCTCCGAGGGAAATTTATAGAAACATCACAAGGCCAGGAAATACGAAGTGTTGCGGGGGCAGTTTGGAGGCCATTGCGGGTGTTGATCTACCTACCACCTTTTAAAAACTTCTTTAAAAGGCCCTTTCCTTCTTGGCCCATTAAAACGGGCCTTCCAAGCATACAGAAAGGCGATACAAAAGCAGCCCGGAACAAAGATGGCCTTGCAGGCGCGGGCCTGGCTGGGCCCAGGGGGATCCGCCAGGAACGCTCCGGCTTTCGTGCGCGAGGGATCGCCTGTGCTCTGTAGTCGAGGCGAGCCGAGGGACTCCTGCGTTTGCACGCAATATATTGTGATGCAACAACTGTAGTATTAATATCGATTTGAAGAGCGGCTCGTGTCTTTAGGCCGGGAGGGGATCTCATTGGCATGCGCGGGGGGCTCCCCGACCGTGGACCGTGACTGCCCCCCCTCGTTCCTCTGGCTGCAAATGCAGGTCCGCAGTCAGGGCGGCCGAAGAGGCGGCCTCGATCTATGCTGAAGATCAGGGGCAGATCTTGAGACAAACGGAGCAGCCACCTCCAGGTTGGGGTGCGTTTTCTCTTCAGGAGCCTTGCCTGACCCAAGCGTATTGTACAAAACTGACAGAATAAGAGCCCCACCCCCACCCCCAGGTTGATTTAACTCCTCCAGCAACCTGCTCTGTTTTTTAACTGGTTTACGAGTGCGAGTGTTACCCAAAAGGATGGCTAGAAGGCGGGACCCCCCCCCCCCACACACACACACACACACCAGGGGGCAAAAATGAGGATTCCTTTCTGCTCTGTCAAATTCTTGCTCAGATAGTAGCTGGATGAATTTATAAGGCTATCTGTATCTCTGTTTCTATGTACTTGTGCATGGCCCTGCATTTTAATATCTTTTATTTTTCACCAAGGTGGTGCAATTAAATTGACACCTCAGTTAAATTGGGGTGGGGGAACAAGAATAATGATATTTTCCCAGCTTCTATGGGGGGCATAAAAATAGAAAATTCAGAATGCCAAATTAACTATCCGGCCTCTTCCCCCCCCCCCCTTTTCTCTTTCCCACCCCTTTCCATTTCGGCTTAATCTTCCTTTGATTGCTCGCCAGACGATAATTTATGGCAGGTCTTTCGCCAAGTCATCCAACTTTTAAGCAAACTTTGATGGATGGAAAAGACATTTTTAGTCACCTTGTCCCAAGGGTTTTAATTGAACAGCCCCATCCTAAACGCCAAGAGAGACTTACTTCCAAGTCAGTGGTTTTTAAGAGGAGAGAATCAACATTTCTGGCCTGGTTTTACTGGTTTGGCCACCACCGCCATCAGGGCTCTGGGTACTTCTTTTCACCCACAAAAACTTTGGAGTCTGTCCCACCAGTGACTTGAAAGCCACAAACCTGCTTTGTTTTGTTTCGTTTCACACAAATATGCAAGCTTCATTAAAAACGCTCCTACTGAACTGCCCCCCCCCCCCATTTTGATATGCAGTCTCCAGGAGGGACCGGGTTAGATAAGATCAGCTCAATAAATCCATCTTCTGCACCATAAGAACGTTGAGTTCTGGTTATATGCGAGCTGATTACCTCTATATTTCCTGAACACTAAACTCTTCGGGATGCGTTACATGAAATACATTCCCTGTAGTACAAAGGCTCAGGTTGGCTTGTGCAGAACAGTAATGATTATTTATTTACATCATTTCTTTGCCATAGACTGCAGGAAGAAATATGGAGAAATAATGACTGCGGGGAGAAATATGGCCGTCTTAAAAAGTGGGCCATGTGTAATTTCCACCTCTATCCACCCTTCCCCTGTCCCTTCCCAACCCCCCCCCCCCAGCCCCCTCCATCCTTCCTGAGAGGTAGCTCACAGAAGGAGCAAGGCTTATGCCTGGCTCTCTGTCTTTGCTCTATTTCATCTCAACTCAATCAGCTAATCGATCAGATAGCATAGATTGTTTAATTAATTTTCAGATCCTGTTGTTACTGTGGAGGTTGAAAGCAAGCCTCCCCCCTCCCCCACTTCTAGACACATTGGGTTGGAAATAAGTCCTTCTGGACTGACTCTGATGCAAGGGGAGCCAAATAAAACCCAGCCTGTTGGGAGTTTGGGGGAGGGGAGTATAAAACAGACTTATCCAGGGGCGCTAAAAAAAAAGACTGATGCGGCATTTATTTAGAGATGTGTTGACAATGCAAAAAGGGCGAGGGGTCGAGGAAAAAAGAAAACAGGAGCTTGGGCGATAGCAGCACCTGCCCATCTCTCTGTCAAGGTCCTTTCTCAAGGATCCTGGGGCGGCGGTGAGCCGGAGGGACGTTTGTGGTCCACGGTGGGATAGATATCTTACCATTCTGGGGGGATGGGACAAGAGGCCTCCAGAGAAATGTGCTGGGAGGGAGGGAGGGAGGGAATCGACCCCATTTAATATTTTCTTGTTTGGCAAGATATGGGGCATAAACATTAAGTTAGGAGCTGGCTGGAGCCGTAGAAGGTGATCTCTGACAGCCAGGAGGCCGAGCACCCTCTGCTAGTGACCGCCAGCCGGGGCAGCTTTTTCTGATTCTACAAATGATCACTGCATTTAAGGCCAAGGTATGGATAGCCCAGCAGTCGGCTGGCGATTAATGGCACATCGAGGCACTCTTTAGTCAGTTGTGGGAGTCATGGGGGTCTTTTCCTCAGAAGGCCCTGAACTGAATCTGGATGTATTTATATTTTCGCTGGGGCCAGAGGCTGGGAGATGGAGGTGTTGGGCAATCTTTGCCACAGCCAGCCGTGGAAGCAGAAAGAGCCCCAACTTCAACATAAACCAGTGCTAGAAGGTGCCTTTGCCCCTGATTCTTTGGGGGTGAGGGGGTGTCTGCTTTGAATAATCCATAGTGCCTTTTGCAGGGTCATCCTTTTACATTCGCCAAGCTGTTTCCTCCTTTTGGGGCCATGGCCCCGCGATTAATTCATATTTAGCCAAGGCTGCCTTTGATCTGTGCTCAGCCGCCCTGCTCTCACCGGCTGCTGGCTTGTGATCCCGGTGTTTTGAAATATTCATTATTAATACAAGAAAACAGGGCGTGTATTTGTACTAGGGAGGTGACAGCGGCTCTACGTTTCTGTGCCCTGCGATTTCTTGAGCAGGAATTATTCACCGCCTAGGTCAGGTGTGGGACTTCCACTCCCTTCCAGATACAGTCTATGGGTTTTATTTCTGAAAGAAAGAAAGAAAGAAAGAAAGAAAGAAAGAAAGAAAGAAAGAAAGAAAGAAAGAAAGAAAGAAAGAAAGAAAGAAAGAAAGAAAGAAAGAAAGAAAAGTGTTGATGGGGTCCTTACTGGCTGAGGACAGCCTGCGAGGCATCTAGGTGTTTGGGGGAGTGCAGTTCTACACACAGACACACACACTCGGGGCCTTCCTGTCCTTCCCGTTTCCAGCCCGACTTCGCCCCGGCTCATGCGAGGCAGCAGCAGCAGCCGGCGTAGCTTTGTGTGAGCGAGGCAGCCAACGTGAGCAGCTGCAGAAACCTCCTTAAGCACAGGCGGGGGGGGGGGGGGTCTGTTCTTCCCGTTGATGATACAGCTTCCCTAGATATGGACGGTTTTCAATTATGCCATCTCCGAGATCCCGAGACAAAGCAGGCCTTCCATTCCTTCTTCCTTCCTTCCTTCCTTCCTCGGCGGTGGAAACGGCCCCCTTCCCTCCCGGCCTGGGTTCCGCCGGGCGTTCGCCTGGGCCCATTGATACCGCCCTGCAGCCTTTTCCTCTCGCTGATGATCCGGGACGGGGGGGGGGAGGCAGCGGAGCCCCCGCGGCTGACTGGGTCTGCCTAGCTGGGGGGAGGACGGGGGGAGGATTATGTCCAGGGGCTAACAATGGGATGGTGCGGGTCTCCCCAGCAGCCGAGACAGGCGCTCCCCTGGCTGGGGGGAAAATGGCTCCGGCGGTTCTGATTTATTTGCCAGGTGACGGTGGGGGGGGGGGCGTGAGGAGGGCGGGGGGCGGCGGCGCTGGGAGCAGGGGAGTGGGGCGGGCGGGCGGACGGGGTGCCCCCGGCCGCCACCCCGCCGGCTAACGGTGTGGCCCTCTTGTCTCCCCGGCGCGTGGGGCAGATGCCTGTGGCCTGTCGGACGCGGCGCACATCGAGAGCCTGCAGGAGAAGTCTCAGTGCGCCCTGGAGGAGTACGTGCGGAGCCAGTACCCCAACCAGCCCAGCCGCTTCGGCAAGCTGCTCCTCCGGCTGCCTTCGCTGCGCACCGTCTCGTCGTCGGTCATCGAGCAGCTCTTCTTCGTCCGCTTGGTAGGTAAAACCCCCATCGAGACGCTCATCCGAGACATGCTGCTCTCCGGCAGCAGCTTCAACTGGCCTTACATGTCCATCCAGTGCTCGTAGAGCTTCTGGCCGCCGCCCCCGGCCCAGAGACCCCGCCGACGCCGCCGACGCCGCCGATGCCGGAGGGGGGCCGGCCCGCCGCCCGGGGTGTGGGAGGTTCCGAGGACAGCACGGACGGCCCCCTCGGCTCGGACCCTGGGAAAGCCTGCGGGGGGAAAAAAGACATAACCAGAAAGGACGCGCCGTGTTTGTGGAACAAACAGCACGCAGATGGGAGCATTAAAAAATAATAAGAAGAAAGGACCGAAGGGATTTTAACCTAAACCCCACGAGGAGACTAGAACGGATCTTCTTGGATTTATGGCGGACTGAGATGGATTTCGTCTGTACAGCAAACAAACAAACAAACAAACAACGCAGTTTAAAAAAAACAAAAGCAGAAACCCAAGGCGAATTGACTGGTGTAGAACAGAGAAGGGGGGCACAGGCAAACGCTGACCACGAACATTGTTCTTGATTTTGTAAGATATTAGTCTTTATTTTCACTTTTTTTGTAAAATTTAAAACATCGTATGCGCATAAAGGAAAAAACACAAGAAACAAACAAGGATTAGGAGGGGCGGGAAATAACATTTTCCAAATAATTATTAAAAAACAAACAAGGAATTGTTCTGTGTGTATGTATCTATATCTGTTTTGTATTTTTTTTCTGGTTCCAAACCAGGTTTCCTGTGATTCTATACTAATAATTTTTGATATAACCCTTTGCTTCTTATGAGTGCGATATATGTTGTCGAAGCTGTTCTTCAAGAATTAAAATTGAAGTGAGAATTTAAACAAAAATAAAAGAATTTAGCAAAAAAAAGAGAGAAAGAGAGAGAGAGAGAGAGAGAGAGAGACCCCAAGAGCGACTCCAAAATCCCACATCAATTCCTGAGTCTTGTTGCTTCTGGTTTCTGGGAGGGGTGGGCGGAGGTGCTTTTCCCCCCACCAAGGGGTTGTAGCTTCTCCTGGAGTTCCGTGGGAGGGAGTGTATTTTAAAAGTAATAAACAAAGTGGCGAGGTTACTGTTCAAGGTGCACACAGCTCGCAGTATTCCCAAGCTGGCTGGCTTTCTGAGGCTGAGAAAATGGAAGTTAGAGGAATTCCCTTTGACTACTAGACACTTCGAAACCCGCTGTGTATAATATGGGATACAAATTGGGACTGAGGCTCCCGGGCCTTCCATCTCTGCTTGTTTCTTCCTTTGGAGATAAAAACTAAAAGAACTTCTTCAGCTTCTCCCCTTACAAAAATAGGGCTGCTTTGCTGTGCAGAGACTTACTGTAAGGGGGGGGGGGTGTTGTTTCTGGTACATCTTTGCGATTTATTCACGTGTTTTAATCCCCAGCTCGGTAGTTTCCTATTTTTGCGAGGGTAACTGAAGTAGAAGTATGAAAATGAATGTAGTTTTGTCTCTCCCTATATACAAAAACACCCCCACCCCAAGAGATGTGTTAGTATCAGATCTATAGGGGGAGGATACAAGTGTTTGGCCCCTGTGTTCAGGGACTGAAGGAGACACACGTGGCTGTCGCTGTGGGCGGCCAGGTGCCTTTCCGTGCATCCTAATTCAGTGTCTCTTACAAAAGGCCACAGGACGGCCCAAGCCCTTAGAAAAAGCCCCGCACGAGGCCACAGGACGGCCCATAGAAAAAGCCCCGCCGTCGTGCTCAGAGTGGAGCTTCATCTGAAGGTAAAGATTTCCCCGTGCTTGGAGCTAGTCGCTTCGGATCTCTGTAACAGCTTTCAGGGCATGAATGTTTTATAGGATCTGAGACAGCGCGGTGAGAACCCACACTGCCAAGGGAGCTCTTTCTTAACGTATTAATAAAGCTGAATCTTTAAAAATAACATTTGTGCTTTCCCCCCCCTCCCGCCCGCCCCCCTCTCCCCAGCCTTCTGAACACATCCAGGATGAGGCAGGATTTTCAATTGGAGAAGTGACTGGCAATAGAGGTTTTTTTCCTGTTAATTTGCTGTCTACACTTTCCAAGGGGGGGGGGGTACATTAACAAGATCCTTCAGTCCAACCCGCCTGTTTTTTTTTAATAAAGTAGAGGCAGTAGATCCGAGGAAGGTTGAGAGAGAGAGAGAGAGAGAGAGAGAGAGAGAGAGAGAGAGAGAGAGAGAGTTTCTATAGGGTGGGCACTTATAGCTGCATAATCATGGCTGCTAGCCAGCTAGGGTCTATGAACTAGTCGATTTCAGCAGGCAAGGTGGAAGACGCTTCCTTTAGCAAGAAGAACTTACATTGGCACCCTCTGAACCCCCCAGCGCCTGGTGAATCGCCAGGGAGAGGGGTGGCCCTAAGTTCCCCGGGAAAGGCGAGAGGACCGAATCATCTCAGATCTTCAATCCTTGGCCATTCAGCCCCTGGGGAGGAAGTGCTGGAGAAAGTGAGAGGAGAAGGGGTGGGGGGTGTCTCAGAATTAAATGTATTAATTGCTATGTCATCCTTCTCCCGCCCTCCATTTTCCAGTTGATGGGTAATAATAATAAAAATTAACGAATCCCCTCCCCCCCCCCCCAAATCCTTCTCAGTAGTCAAGTTCAGGAACGCTGATTTACCATCTCGGTAGCAGCTTCGGTTCTGGCCTTCAAACGTTACTGATGGAGGCAGCTCAACTCCAGCATCTCGGGGTAGGGATTCCAACACTGCTTGCAGGGAATCCCGGGTCTTCTTGGCCAACCGAACCGAGTAAGTTACATCCTCACAGGACTTCATGGGCGAATGGATCAGGGGCAGAAGGAACCCCCCCCCCCTCTCAACTTACATATGTGGTGGCTTTTAAGATTATTTTTTAAAGCTAAGATTTCCTCAGGTGTTAATATCTCAGATCATGATTCTTGCCTTTCTTAAGAAACAGAGAAGTTCTTGGATGGAGCCTGAGTCTCTAGCTAGGGCAGGTTTCCCACAGAGGCCTTTGCGTCCCCGGGGTTACAGTAACCCAACTTTTTCCAGCAGTTTGCCAGCTCGCACCCCCCACACCCACCCCTGTAGCAAAGGTCCCCGGGAGAGCGAGGAAAGTGCGGAGCTACAATGAGCCCGGTGCCCCCTTCTCTCCAGCAGGCCTGGCCTCCTTCTATTCTCCTTCCACGCCCCAATTAAAAGCCTCTTCTAGTCAATCCAATTTTCTGAGCGGAGCGCCAAGACTTGTTTGTCTGGGGGTGACTGACTGGTGCCAATTGCTGGACCGCTAATAAACGGGATAACGGAAGGGGGAGGTGGCTTTTTACAATAAATGGATAGACGACTTTTGCAGTGTAAAAACGCTAGTGGAGGCGTCCCAGCCAAGTGAACGGGGACCCTCTCGGCACAGGGACAAGAGATCGGCCTGACATGGAGAACTTGGAATCATCTTGCTGGCGAGAGATCATGAGCGCTTTAGGCAGAAATGGGTTCCATTCAGATGAACGGGGAGAGGTTCGTGCCAAGCTGTTTAGGATCTAAGTAGGAAAGGATTCCTGGCCGGCCAAACAGCCCCTCGGGCACCCACTAGGGATGGCTCCGAGGTGTAGGAACTTCTTCTGAATTAAATTTTAAGGTGCCCCCCCTCCCCGGTGCCTAGAGCAGGGTCTCCAGGGCTGAACTGAAGAACCAAGGCAGCTTTTGCCGAGAGCTCGACCCCCTGCCTGCCTGCCTGCCTCTTTTTGGTATCGATCATTTGGTATGGATCATTCTCTTTCACTCAGTTTGTTTTTGTAAAAGGTTCGTGCCCTTTGAAAGTCCAAAACAGGCCACATGTGGGCTGAATGAGATCGAAGTGGTGGGAAAGTGTTGCAGAAAGGCCGGGAGGAAGTTCCCTCAAGGACCTACCCCGCCCACAGAGAGGGACCCTTTTGCTGCCACCCGGGCTGCAGGCAAGCAGGTCCCACAGATGAGCGGTTTGGAAGTCCGGTGCTGCACAGAGTTACAGGGGATGAGTTACTCTCTTCTATGGGCTTCCGGGAAACTCTGGCATCTTGACGAAAACCAGATAATCGAGACTGGGAGGGGGGCACTCGCCGCTCCCCCCACACCTTCGGTCGTGTCTGATAGTTGCTGTTCAGAGTGGGGGGGGGTCTTCCCTAAATGTCGCATTTTTCCAGACATCTACCCCCTCCCCTACCACCCTTGGTTGGGATCCTTTGCTTGCACCCATTTGAGTGTGATTTTCAAAAAGAAACATACGCACACATTCTGTGTTAGGGGAAAACTTTTTTACATTTTATTTTTAATGAGCAGTTTGATGGGTTTGGAGTGGGTTTCCGGGCAGAAAGGCCAGCGGCCAGCCCTCGTGACTGGCGACTGCTGGTGGAGAAGTTTACCTTTGTGCAAACTGCGCGGGGGGGGGGGCGTCGGAGGGAATGCGTGACTTGAGGCGACCTCCCTGCGGAGGGGGGAGGGTGAGAGAGGTGCGATCACAAGCGGGAAGCCATCAAAGGCTCATTTCCAGGGCTGGCCCAGGGATCCACGCCTCGCGGGGGCCATGGACTGGGGAGACCCTGCGAGTTTGTGCTACGAAATGAGTTAAAGAGCCATTTGCCTCTGTCGTGTCCCATTCATCAGGCCGCAAGTCGAGAGTCTCGAACATGGAACTATTTGTTTGCTTACACAACCAGCTGGGCGCAATTTCACGTCTGAGATATCTATCTGAAAGCGCCTCTCATTTATTATCCTTCCTTGTCAGCGAATCCGTTTTCAGAGTGGGGCGGTCGGTTTTTAAAAAAATGATCATTGAACAATCTTGGCTTAAATATTCTTCTGAAAGACTCTTCCGTCCCCGTCCCCCCCAATACACACACACAGTTCTTCTCCCACTCCCAAAGATGATTCTGCACAAAATAGGTGTAAAGCAAGGAGAAATTTACTGAGACCCCTGAAACTCCAAGTAAGGCAAATGTGACATCTCCCCCCCCCCCCATACACACACACAAACCCCATCCCAAATCCTCTTTGATGCTTGGAAGTTCCTTCGAGTAGCTGGATGAGGACCTCGCTTTAAACCGATCAACAGCCCTTGTTGATGGATCAGGGACTCCGATGGGAGTCCTAGGTGCGCTTAACTTGCAAATGAACCCCTTGGTGGCGCTTACTTAAGTACAAGTATGTCTAGGATTGGTCTGCTAGTGTAGTTAAGGGTCCCCCCCCCCTTTTTTTTTTTTCTTTTAAGAACACAAGAAAAGGATTGCACCAGCCGTTGTGGCTGGTTTATATGGGGCTAAATGAGCAGGAGTCGGGAGTCTTGCGGCTTCGTTGGCTTCGGTTTAGCTTGTGGCTCAAGGGAGGGCCAAGGAATCGCCGGCTAGAGTTTGTTTTTTCTGCTGGCGACCCAGCTCAATTCCTGCAAGGTGCCACCTGTAGAGGGGGGTGGGATGAGGTGCCCTGGTCTTGTTATCTGTGCATTCCTCCTCCGTGGTGGAATAATTGGATAGAAAAGCACGGTTCGGGTCTAGTGGAACAAATGGTAATCCGAGAGAGAGAGGAGAGGCTCAGCAGCACTGCACTTTAATGGTAGGCAGGATTACTCTGAAGTAAGCCTAATTGAATATCGTATACCTGCTCCAAGACAGCATCATAAACTGACGCTTTAAGCAAAGATGCCCCTTTTCATGGCTGTGAGTCGCAGTCATGCAGGGCGGCGGGGGGGGGGGGGAGTTGATTGGTAAGCATTTCACTCCCACCCCGTCGGCAGCCCATGTGGTTTCCATTAGAAACACAAGGCCGTAATACGGAAAGGAGCAAATGGGTCTATAAATACAATTGCTAGGAAAGAAGGCAATTAACGGAGAGGGGGGGGTCACTGGATATCCCCCGTTTTGCCAAGAAGGCTCAGGCTGGGCTGACAAGGGCCTCCCTGGAGGGAACAGCAAGCGGGGCTGTGGAGCAAGGCCGGTCCGCCTCCCCCGGCTGCAGAGGCCCGGGTTGGACTGCGAGGCCTGTGTCCCGCTGCAAACTTTGGAGGAGGAGGAAGCGGCCTGGAGAGGAGGGCCCGAGACAACTCCTGGGAGGCGGAGGGGCGCGGGGTGGGGGGCGCTGCGGGCCGTCCCGTCGTCTTGATTTAGGGAGGTGTTTGCTGTATGTAGCGTTTAAGGCTGATCATATCTCATATCGGCCCGGCCGTGGGGTCAGCTATCGATCTCGCTGCTTAAGACAGGCCGGCGGGGAGATGCATGTCGGAAAGAGAGAGAGAAGCTGGGAACATCCCGACGCCTCGCCAAGAGCCAGAGCCACGGTTCCCCCGAAGGCCCCGGCGGGCGCCCTCCCGTCCAGCCGCCTGCTGGATACCTGCTGCCGCCCAGCTGATGCCCTGAAACCCGATTCACAGAAGCCCTCCAGGCGATTTCCCAATCCGGGGACGGGGGTGAGGGGAGAGAACCAAAGGGCTTATATGTCCAACCACTGGAGTCTCACCAGGCCGTCGATCAGCCTTCAGGAGTCCTTACAGGGCCACAAAGGAAAACTGGTGTGGGGGCGGGGGGGAGAGAGAGAAGACCCTCCCCTCCAGCCCTTCGGCCATAGCTGCTTAGCATTCCCCGCTTGGCCCCGCGACCTGCCTGACAACTAACAGAGATATCCAGCTCACCACTAGGCCTCCCCTCCTTTTGTCCTGCCACGTCTGAGGAGGAACCGGCTTCTGGACAGGCCCTGCGCATCCCCCGGGTCCGGGTTTGGAGGGAGATTCCGCCCGCTCTGATTCCCGCTCGGAGAGGCTCCAGTTTTGGGGGGAAGCGCTTGCTCCTGATCCAGACCTGCCTGGGCGAAGGGGAGGCCGGAGAGCCACTCGCTTTCTGGGGTAGTTTGGTCTTTTTGTCCTCTGCTGGTTTTTCCTTTCAAAGTTGTTGTTCTCCCGTGTTGAACCGTTTGATCAGGAAGAACTGTTGGGTGTCAGCGGGCTCGACTTTAATTCCAAGACCACTTTCCATTAGCTCCAACTTATAAACTTACTGGGATGAAACGCACAAAGATTGGGACACACACACACACACACACACACACACACACAGATCCTTGAAACTCCTAAACTACTCCCACAAAACGGGTCATTTTCTTCTGGCAGCAAAGCGTACAAATTAGCCCCCGTTGACAGATGTTTGTCACTTAGTAACTTCTCTCCCAGCCACCCCCCCTTCTCTTCTCCTCTCCCCATAAGCCCTTCATTGGGGGCTTGCTTTGTTGTTGTTTAAAATATGCAGGCCTCTCACGAATGCCAGTCACGAGTCCAAACTTGGTGTCCAACCTCCCTTATGCAATGACCCTTTTATAAGGATCCCGATATGTCTCAATCTGCACTCCCACTCCCAGGCCAGCCTTCGGGGGCGCGGCTCCCTGCTCCCAAAGAACTCGGCCGCAACGCCCGGCCACCTAAGGCCCCCCCCCCCCCCCCGCCTCGTCTGGGGATAAAATATAGCAAGAGGCAGGCAGGCAGCCGGCAGAAGAGAAGGCCGCCTGCGAAGGGAGGGGGCGAGCAAGAGACAGACGGCGGAAGGGGGCTAATTGAACGTCTTGGCTGCTGGTCCAAGGCCTGTGGCGACCAAGCAGGTCCCGCCAGCCAGGGCGGAGTGTCTGGGCACGGCACAGAGACCCGAAGGAAGGCGAACAGGCCGCTCCCACGAGGCCAGCTCCCAAAGTAAGTAACTGCTGCGTGTCCAGCCGTGATCATTGCGGGTGGGGGACCACATACTGCACACTCCCACTCCACTCCCCCCACTGCTGGCACCCCCGATGGCAAAGGATGTGGAGCTGGGCGGGGGCGGGGATGTGAGCAAGAGTGCGGGCCAGGTGGGAAGGCGAATCTCACCCCAGCCCCAGGCGACCTCCTGAGAGAAGTCGAGGGCCGAGGAGGCGCTGGGATGGCAGGTTGCGGGAAGCCGGAGCCGGAGCCGGCCTGTCGCAGAGGCGGGGGGGGGGGGGGGGGGAGGGCGGAGATCCGATCTGAGCTCCAATTCAGGAGAGTGTAGGTGGCGGGGCTTCCAGGCGTCGCTGTCTGTCTGTGTCCGTCTGTTCAGGCCAGGGTTGGGGGGCGACTTGAGCTCGCTTGGCTCTTTAGCTGCTCGTGTTCGGAAGCTTACTTGGAGCGCGATTTTGGTACGCACAAAGCAACAAAGTGAGGCCGACTCCAGCGGCAGGGATCCCCTGGATCATCTCCACTAGATCATGCCAGGCGGGGGAGGGGGGGGGAAGCAAGTGAGAAGCGCCTCGCA
Organism: Sphaerodactylus townsendi; assembly: GCF_021028975.2. NCBI lineage: Eukaryota > Metazoa > Chordata > Lepidosauria > Squamata > Sphaerodactylidae > Sphaerodactylus > Sphaerodactylus townsendi. Next base: position 46,036,198 of record NC_059431.1, read on the forward strand.
AGACCCAAGTTTCGAGCAGACCCTTCTGCCTCTCCCCGCCCCCGCCCCCGCCCCCGCCCCCGCCCCTCCCATCTGAACTTCACAACTGCGGAGAGGCAGGCGGGCTCTTTCCCCCTCCCCTCCCCTCGCTCAGTTCCTCTCCTGCTTGTGACGTCAACTGCGAGTCGGCCTATCCAGGCAAAGGGGCGGGGCTTCCCCGCCCACTCTCTCCAGCCGGCTCCCAGAAGGGGGCTGCGCGGCAACCTGGAGATGCCCCGGCTGGTCGAGGCGACCCCTTGCTCAGCGGCGGGCCACGAGGTCCGCATCTCCCAGCCCGGGGCCCCCGCCGAGAGCCTCGGTTAGCGGCCATCCACGCGGTTGGCGGGTGAGGCGCTGCAGACATGGCTCGAGATGATGGCGCTGCCCCAGCCGGCCAGATCCTGCACTGAGGACTGGGGAAGGGGCTGTTACAGTCGCCTCAGTCCCATTTGGCCTCTGGGCTGATTCGCCTCCTTTCATGTAAATTAAAGTAAAGCAAGCCCTTCTCCCAGAGTTCATCGAGGCAGATATCGGCAGGCACACGCCCCCCCCTCCCCCTCCCCTAAATGCTCCTCCAAGGGAGTGATGGAGAATCCAGAGGATCTGGAAGTCTTTTTGTGATTGAAGGGCCCAGCCGGACTCCCTCCAGTCAAAAGGAGGGTTTAAAGTGGGAGGTGGTATCCTTCGGCAGTGGACCCAATCGCCGAACCCACCCACCTCCCACAAACACACACCTTCCCACTCCCCAGCTCGATTCCAGGGCCATTTACTCCTAAACCGAGATCAGGCCGACCGACCGCAGGCGGCTGCATAATCCGGGCATGTTTATTCATTCTATTTGATCAATCTCTGGGTGTCTGTTTATTAAACTTCCCCCAATGTTGCGTTTGTGCGGGTGTGTTTTCCTGATGGCAAACATTGCGGAACTATAAATATTACATACTGTTAATTGTTATGCCAGAGAAGGCTCCATTCCCCCCTTCTTCTTCTCTCTCCCGCCCTCCCATGTGTTCTCGTCCCCGTGTAACTCAGTGCGAACAAGAACCTTTCTCAAACATATTAGTTAATGGGGCGAAAAGAGAAGGGGGGAGGGGAGAGAGAAAACGCTGGGAATTCTTACACTTGATCACTTTGGAGGAAGGGGAGGCTGGCTGGAGACAGCATGGCAGAAAACATCCACCCCCGGGCAGTTAAAGAGGGCTGCTCCGAAGGGCACAGGGAAGCCTCCCAATATTTTTTTAAAGAGAGAGGGGGGGGGACCCTGAATCGTGTGATCTTGGTGTAGGGAGGACCACCAGCCACTACCAGATCTCACTCATTCTGTAACCTCGTTTCAGAGAGAAAATACACACACACACACACACACACACACACACACACACACACACACACACACACACACACACACACACTGGGGCAGGCCCTAAGGCTGAACAAATATCCTCACCAAATACTCCCCCCCCCCTTGGCTTCAGGTGTGATCTCTCTCCCACTAGAACATTCCCCTTCTCCTATTTCACAGCAATTCCCTAATTTATTGGATTTCGGTTGCTGTTACAAAATTCCCCCTCCCCAAATGTTTATTTTATTGCTGAAAGATGTACTTCAGTTGTACTGCGAAGACTATAATGCGCCCAGACTACTAGTCATTGAGCACCGAAGAGGATCGAGCTGGCTTCTTTCCAGCAGGGTTGGTCATAAAATAAGACTTGGGGAGCGAGCGAGAGAGAGAGAGAGAGAGAGAAGCGAGGAAAAATTAACATCTGCTTTTCTAAACTAAAATATGTCAAGGAGCTTTTTATATTATGATGATCATGAATGCTTTCCTCATTTGAAAAAGAAATATGTAGAGATAAACTGACATCCACATGTATCGCGTATTTATAATGGTGTTAGGATTTAAAGGTAGCTATTCATTGCATAAGCCATTTAGAACTGACGTTTTAAAAGCTACTTAACCTCAGACATCCTTGAATCTTAGCGAAGGATTCCAAACGATATTATTTAAAGAGGAATTTGCTGTAATTTAATTGCATATCAAGGCGAAACGAGGCGCGAGCCTTGCACCTTCTGCGGGGTTTAATAGCATTTTAACTGGCGTTTTATTTTCTCCCTGGCGCGGGTTCCGTTTGCAAAGGGCCACCAGAAAGCAGAGCCCGAGCTGGTGGCTGGCCTGGCCGCCTGGAGCGGGCGGAGCGGCCTCTCGAGTTTCCGAGTAAGCCGGTCAGGGGTAGGGGACTGGGGGGAGGGGAGATTTGATCCGTTGGGGCCCTTCACGATTTCTGCAACTGTCAGACTGGGGGCCTTGCCCCTCCTTTCTTTGATTGCAACTCCCACCCGCCCTAAATCTATCGGCAACTCGAAATGTTGGCCTCCCGGGGTCACTCAGCACAGCCTGATCGGATCCCTTCCTTTACCCAAATCCCTGGGATTTAGTCAAGTCACAAAGGAGGGTAGATTTGGACGGTACAGGAAAAGCTGCTTAAGTAACTGATGGATCGGGCTGCAGGCTTTTCTACTCTCCCCTTCTGCGCGCAAAGCAGAAAGCTGCCCTTGGCTGCTGGAGGGGGAACCAGGCCGAGCAGGCCCCACGCAGGGAGGAAAGGATCTGTTGCAGCCGCAGCCTGTTTCTCTGTCCACTGCAGTGAGACCAAACCTTAGTCTAAGGCCCTCGGAATAGATGGTCTGGCCAGAAGCTCATCAGGTGCAGGCGCCTGCAGCCCGTCCTGGGGGGTCCTGGAGGGCTGGTTTTCTAGCCACATCCGAGAGAAAGCCCACCACAGGGACCGGAGCCGCAAGACGTGCTTACATCTCTGAGTATTGGGGGGGGGGGGTTGCCTTGAATTGCTCCGTTGTCCCCATGTCTGGAGAGGACTCCCCTCTATGCCTCAATCCTCACTCTCTGCAGACAGGAGAGCAGGAGTCACTCCAATTCTGAGGTCTAGCTTCTGAGAACCTCTTAACTGGGCTCCCAGCCCTAACTCTTTTGGGCCTGGTACCAGCAGGAGAAGTGTCTGTGTGGATCAGATCCCCACCCGCAGAGAAGCCCAGAGCGAAAGCGCCCGCCTTTCACCCCCAGCTGCTTGCTGGCTGTTTGGGGCCGACAGCCTCCCAGGCCGCGTCAAGCGTCTGAGCGTCAGGAGAAAGCCGTGATCTTTGCTGGGTCCTGGGCCCCCGTTGGCTGGAGGTCTGCGTGGGGGGGAGGGGGAGAGCCAGAGGCCGCCCGCCTGCGAGGAGCGAGAGAGGTGAAAGCGAGGGCCCTCCCCTCTCTGAGTGACACGGCCCTATTCAAAGGGCAGCCAGAAAGAAATGCGCCTAATGTGACGAGGGGGGTGGGCAAGGGCTTGGCCCCTTTGGGGCAGGATCCTGGCTGCATTTTCAAGCCGTCCCTTGCCCATCAGAGGCGCGGAGATGGCCTTTCGGGATGCAGCCGCTCTCTTCCACAGGCACAGCAGGGCCAGCCGCTCCCCAGAGCAGCCTCCCAAATCCCCTTTGCGAGGGCCCTCGCGTCTCAGCCACTCTGGCCGGCTGGACAACAAGTGGGCCAGCCTGGCGGGGGGTCACCCTTCATGCCGGGGAGGGTGTCTTTGTCTCGGGCCTGTGAATTTAGGGGCGGGAAGAAAGGGTGTCTGGCGAGAAGCTCTCCTCGGCCTCCGCCCTGAGCATCTTCCCTTCTGCGTGGCAAAAGGAGAGTTTCCTCCTTGGCCGGACGGCGAAATGATTATGGGAGGCCACTGGGAGAACTGGGGTGGTGAGCCAGACCCTGGGCTATTCTCTGGCGGCTCCGCTCAAGAGCTCCTCCGTTGCCCCGACAATCGGCCCCGTTGCTTCCAAGGCGCCTGCTTTAACATAGCTGTGGCTCGCCTGTCCAGATCAGTCCACCACCACCACCACCACCCCCCGCCCGTGCTCTTCTCCCTCTCTTTCTCTGCCTCCCGCTTGGTCCCCTCACCCCACCCCGAAGAGACCCCGCGCCTCCTTCCCTGTGATAAGATGTTAAGAACTTTGTTTTTCAAGGGGCCGAGATGAAGCGCGGAGCCCGCAGATCAGGGCAAAGAAGCCCGTGGCCTTTTAATGAGAACTAAAGGCCGCCCAAACGTAGATGAAGCGCACCGGCAACGCGGCTTCAAAGTGCAGCCCAGTCCCCTGAGATCAGCCAGCCCCGAGCCTGGTAATTGGGGGTTTACTACGCGGAGGTAAGGAAGGCAGCAGCGTGATATGGGGCGGGGGAGGGGGAGGGGGGAGCATAGGGTTTATTTCGCTTGCCAGAGGAGCATTACAGACGCCTCAACCATCGGTTCTGCTTCACCACGGGTTGCCCCCTCTCCTGTTTGCAAAAAAAGCTTCCGAATGGATTAAGCCGCCCCCGAACCCCCTTTCGAAAAATCATGGGGATTTTGGAGGAATCCTGGTCCTTGAGCCCCGTCCCAATAGCTGTGGGCCTGCGGGTTGCACTGAGATTTCTTCAGGCCACTTTTTGGGTGTCTTTTCCTGAGCACAGCGGCTCTGGCTGTCAGGGAAATTCTCTTCTACCTCTCCCCGCCCCACACACACACACGCACAAACCAGGTAACAAGAGCCATAAATTCGGGGGGTGGGGGGGCAGAGAAAGAAGACAGATTTCCTCATCGACGTGTAATAAAGTTAAAGGACACCGGTTTGTCAGAAAGGCGCTAAGTAGAAAATAAATCTTCGGGTCTGGGGAAACAAAACCGAGCGACGTTGGCGTGTGTGTAAATTTACTTTTAAACGCAATAAATCAATGCTCGTTTAAACAGCTGGGGAACCCCACGGAGGAGCGGGTTTCCTGGGTAGGGCAATGTGAAGGATGAGGCAGCCGGTGGAAGGAGCCACCCGAAGAGATCAGCTAGCCAGAGCCCCCCCCCCCCCACACACACACCTTCTTCAGTTTGTCAAGTGAACTTCAAAAACGGGAGAGGGTCCCCCTCCCCCCCAGCCCTTCTTCCCACGGATCCTACAGAACGAAACGTTCAGGCCGCCAAAAGAAGGGAGTGGTGGAGCCGAATCCTCCGTTTTCATTCAGTGAGGCAGGCTACCAAATCCGGCTCCTTGGGAGAACTGACCTGTAGTGATAACGAGAATGGAGAATTTCGCTCTTCATTCAAAACTGTGGGGCCAGGTCTTTTTCATTGACTGGGAAGCGCACCGCCGAAAGGATCGGGGAAAAGCTGGGACATCCAACGAAACCTTTCAGTACTGAATTTTAAAAATAAAAAAATTCCAAATACAGTCGGCCAGTTGAGGGAGGGAGGGGGACCCCGGAAGGGGGGCGGACCCCTAGCACAATAACAATAATTTTTGAAGGGCAGCTTCGTCCCAGGGAGATGTTTTGAAGCCCAAAGCCCCCAAAACGGCGTGACAAGAGCGATCCCTGACATTTGGGCTGCCTGAAACTGTGCAATGAACGTTTGCAGGCAGGTGCCCATAAAGACCTCTGGGGCAAAGGAGCAGGTTGTTTGTCTGGGTCTTTTTTTTAACCAAACACACGGGGGAAGATTTTGATGAAGCCTTTATGATGTTTCCTCTTCATTACGGAACCTTCAAGGCGCTCGCGGAATGGTTACTGTTCCTTTCCAGCAAAATCATTTGGTGTCTGTTTAATTTTGCAGAACTAATGTAAACATCGCTTTCAAAAACTCAGAGCTGGTTTATTTGGTTTCCTTCTCTCCCTGCCTCCCTCCTTTTCTTTCCTTCTGGCTTGATATCCTGAAAGTTAGAAAAACAAAAGATGACTAATCAAAGAGCAAGGAAGGTGGAATATACCCTTGCCTTTGTTTTGCAGTCCTATGAAAGACAAGAAAATACATATTGGAGGGGATTGTTTTCCTTGAACGACAAAGCCATTTGAAATCCAAGTTTGATCAAAGAGGCTACTCCTGTTTCAGGGGAGCGTTTACACTCCCGTATTCGGTGATATCAGCAAATCGCTTTGTCTAGTGGGGTGGGAGATCCAGGGCTACAGCTGAAGGACGGGATGTCCTTTCTCTATTGCCCAGGATGACTTCCCCCTCCCCCCACCCTGCTTTAAAGATGCTGGGTGGAGATAAAGAGCGCTGAAGGTTACTGCATGCCAGCCAGGTGGATGTACCTGTCCTGAGCGTATAAATACCGGAGAGTGCTCGAATCTTGCCTTGGTTAAGGAAGAGTTGGAGAGTCTAATAAGCAGAAGAGCAAACAAGGGAGGGGGAAAGGAGAGCTGTTCCTCCAGAAGCAGACAGGGGAAGGGGACAGACTTCCCAACACTTGACTGGGTGTGGGTTGTCTGCTGCTGGGGGGGAAGAGCGCTCAGTCCAGGTGAAACTGACGCGGGAGTGTAAGTTTCCTACTTCGGCTCTGTCTCTCCCTCTTCGGCTTTCTCTCTGACTGCCCGAAGGGGCCTCTCTGACTTCTTGCCTTTGATTCTCGATTTGTTTGCTAGATGGCGCTGTCTCTTTCAAGACATCCCGGTTCAGAACTGAAACGGCCCTTTTCTCATCCCCCTCCCTTCCAGCCACCGCCACAGAAATCAGATTTTTGCTCTCTTCTTTCTGGAGGGAAAAAAATGCATCGTGGTCCCAGCCAAGAAGTGCTAATAAAATAATATGAAGAATTACCCAGAGCCTATAAATATCCCGATGAAAATAAAAGGCAGCTCAGCCGCAAAATATGAACCGTGCCATCTACTCCGACAATTCCTGTTGTAATCATGTTGTAATCTACTTAATGTTGGGATTTTTTTTGTTTGGTTTGTGTGGGAAGGGAGGTGCTTGATGGCCAACTAGGCCAAAATGTAGTTAATTTGTGTTCGCAAGATTCAACAAAAATTGGGGATGCGAGACAAGTTTGCAACTGAATGAATGCAGCATAAATTGAAGCTTCCTCCCCCCGTCACGTATGGATCAAAACAGTTCCGAGAGATTTAAACTTTTAAAAAGTCATAAAAATCCAAGACAGGTCTTATCTTTTATAGAATTTTGAAGCTGGGGGTGGGGGTGGGGCTCTATTCATTAGTTCCTAAATTTTAGCATTACTCTGTAGGAATTACCCTCTGGGCTCTATAAGTGTATTCAGTTAATTCAGAAGACCGTTTGGGAGTTTAAAAGACTCAGCCGTTTATATTGATTGTATGACTTGGCATTCATTCCATGGCAAATCTCTGTCCATAAAAGAACTCTGAAAGTTTTATTAACACAATCAAGTCCGACAATATTGTCCTTATCATGCTTATAGAAATACTGATAACTTATATTTATAATTTTTAAAAGAACAGATGAGTTGTGGAATCTTGCTAAATGGAATTTGTAGGCGCAATTTGCTGCATTTTCCATTCTGACTCGTTTGCCCCAAAATTTACGATCTTCCTTATCAGTAGCTCAAGGGGGGAAATGGGTTGGTTTGGTGTGACTGGTAACATTTGATAAATTACATGGCTATTATTTCATTTTCCCCCTTTTATGTAGAGCTTTTGTACAACCTCGAAGTGTTAGGCTGTAACTAGGAGGCGCTGAAAACCCAAGGCGGAAAATTTACAACTTGATCAGCTCCAAACCGCACGCGCGCGCACACACAAAAATGTGCTACTGTTGCAGCCAGATGTTCCGGATTAAGTTCAGAAATGCTTCTTGTGTAGCGGACTTGAAAGCTGATAATGAGAAACTGAAATGCTGCAGAATTTGGCTCTTGGGTTGCGGTTCCAGTGTCACCTACAGGGAGAGTTCCCTCTTCCGCAGAGGGACCCTCCGCTGCCTCGCCTTGCCTTATCTCCTCTTGGCTGGAGTACCTACCCTGCCTTGGCTTTGATTCGCCTCACACACACGCTCAGCCATTCAAATCGCCCAGGGATCTGTTTCATTAGCAGCAGGCAGGTGAGAGCTATTCGGAAGAGCAGTGCTTGAAAAACTGACGAATCTCTTCCTCCTTTGGCAGGGCAAAACTGCCCTAGAAAAAGTGCCGAGCTGGTCTACTGAATCTTCGAGGGCACCGTCCGCCCCCTTCTTCCCCCACCACGGTACTTTGAGTAGCACAGTTATCAGACCAGTGGAGCATATCAGAAATATTTCGGGGAGTCCCAAATCAAGATCAGTATTACTGTGCAAGGAATCAAAATGATCAAGATTAATAAAATGCGGAGAGTGTCACTTTATATATTTTGGAGTTCTGCTTTTTCAAAGTTCACTTCCATGGGGAGGGGGGGGGAGAGAAATGGAGGCAGAAGCTCTCGTAGAAAATAAGAGCTACAGCATTTTGACAAGGAAATAGATTTGTCACATCATGTATATGAGTGGATGGATGGACAGATAGATGATGCCTACTCTGGGGCAGAAATATGACCGGAGCAGAAGTAAACAGCAGCATTTCAGGTCAGCCCCGGGGTTCCCGAATCCTGCCTAAAACTGACCATTCTTGACAATGTTTGATTTAAAAAAAAATGAACTGGAGGACTATCATAAGGATTCTGCAACTTTCTGCCAGAATATTACTTGCAAACCTGATTATTTGCCCCTATAAATGCCCCACGGGCATTTGGACATTTATGGGCACCTACTGATCCCCAGAAAACTCTGCTGAGGAGTCTTTTTATATCCCTATGATGTACACGAAACAATTCCGTTTAACTAGATAGCCCAGGTACTGTTCGCGTTGACAAATGGCCAAAAGACAAGAAAAGTAATTTCGAACGACTTTGAGGGGTTAGAGGAGGTAAGAGAGGGAGAAAGAGAGGGAAGAGGTTTTTCAGCTCCTGACAGGAACAAGAGAAAAAGAACATAATCACACTGACACCCAAAAGCCGATGTGGGGGGATAATTGAGAAAGAATTCATTGAGAAATATCATTCCCCCTGCCTTGCAGTCTTGTTTTCTTAGACTGCAATATTTTGTGTATGACCCCTATTAAAACCAATTTTAACACTACTCCTCATAAATGCATAGGAAAAACTGTGACCCATAAACAGAAGCAAAACCACGGGCAGAAAGAGGAATGCGTACCAACTGAGGCATTAAGATTTAGTGTCAAATTGGAAGCAAGGAATTATTTGTAAAGCCGGCGGGGCAAACGCTTTAGGAAACCCGAATGTGATCAAAGAAAGGAACAAATATTTCATTTCCCAGTAAGCAGACATCCTAACGACACCCCCCTTAGCGTCTTGCTTCTCAATATGCAAACATCTAACTGCATCTTGGCCCATTTGTTCACTTTAAAATCGCAAACTAAGGGAGAGACAAAATTGCTTTCGTGTTTCCTTTGCCCATCACAACAATGCCAATTACAATCGTGAATCAACTCGAATCAGACTATAAAGGCGCTGTGTTGGGAAAAGTTCTGCAAAAGGGAATTCCAAAGTTCTGCCGATTCAACAGGTTGTCGAATTAAAAGTTCAGTGGCGTGGATTCGACTTTGAGGGTGCCGCTCACATCAACGAAAGCGACTCCCGCCCTTGCCCCGCCGGCTGTTGGTTGGTTTGGAGGAAAGGGGTCCCTTCCCTTAGGTGTTTTTGGGAGAGCCGCGAAAGATCAAGAGGAGAGGGTCCGGGCGATCCCTCAGTGTCTGTTTTGCTTCCTCATGTGAGAAACGGGGGCGGGGGAAAGAGAAACTCTGCCGACAGGTGGGAGGAGAAGGAAATAATTCATCTCGGCACTGGAACTGCCGGTATAAGACGGGAGACTGGCCTGTTTCTCCTTTATAACTTGCCCGGTAAACGGCTGCAAGAAACCGCATAATTTTGATCTTGTAAAGGAGCCCTTTCATAAGCAAGTCTCGTCTGAAAGATTAGGCAGGCAGATAAAAAGGACATCTTTGCAGACAAAGCCGCGAAACGCACACCTAAAGAACCGCTTCGTGGAGCTCGATCTGATGTCTTTGTGACCGGGGTGGTCCTGGGGAGAGACTGGCTCTTCTAAAGCCCCAAACGCCCTTCTGAGCAGTTACTTTTCTAGCTTAGAAGTTTGGAGGTCTGCAACTTTTGTTAGTTGTTGTTCAATTGGGGGCGGGGGTTAAACTGAAAACCCCGAATATTTTAAACTCCCCCAGCAGCTCCTTGATCACTTTCACACTTTGGATTTGATCAGAGAAGTGAATGTAAAGGCTCCTGATCACGGGCGCGCCAAAGGCTGAGAGCGCCGCGTTCTTAATGAGCAACCAGCACCGCGTTGGATTCTAACAGGGAACACGTAAATAGCTTGACTTTACAAGCTGTAAGGCTCCAGGTTGTTTGCTAAAACGACAGAGATGTGATCAAAGAGAAAGAAAAGAGACAATCAACTCCCCTCCCCCGCCGCCGCCGCCCAATGCATAACCTAACAGAAGAAGAAGAAGAAAATGAGCAGGGTTTAAAGTCCCCGTCGATCTCAGCAGGTGGTGCGACTGCAGGGGCGAGGTAAAGTTGTGGGGCAGAGGCAGAGAATCTCCGACCTTTGAGCAGGGGGTGACGGACAAGGGGGGAGTGAGGCAGGCAGGGCTGTCAAGTGAGTTGCTGTCAGACACTTCAGCTCTTAGGTGGGGCCGTGGCTCTGGGGTGCCTCTCTGGGGGCTGCAATTAACCAGCTGTCTGGGAGTAAGATTGCGCAGAGTGGACGCGCATCAGAGAAGAAGTAAGGATAGACTTTGCTGCAGGTCAGGATAATCTTGGCTCGCCTAGTGTAGCCTCTGTGCAAGGCGAACCAGGATCGGCTCAAGAAGGTTGGAGGGGGGGACAACATGCACGCCCGCACGCACACGCTCCATGTGCACAGCAAATGAGACCAAACCAGTCAGGAAGCCACGAGTGGGCACTTTTGGAATCGTGGCAAAAGAAATGGAGGCGGGGGTGATGGCGGCTTAGTAAGTAAGTGAAAAAGAAATAGGAACGGCAAAATGCCAGTGGATCAAGCCGGAAGAGTACATCGGGTGGGTCGCCGGAGAAGGAGGAAAGAGGAAGGAACTTGCAGCTCCTCCACGGTGCTAGGGGGAGGGAAGTCAACCGTGGGCTCCCGGATCAGTTTCCCCCGGGAGTGGGATCTTGTGGCGTGGGCGAGGCAAGAGGCGCATCGGGGGCCGAGAGTGAGCGCAGAACTAGGCGCTGTCCATGGTGCTACCGGGAGTGGCTGGAGCAGCTCCAGCTCTGCTTCGCTTTCCGGGGAAATCGGCTGTCCCAGCTTCAGTTTGTCTGTCAAAACTTGTTGCGACCCCCGCAACAAAGCAAAGAGCCACTAACCCCCCCCCCTTGCTCAGTCGTCCTGATGTTTCTGTTTTCTAAATTCTTTGTAAGAAGCTAACTTTGGTGAAGGAAAGTGAGGAGAAAAGAATAACTTCCCGCTCTAACTGGAACAGGTGAAAAGAAAGTTGAAAGACTGCGTCGATAACGTCAGATTTACTTGCAAATTTCACACTTTTTACCCTCACGGTTTTATGGGCGGTTAACAAAAGGAAACCTACAATCTGATCTGTTAGCAACCAGATATTTAAGGACATGAAACCGTAGATAGAGTATTCCTCCGGGATAGGCAAGCTTGCAAAGCATTGGAGGGACCTGAAGCCAGTTGCTATACTCATATGAGGACGGGTGGCACAACTTTAAAATGTCTTTGGCGATCCGCAAATTACGTTTTCAGCTGAATGAGAGCATGATCAATGACCAGTGATTACATTATTATTTCTCACTTAGTTCCTCTTATTCTATTTGAAGCTCCCTGGAAATTGTTGCTTTGATCCCTACCAAAAAATGCCCCTTATAGGAATTAATGCAAAATTGCTGTAAACTTTTCAGATAATATTACTTTGGAGAGAGAACGTGAAACAATCAGCTGCATACTTGTAAAAGAATTAATCTTATACAAAGGCAGAGAGATGAAAAAGAGAGATTCGTTCACACAACCCGTCACAGTCGCTGACTTGATTTTATTTACTATTGGTGTTTGCATGAGGGTTCTTTAAGTTGCTGTAGCAACATTGTTTTCGTCATAATTATTTTAGCTATATGGAGCCAGGAGTGGAAAGAAAGAATCCCCATGAACCCTCTCGAAACCCAGAGATCAGCTTTGCTAAAAACACAGTTGTCTCCAATATGCTTTGGTGATCCTAAAGAGAGGTGGAAATCACTTTGCCCATTTGGATCAGCGCTTCTTCAAGACAGGATTTTGAAAGCAAATGTTGGATATTAGGAGTGGGGGGATTGTTAGTACAATTAGATGCAGTAATAAAAAAAAGACCTTATACAAATTGCAGAGAAGAAAGGCTCGAAAGTTTCCAGTCTCTCTCGCTCTCTCCTTCTCCCATCGCTTCTAAGAATGAAGCAAGTTTGTCTGCGGACACGCAGTTCCTGTCCCCGAAAACTGGTCTAGGCAAAGGCTCTGGTGACCAGGAGGGGAGAGACCAGGGGGGTCTCCCCTTTCTCAGGGCGAGTCAGCCCGCGCCTGCCAGGGCCAGGTAACCTGATGCAGCCGCGCTTTTCTCCAGGCCCTCGGCAGCCGCGGCCGTGTTCTTGCTGAGGACTTGCTCGTTTATGGTTTCTAAAGGAAAACCAGATGTGCTTCCAGTGAGGAGTGCGGGGAGTGATGGGGCGGGTGCGGGTGCCAAGGGCAGGTGCTCTTGGCCTCTATTCAGAAGAAGAGGCGATGGGAAGCTGCTAGCAGGGCCTCGTAGGCTCATCCACTGAATGGGGCTCCTACCAGGCAGTCATCGCGGGTCGTCGCTCCCTCCACACCCACACCCTCACATACCCTTCCAGCCAAACTAATGGGACAGAAAGAGAGCAGAAAGCCTCTGCCTGCTCTCCATACTGGATTCGGACGCACTCGCAGCTTCATCTTCTTTTTAGGCGGCCTTGGCCAAAGAAGCATAGGGGAAAGGGTTAGGAAAGAGACCTGGAAACTCCAGGAAAACGCCTTCCCAGATCTGCAGAGAAGTCAAGGCAGAGCATCGACTCCTGAGGCAGTCCCATAGGAATGGGGCCCAGCAGATCTCTCTTTGCTCAGCTCAGGTCGCACTGAACCTGGCTGCTTTTGCTCCTCAGAAACACCTGACGCTACTAAGCCCATTGCAGTCCTGGGGAGTCCACACTTTCCCCCATTGTCCTGCTGGCTCCTGGTCAGTCCCCCCCATGCCCCCAGTCCCTTTCCTCCAACAACTCATGTTTACCAGATCCAAAATTCAGACTTCCTCCATCCTAACGGTAACAGGAGATCATTAGGCATTGATGGGCCACGCAAACCTTGTTTTGAGTGGGGGAGGGGGTGGAGATTTGAGTAATAGTCACATTTTATTTTAAATACAGTATCTCATCTATACTTCTTAACCTTTCACCCTTCCTTAAGGCCCAAATATAAATTCCGTGTGTACTGCACAACGCACAGCACACACACACACAAAGCCTGGAAAGGGGCAAAATCTATTTTAATTGTGAAACTGCATAAGGAGACCATACAGGCTTGACCCACTCTCCCCTGGACCCCGAGCAAGTGTACCTCTAGTCTTCCCCCTGCCAGTTTGGCGCGCGCGCGCGCGCACGCACACACACACACACACACACACACACACACACACACACACACACACACACACACACGTCCCACAAGCCTCCCCACTGCTTTGGCCACGAGCGCATCCTTCGCCTTCTCGCAGCAAACTCGACTTCCAGTATTTGGATCCAGCAAGTGGGGAAATGCCTCCGAGCTCCTTTTGGGAGATCAGCTGGGAAGTCATGCTTGAGGATTTTTCTTTTTCGCACCTCCCCCCCCCCTCGCCCAAAACCCATCCCTAGATCTCCGTGTTAATCTCTAGTTTCACTCCTTCAAACAGAACTCGGTTACAAAGAGCTTGGAAAGAGTTTGCCTCCATTGAAGAGGCACCGCGTCTTTAATTTTCTGAGTAAAAACTCCCCAAGAAACTTCATATAGCTTCTTAGGTTTTGCTTAGCATACGTGATAAAACATTGATTGTCGCAGTTTGGTGACCCATGAAATGTGGAGGTTAGTTTTCTCTTCAGACCAGAGCATATAATTATGCAAATAAAGAGCTGTCACTGATCTGGTGAAATGCTCACAAACACACGCAATCCGAAACTGGAGAGAAAAGTGAAAATGGCGGGGGAGGGGGTGGCTGGACGCCATGGCCGTGCTTACAAAGTTTGGGGAAGTTCCTCTTTCACACGTTGGGGACCCAGTCAACAATTAACGCGGCGATTCTCGCCCGACCTGCAGAGGGCTACTCCCACGTTCTTTAGCAGATCTGGGTTTTATCATTATGATTTAATTCAGCCCGAATGGAAAATTGAGCACTGGAGCACAAACGATCTCCTTCTAATGACAGTTGTTAGTTTCGTTTGAGAACCAAATGAAGAGGAGGGAGAAGGAACCCGCTTTGGAGAAAATAAATACCTTGAGGTCCCACTTTAGTTGGTTAGGAATCCGTGTCACATTGCTTATTGATGCGGAAGTGCTGAGCTGGATAAACGGCCGGGCTTTAGTCCCCCTATTTTATCAACCCAAACAGATTCCCCTCCCGCAAAAGAGAAGAGTCTGTGGCTGGGCTCTCAGCCTCAGTTACCCATCTATAAAATGGGAGCATTTTAAGGACTAACCTTTGGAGGGGCTGGTTGCCTATAAATTATTTTTGTGACTGGATAGCTGGTTTAAAGACGTAAATGTTGGAATTACTCCTTCTCATGTAAAAATAGATGCCCAAAGGCAGATAAGTTCATAAGTGAGCATTCAGTTTAAACTCCCCTAACCGGAGGGCATTCTAGCTTCTTCTTTGTAATCTAAACTGCAGGGCAATTCCACTTTTTTGGGGGGGAGGGGGGTGCTTTCAGTAGTCGTTTGCCCAAGTAACAGTTCTGAGAAACTCTAGCCTTCCCCCTTTGTCTTTGAACTAATGATCAGAACGATAACAACACACCATCTCATCTTGGGAGGGTAGGTGGATTCAGCCAGTAAGAGTAATGCAGAAATTGTTATTGCTCAGATAATACCAGCAATCTATGTGTGCGAGCTTTCCACAATCAAAGCTCCCATTATCAGATACCTGAACGAAGAGAGCATATTGAAAGCTCATCCTCCGAAACTCTTATTGGTCTTTAAAGTGCTACTGGACTGGAATCCTTCCATTGCAGACCAACACCGCCCCTTTCTGAAACTTGTCTGTGTGCTGCTATGACTGTACCCACCTCTCTCCACCCTCCCCCTGTTCCTTTCGGTGTCTGGCTGTGCTGACAGTGGAGCGGGTTCATTCCAGACCTCTTGGCTGCCTCCGAAGCCATCCAGATGTGACAAGCCCAGTGGTGTGCAACCTTAAAACCATCGATCCAAAGGAATCAATTAAACCAACATTTATCCCTCCAAAGTGTGCTTTAAGGCCATAACTGACACTCCGTTTTTTTTACTTTCTCAGATCAGATGGTGAGCAAAAAGCTGAAAGGTTTTGAAGGGGGCAAGTTATTCAGCAATCCCTGTTCATCGACGAGGTGAGGGGCACACCTGCCTTCTCTCCCCCCACCCCTCAGCAATTTACGATCACTGTTGCGCATCCCTTCCATCTCCCTTACCAATGGGGGGGAGGGGAGAAGGGTTAATGGACCCCCTGGGGCAGCAGAAGGAGGGAGGCCATTCAGGAGCACCCTCTTGGCCAGCCTCCAAAACAGTCATGCCAGAGAATTAAGAATTTGTAGGGGGGGGTCTTCTGTGGCGTGGAGGTAATGAGAAAGATCTCTTCTTCCACTCCTCTGAGAAAGCATTTCCACTATTTTATCTGGCGGAGCACTTGAGTTGCTGCCCACTTCCATTAAATTTAAGGGGCCTACCATCAACACACTCCATCAAGAAGCATTTAGTTGGATCTCGGTTACCGGTGGGGTGGATGGTGCAGCTTGGCCCAAGTGCTGCCAGGGGAGCCTAGCCCACAGTCAGCACAAAAGATGCAGTCCAAAGGGCTCCCTTTCCCGTGGAAGGGTGCCCCCCCCCCAGCATTTGAGGGAATTAGACTCCTTTTTCCCCAAACTGGCCACAGTACCCTTTCCCAAAAGTCTTTAAAAGGGAGGAATCTCTGGTCAGTGTACCTGCAGGCTTTGAGTCATTAGTTCAGGTGATGTCTCATCTTATGGAGCTCTTCTTCACATTGTGGCTCTCCCACAGGATGCAGCCCAAAGAGCAGCTGGGCAAGGGGCTTCACATAGTTGCTTGGAGCCAGAGTTGAATAATCTTGTGTGCCGCTTGGATCTGCCTCCTGCGGGATTCAAGCCTAGCAAAAATGATAAGGACGGAATACAGCTGTGCTGGCCAAGAGGCCTGTGGTTTGCCCCAGGAGGCCAGCAAGCGTCCCACTGTCTGGACTTTCAAACTATGCAAAACTGAATGATTCAAGAGGGCTTTTTTGCAAAGCTAATAGAGCTGCATTGTACAAAATGGGTCATAGTCTGATTCTGCACAGGCAACTCAAACGGGTTACATGAACCCATGTTACTGGTGCTGCCTTTTTCATGGAGGGTACAGGGGCCAGCCAGGATCACTGGGATCCTAGTGGAAGGAGGCAGCTGGGTTCACACAGGAAACATGGTTCCATGTGAACCTCAACAGTCAAGAATCCCCTCCCCTGAAAATCCATCCCACCCCCCACCCCCAGAATCCCCACCCACCCACCTATGGCACACAGGGTGACTACCTATTAGAGAATCCACTGTTATGACAGCCACCTAAGGAGTCCACCATAATGGTGGATGGAAAGGGATGGGCATAAAACTCTTCCTGCTTGCCGTAGTTTAACTCGGATTCAGGCAAACATGGATTCAGGCAAACATAATGGGTCAGAAGCACTCGGGTGGTGAGTCCTGTGGGAACTTATCCCTCAAAACGCTTTTAAAAAGAGCCTAAACCCATTCTTTTGAGCCTGTGCCGAATCACCCACAGGCTAACTTGGATAAATGATTAGGGACTGTGATGTATATTGCTGTGTATAGCTTACTGGAAGCAACATTCTGTTATGTAATTTTTGCACCAGTTTGGGTCATGTTAACATTTGCTGCTTTTCAGTTCTATCTTTTTAGATTTCTGGTTGATTCCAGACTTCTAAACCCCCGAGCATCTTCTTTATTGAATGTCCCATGTTACAGATTCTGCTGCTCACTATGGCCAATCCGCCTTGAGTCCCCGAGAAAGGCAGACTATCAATAACATAAGCAAACAAAATAAAAGCAAGACCAGGCACAAAGAAGCCACACTCACCTCTTTTAAGAGAAACCATCTTTTATTGGTTCAGTGTAAACAGAAAAGAGAGCAACCCCTCCCCCTCCCCCTGTGCTTTACAATTCGGTCCAAAAGCAGCAAGGGGAAAAAAACACACAAACAAAACACAAACTAGGCCCCAGCGGAGTAAAAGTGTGTGTGCATGTGGGTGGATGGGTGCCTGGGCCGGCAGGAGGAGGGTCAGCCTCTCAGGTCAGAGGCCTTTGGGGAGGTTTGGCACTTTGCAAAGCCCCAAGGCTTTCCTATGAGTCCTGAGGAGGACCAAGGATTGCCTCTCCTTTACTCCAGAAAGAAGCCAAAGATTTCCTAAATATGATGGAAATCAGTGGAGGAGAAGACAGCCCCTGCCCCCACCAGGCACCCTACCTTGGTAGGCATAATGCCAGGGGATAGTGACTGAGGGGGAGACCAGTGGCTGGAATACTCATGTGGGTGGGGGTGGGGTGTGAATTGAGGCCCAGCTTCAGGAAGAGAAATCTTGCACACTTACAGGTCACAGACCACCCACACCAACTCCCACTGGCCCAAAGTCCAGCTCTGGCACATTGTGATCCTCTGAGCTAAAGAGGAATCCGAAAGCTCCAACAGGACTGGAATGCATTGGCTCTGGGGATCTGCCCGCAAAGATCACAGCTGGAGATCCCTGTCACTTCTGGTATTGAAAAGTCTGGCTGAAGGACAGCAGGATCTCCTGCAATCCACTCTCCAGGCCCCATCTCCTGCAATCCACTCTCCAGTTGCCACGTTGCTAAATTGTGTACAGCCCACTAAAAATCCCAAAGCGAACTCTTGTCTTTATTTCTCTGTTCCTATCACTTCACAGGTGAAACAAAGAAAACAGACCACATTAAGGGAACCTCTGGGTAAGGTCAGGTAGTAATGAATATCCCAGCCCACCTACTTGGGAGCCAGCCATGTTTTGCTGCTGCAGAGAAGGCACAGATCCCAGTCTACTTGGATGGCTTCCTGCAGGAGACCACCTTAAAGCAATGGATGTCTCTTTATTCTGTGCAACGCTCCATGGCACACTGGATTGTGGGCAGGGCTGTCCCTGGGGTCTGCACAGAGCTTTGAAGTGGGTGGCTGGCCTCAGGTGTCCCCACCCCCCATGGTCTTCACTGGTAACCAGTTTAGGCTTTAATTCTGTGCTGGTGAGGGTAGGAAGGCAGCATTCATTCAATGTGAGGACTCTTGGAAAACATTCAGTGACAGACTATGCGATTTAGGCCTATGCTGAACTTGAAAAAAAGCCGCGAGTCATTAAGAGTGATTGGAAATTGAAGGAATATGAAAACGAAATAATCTGGCTAATAATAAAAGTTTTAGTGATGGCAGTGATTTTTTTTTTTTTGCTCTCAGTATTTTTTCACAGTGACTCCAGGCATTGAAACGTCAGTGGCTTCAGGTAGAACTTGCTACCAAATGACATTCAAGGCAGTGGGGTGCCTTCCCAACCAGAAGTGCAGCTCCCCAACACCCCCTCAGTGTGGGCCTTCCCCTTTCAGCAGGTGAGGAAATGTTCCGCAAGTCTTTCCCACTCAGATGAGGGGGAAAAGGGGGACGGGGAGTCAGGTGCCCTGTCTGGATACCCTCCAGCATTTAAAAACAAAGACATTAGGAAACCAATCTGTCACAAAATAGATATTCTGGTGGAATAAAAAATAAAGGTTTCAACCAACTAACAGCAGCACCCCCCCCCCCCCCCCTGGCATTTGATCTACAGTGTATTTGTTGCGAAGGCGTCTTTTTCACTTTGTAGTTTAAAAATGACTCAGCAACCCCGGGAGCCCCAAAGCAAACGAGTGCTCAGCAGAACACGCAGGGGGGCGGGAGGAGGGAGAGAGAGAGTGTCAAAGGACGTCCTTGCCAAGGTCCCGGTTTGCAAAAGCCTCCGTGGGATTAGTCGCTGGCATCTCCCCGCGCGGAGTCCCGGGCTAAACCCAGGCAGCCTCGGAGGGGCCGGAGGGGCGAACAAAGCGCGGCAGCCTTTTGTTCGGGCGCCTCGGAGGGGCGGCGGCGGCTCTCCACGCCGATGCCTCCGAGGGCCCAGCTCAGGACCGCTGCCCCCGGGGCGCCTCGCAGCTATCGATGCCGGCCCGGGGGCTTGCAAAACAGAGCAAGAAGCCCCGCCCAAAGCGTGGAAGCAAACTCAGTCCAAAGCCTAAAAACGGGCGAGGGTGGTGGGCGCAGGGGGGGGGGGGTACCCAGTTGCAGAGCTCTGAGGTCTGGGGTGGTGGTGGTGTCTTTTTAAAAAATGCAGGCGAAGGGGCTGCAGCTCCGGTGGGAAGGGAAGTGGCGGGCGCTAGGACCGGGGCGGCGTGGCGGCGGCGGCCATCAGCTCGGTGCCGGCCGCTGTCAGGGCAATTAGAGGTGGGGCGGGCTGGGCCGCGCGCCGCTGCTGTCAGCCTTAATCTGGGCCCTGACGGGCAGCCGGCGACGCGAGCTGCGGCCCACAGGAAGCACAACCGGCGAACCTAGATTGCTTTGACAGCTGCGCTCATCTAGAAATAATGCAAAACGCTACGTGGATGTAGACACGGCGACCCTCTGCTCTCCGGAGAAAACAATCTAATGAGGGGCCGCGGCGGCGGCGGCGGAGGGAGCGCCCTACAGCTCCTCGGGGCGGATCCTCTGCGAGCGCCGCGCCGGAGCCCCCTTGGCCGAGCTGTGCTTCGCCTCCAGCGCCTCGCCCAAGAACCGGAAGACCGACGGGAAGCTCCTCCACGAGGTCAGCTCGTGCCTCTCCGTCCCTGCAAGACAGAAGGAGCAGCGCGTCACTGGCGGGCCCGGCCTGGGGAAGGAGAAGCCCTTCTGCCCGCCCCCCACACTAAGCCTCGGGGGTCACGCTGAGCAAGGACCGGGGGGAGGCTGCTGGAGCCAGAAGCTCCCCCCCCCCGCCCCGCCCCGCCCCGCAGGATCACCCGGCCTCCATTCACATTATGTCTCGCTCTCTCTCACACACACCCGTCAACTTCCCGGCAAGGGTCGTGAAGCCAGATGCCTGAGCTTAGGGTGAAAAGTCTCCCGGTGGGACCGGGAGTTCTCCCGGAATGACAATGGCCCAGCAAATTGCAGCGATCAGTTTCTCCTAGGGGGAAATGAAGCTTTAGAAGCAGACTCTGTGGTATCCTATCCCCCACTTAGCTCCTCTCAAAAGAAACACCCAGCCCAGGAAGTGTTCCCAAATCTCTTGGAATTCCACATGCTGGAGTTGGCAGCCCTACCTAAATCTAGACAAAGCGCATGGGCCCATTTTAAATCATTCTGGGACACTTCCTACTATCTAAGTGCAGCTTTAAGGGGAGGTGGTCTCCCCAAGCATTCTGCACATGCTCAAGACACTGCCCTTCTAAGATGGGGGGAGGAGTCATTTCCTAGGTCAGACAGGAGAAAGATCTCACTGATGAATGCTCACTATTCCCTTTTTGCCCTCAGACATTCCCATCTTTCCCAGTAGAATTAATAGTTTTTATTGACTTGTGATGTAGGGGACAAAATGCTTTCAGATCAGCATCTTTGCCTGTTCTTACTACCTCCTCCCACAGTCTCCCATCTTATAAGGACAGTACAGGGGGACCATGTTGAACAGGGCTCCGCAAATCAACAGGCTGAGCCACAGGATCAAAACCAACACATAACACCTGCTAAATTGAACTGCTTTACAGTGACCTGGTTCAGAGGAAGGCAGGGCTTCTTTTGGGCAGATGCAGATTTTCTCCTGACAAACAAACCTGCCAATATTCTATACATGTAACTACCAAAGATACAGGGGTTCAGCAATCCTGAATTTTGAAAGGGACACATTTTAGGAAGCTTAACACAAAGTCCAGCAGACATATGCCCCTAGTTTAGGTTGCCAGACACAGCTTTAAGCAGAATAGTCCTTTTCTCCACTTTCTCCTGTTAGAGCTGGTTCTCTAGGGTTATACATTCTCTAGGGTTAGCAGTGATTTCACCACTGGGGGCCAGAATCCAGTGAACACCAGACCAGCAGTGCTTTTGCAGCAAAATAGCAGATGCCCCTCCCGCCGCTGCTATTTAAAAGATACATGTCCATCCAAGGAGTCTTCTGCAGGCACAGAGAATTTTACACTTTTAGTTCATACAGACACATGGCTAAACAAATTACCAGTTTTTAAGTAGTTCTGGTGCCTTCAGTCTATTCCAGAAAAATGTTTTTGTTTTTTTCCTTAGGTTCCTCTGTGTCACATTTATGTAGATCAGGAGCCTCCCCCAAAAACCCCTCTTTCACTGCCCTGCGCTGTCTTTTTATTAACCAAATAGCAGCATTATCTAATAATACTGTCCCCCCACCCCCCACCTCCACACCACCCTGGCAACCAGGTGCCCTGAAAGAGTTCAGAGCCCTTCGGAGATAACACAATTATGCAGAGATGCTGCTGAGAAGCCTCCCGATCCCAGGCTCCTGTATGATACTTTAACATTGTTAATGATAATTCTCCACTCTGTAATAGTAGGTCATTGCTATGGTTACTCTACAATGGTGCAACACTTTTCTTTCCCCTTCAGCTATTCGCTGAGACCTGGTAACCACATTTGTTGCCTAGCAACAGTTTTGTGAGAGTATCACAATCTGGGAGTTACAACAATAAAGGACAGGATGGCCCTGGCCTACCCTGAAGGAGAGCTTGCCTGACGGGTGGTTGGGTGTCTCTGAGATAGAAGACACACACACATACACACACACACACGCACAAAACATACTTTGAGTCCCCACTGGATCACAGCAGTGATGTGATACCAATATACAATGGTAAGGCTGCCCCCATACAAACCCAACTTTCTTATTGCCTCCACAAAGAGATTCCCTCTCCAGAGGCAACCACTGCACAAAGACCCGTCTACAGTTCGTATACCTGTTTCAACAGAGACGTGCTTTTCAAATTCACTTCATGCATATATTTTCCCCATACCTTTTTAATGTGTAAGACTGGTCACTTGAAACAAGGATAACTGCACTTTACAATCGTACATAAGCACCTTTTGCACAAAGAGTTTACATCACAGCAAAAGTCCTGGAGGCCGTCTTTAAGAGCTCAAAGAATTCACTGACGCACAAAGAAAATGACAGATTCTGCTTTTGCAAAGACACCTCAGCTGCCCACGGACACGTCTTGTGCACACATCTTGCACGTCAGCACATGGTGTTCCTTTTGGCATACAGACTGGGAGCAGAAAGGCAATCAAGTGCCCTACATGCTGTCCTTTTAAACAGCCGCAGCAACACATTTCACTTTTCTCCTAGGTTTTGATTCCATTTAAACAGAAACCACCAATAATCAATGCTCTCCATTCACAAATCTGCTTCGTGTGCTATTTCGTTCTGCACATTTGCATGGTGGAATGCTTCTCTGGACAAGCATTCCCTATACCTTCCCCACCAACAGCCCAAGAACAGAACACCCCCCCTTCTAATTGCTAGAGATCTCTTAATCACTTTTACCTAGTACGTGTTCATTTGCGAATATGGGTCTACTTGTACACGGAGTCATTTTTAGAGAGAACTGCATGCTTCATCATTTATTTAATACATTTTCCTTTGTGAACAGCCATCTTCCAGCTACACATGACAAGAAAATAAGCAAGAGAAGCTATGTGCTAATTGTGCTCCTCATCTTTTCTCCTTCACTATATAACCTACACTTTGCCTCGGGAGAGATCATACTCACTCTAGCTTGTGTTACTGAGACTATGATCAACTTGTTAAGATTTCCAGCAGCAATCCTCTTACGCCACCCTCTCCAAAACCAATTCAGGCTTTTGAATCTAGAGGGACCTGATGATTCAACGGGCTAAGGCAATTTGAACTCCCTCTCCTCATTGTCTCTTACTAGTAACAATCTCACTGATGGATGAACAATTTCCCTTGTGGTAAAATCACTTCACCGGCTTTTTACTTACTACAATTATGATGATCTTGTTGCTTGACTAGGATTGCTATGAAATCCTAGCACTCTCATCTTGTCAAGTATATATGCTGGCCCTTCATAACATTTGAGATGCCAAATTCTGCTCATAGATATTCACAGTCAACTGTCAAGGAAAAGTAGTACTGAATTTCACAGCATGCAAAGATTATAACCACCATCTGTGGACATGTCCAATTGATCCCTTGTTATGCGATGATTTCACCAAATGGAAAGAGGTAAAAATAGAAGTCTGGGATTGTTCTAACCAGCAGGAAGATGGCATGGGCATGGGACCATAGGTAAGGCAGCTGGCTTATTCTCGGAGTGTGTGTATGTGTGTATATATATATATGTATATACACACAGAGAGAGAGAGAGAGAGAGAAAACTCTAGATGAACCAGATAAAACACCTTGGGTAAAAATATGGTCAATACACATAGATCCCCCAAACAATCCATCACATATCCTCTGAGTCCAACCCTCTTCCTCCACAGGCTCCAGTGTGAATGGAAACTAGCAGCAATCTTGTTTCCCTTCAACAACGCTGTGCAGCCAGTTGGTACCGCCCACTGCCCTCTGCTAATGAAAACTAGGGAAGCAGGAGGATAGTGTGCATACACACTCATGGCCTCCTACCAGTTCAGGTTATTGGGAGGGTGTTGATTTTGTAACCTGCGTTAAGATTTTCCTGTATCCAAGGTGTCCCCCATGAAGGCAGGAATTTCCTTGCACTGTCTTCCTAGGCCCTTGCCACCCAGTGCATCTACATGTAGTATACCTATTTTGCTAGTAGGGGGAGCAATGCAAAATTAAGGAGACATTGGACTTTGGCTGCATATTTCTAAGGATCATGATGGGACCAACTAAGGCATCATCTAATTGGACTCCCAATTACTGGCTATAGGTTTTTATAGAGCAGCTTCATGAAACATTTGTTGGTTGGAAAAAAGATGTAGTAGATATCTATGATCAAAGACACTGATTACGATTTAGTGAGAGTTACTAAGAAGCATAATTGGGAGAGGCAGCTATTAGTATAAACTCTTTGCCAAGAGGCAGAATGGCTTGGAGAGAAGAAAATGTGGAATATTTGAAACGAGTGAATAAAAACTGTTCAAATTTAATGCAAATGCACTGAGTGATGTATAAAATAACAACCCAACAACTTCTAGAAATAAACCACAGGGGAATTAATCATGATGTAATGAGCAAGTGTAGTAAAATCAGTGAGTGGGAGAAGGCTAGAACATCCTGGAATATCCTAGAGTTAATTTTTTTCAGTTGCACCAGAAGCATAAATAGAAAGATTCCATCTAGTTTCACAAAAAAGTGCTCCAAGATATGAAGATAGAAAACAGCTGCTATGAAAAGAAAAAAATTGTGAGGTAACCAGTTTAAAATCTGGAAGTGATATTTAGGCAGGCATTTTAAGGGAAGAATATTCATCAAAGGTATTTTGGGGAGCTGCAAGCCTTTTTAATACGAAGTGAAAATAAGTAATAAAGACAAAATTGATCCATTAATGAATAAGATGAAATAGATTGTTTATCTAAAAGAAGTATGATGGTATACAGTTTTAATATCAGTCTAATAATAAAGAAAAATAGTTCTGACAAACAATGAAGACCTTTTCAATACTGTTGTAAATTAGGGGGAAAGAAACAGGTGAGGGAATACTTAGAAAAATTTAATATACAAATCATCAGGTCTGGATGACAAGCATCACAAAGTCGTAAGGGAATTAGTTAATGAATTTGCTGAACTACCGGCAATTATTTCTGAAAACTCATGCAGAATCAGGGAGATACCAGAGCAGCAGAGTGGGTGGGAAACAACTATTGTATTACCTCAAACAGAGAAAGAGAGGGAAAGAAATTACTGTGTAGTAAATTTAACTCCTTAAAAATAAGAGTGCAATCTTAAAAGGAAAAATATACATACACCTACAAATTAATGAGAAATTTATAAACAAACTGACATCGATCTGTCAATAATTGTGTCAAGCACGCTGATTTTGACTGAATTATTAAAGTCAAGCATATGGTTATCCAAATGGCTTTTCCTGGTATACGAAAGACCATGCTGAAGTCACAAAGAATTGCTGCTTTTATTAACCTAGGAGACCAAGGGGGTTCTGTTACCTGCCCGCTGTCAAAATGCAGAGCTAGCAAGCTATTGCATTCAAAGCAGAATAGCAGATTTCCAAGGGCAGGGGCAGCTCTGCCAGGACTGGAGAGTCAGTGTTCCTGATCCACAGCACTCAAAAGTGGGATGCATATGATATATGATACGACAACATCCCTGCATATGATGGTTTGATGGCACTGGTTATCCTAGATGGGGAAGGAGGAAAGTGATTAGAATCACACACCCACTGTGGGTGCTATTTTTTTTCCAGAGTTGCCACAAATGGCACAGCAGCATATATAATTGGATACTGAAATGTGTATGTGGTGGTGGTGGTGGCTGCACGTCATTTCTTTGCATTTGAGAGGTCCAGTTCAGAAAGTGACTGAATTGGACAACTGAATCTGATTTTTTTAAAAGTGTTTTTGCTCTGTAGATGTGCTAAGCCCAAGAATGTGCTTAGCCCATCTTGCAAATGTTTTCTCAGCAATAAGCAGGATTGGGAATTAGCTGTACCATGAGTGATTATCCTAAATTTTGTTGTACCACCAAATAGGTTTGCACCAATTGTTGCATCAGTGCAATGAAATTCACTCCCACATGGCACCAAAGTTACAAGCAGAGAAGCCAATGCATGGATTTAAGGCCAGATTTTCAGAAATCTATAGTGCGGCATTTCCAGAAGGCAGGGATTCCATGCAAAAATGAGAATAATTATAAATACTGATGAAATGGGCGGGGGTCCGTTTGTGGGATTGCCAGAACGAATGGTATTAGGCTCACATACTAAAACATCATAATCTGGAATCATAAGCAAATTTCACATGAATTCATTAAATTAATTAGTAAATGAGATATATTTGAATGCAAGGTAAGACAAACATTATAAGGATGGAGAAACTATATTGAGATAAATTCGATATTAAACAGAAAACTGCTAAATACAGTCTGGTGTCATATTTTCTGTAATGATGATCAAAAATATGTGCATCAAACTCTAATTAGCCAATTTCCTTAAAATCATATTTATACTTCAGCTTTATTGGATTTTTTTTAAACCAAGGGAGAATGAAGATGAGCATATTTTTGGAGTTGTGGAAAGCTGTTGAAAGTTTGTTACATTTTTTAAAAAGAGAAGCAGCTCCTTAAACTCCTTTTCCTGATCTTGCAAAGTTTGCAACTTTCTTTGATTCCAGGAGCAGAGTTTAGAACCTTTATAATTTACACATGCAGTTCCTAGCTGTGCAGGTCAGAGACTCCCTTTTTGGGTATCTACTGTGCAGGACAAAAAAAAGCCCCTTCCATTAAGTTTACAAGCTATGTAGAACAATGAGTTCTTCCTGTGGAGTGGACAAGATGCGTAAAACAAAGGTTTTCCCTGCTGTGAAGAAGTAAAGCAATTTCAGTATACATCTACATCTGTAGGGAACATGTCTAGGTTGATACATTTCATCTTAAATATTTATCAGAGTGGTATCCCTGCAACCAGTTTGACCAAGAGGAGATCAGTAATTTCAGGATACTTTTATGATCATCATCTATATTCAGTTGCTTGCACATTGTTTGGAAGACAAAACTACTTGGTGTCACTGATTTATGGGAGAAAATGTTCTAGTTCAGAAGATTTTCTTAGTGTTGGTACAAAGATGGTGTACATCAAATATGTTGTTGTTGATAACTGACAACCATGCAGAAAATGGTCTGGTGAGAAATGGGTTAGAGGTTCTGAGAATATTAGTTTTTTGAGAAACAGCAGAAGTTTGTGACATCGAATTTTCCCATCCCCTTACCCCCTCAAAATCCCTTTCATTTTTGCAGTCTCAATTTTATGTTTAGAGATAGAGATCTCCCCTTTAGGCTTTGTGGGGTTCACTTGTGAGAAGCCCCGTTGAAAACCCAAGTAAAGTTCTTTATACCCATTAACTTGCTAGAGAAACTACTACAGAATTTGATACTTGTAATATTCAAAACCTTCCAAGCCTGATTTCAAATGTGAAGTCAATGATCACTTTACAGCTATTGTGCTTTAATCTAAGTAATTTGCTCCTTTCTACCAACACTTCTTTCAGTTTATTTTTACTAATCTAAATGGGCAAAAGTTTTAAAATATCTTTCCATGATAAATTCTGTATTTCATAATCTTGACTGTTGTTCTTTGCACCTGTTCTGCCTTGAATTAATCCTTTGTAACACAGCTCATTGACATCGGACACACTTCCAGGAGCAACCATGAGGTGGCTGTCCATAACCTTTAGCTCTGTGATATATCCACCACAGTCCAATGACTGCTTGGGAATCCAGGAAGGCCAGAGGCCTGGCAGGATTGAACTTAACATATGGCTGGAAGTTACAGATGAGCACCTCCATGTGCTGAGAGCAATCACATAGGTCATACTTGTGTCTCTTTACCATACAGACACTTCACACATTATCATTTCCATTCACATGTGTGGAAGAAGCAAAAGGCCCTGGAACAAGGAGTTGAGAAGGGCATTTTGGGGGAAACAGAGAAAAAAACTACCTTCCTATGAAACTCTTTCAGAAAGATGAAAAAAAAATGTCTCCAAGACAAACTTTTAAAATGCTATTTAAGCTATATTTTATTATTTCAACGTCTGGTAACTATGTAACCCCAATACAAGGTAATCCACAGTATTAGGTAATAACTATTTTGATAATCTCTCTAATCCTTCCAGCACCCTCTGAGTCCTCTGTCTTCTGCGGCATGTTAAAAATGTCCATATTTAGAAAAACATACACCAGATCAACAAACAGGGTAGCGTGGAAGAGTAAATCCATGCAAACCTTCAGCTGTCGAAAGTCATTGGAAATGAAAAGTTCAAAATTGCAAGATGTTGATATTGTATTTCTTAAAAATTAATGTGTGAAAAATACAACTTTTTCATTTTAATCTTTATTAATGTCTGTGCTTCTGTTCATAACTCCTGACTTAACTAATCATAAGTCTCCTTTTTATATTTTAATTGCATCTTTTATTGCATTTCAAGTTTTGCCCACTGTTTCTTACTGTGCCTCCTTCCTTACAGATTGTTTTTCTCCATTCTTGGGCATTTTGGTCAGAGGGCTGTTTTTATGGAACAACTGAATGGATGAAATCTGAATTGTGGCCTCACCAACAAGTCCAGGACAACTTGCAAGTTAGCCTCAGTTAGCTGCAGGCATACTTTGTTTTTCTCACTCAGTAAGAAGCAGTTGGAAGGTGGGATAGCTTTATTGAGGTGTGCTTACAACTCCCACAGTCAGTTCTAATAGGTAGGTGCTGTAGGTTTCTGTATTGTTTCTGTTTATGACCAATGTTGACTGTATAGAATTAATAAATCCTTTTGTTTACTACAATGTTGATGACTTCTATTTCTCAGTGGCTATTTTATTTGTGTCCTATTCTTCCAACCGGTAAAAACTAGGATGCATTTAGCTGTTCCATCTGTAGTACCAGAAAATTTGCAACTTATTGTTTGAACAAAACTAAAGCATGTATACCTTTAGATTTTGTAATATACAAAACGGTTTTCTTTTGTGTGCTAACATATATAATGAGCCAGTGTGGTAGTGGTTAAGAGTGTCAAGACTAGTGTTTAGAAGACCCAGGCTGAAATCCCTGCTCAAGCTATGGAAGTCTGCTGGATACCCTTGGGCAAGTCCCACTCTTTCAGCCTAACCTACTTTACAGGGGTGTTGGGAGGATAAAATGGAGGAGAGCTGTAAGCTGCTTTGGGTCCCCATTGGGGAGAAAAGTGCTTTGGGTCCCCATTGGGGAGAGTAAGCTGTAAGCTGCTTTGGGTCCCCATTGGGGAGAAAGGTGAGGTACAAATGAATTAAATAAGTAATGCATAATTTTTTTCTTAAAATAATAGATTTAGAGCTGATTGAAGAGGAAGAGTTTGGATTTATACTCCACCTTTCTCTCCTGTAAGAAGACTCAAGGTGGTTTACAAACTCCTTTCCCTTCTTCTCCCCACAACGGACACCTTGTGAGGCAGGTGGGGCTGAGAGAGTTCCGAAGAACTGTGACTAGCCCAAGGTCAACCAGCAGGAATGTAGGAGTGCAGAAACACATCTGGTTTACCAGATAAGCCTCTGCCACTCAGGTGGAGGAGTGGGGAATCAAACCTGGTTCTCCAGATTAGAATCTACCTGCTCTTAACCACTACACCATGCTGGCTCTTTTATATCCAATACTTATTTTCCTAAGTCCCCTGAAAGTTTTGTGTTTGAACAATCCATCAGAATGGCCATCACCTTCCCAATTCTTTTTGTGGCTTCAAAAACTTTGAAAATTTCACACCATTAGTATTTGCACAATTGCACATCTAATAACACATACATGATTTATATACAAATGACAAGGATCCACAAGACTGGCCAGGAAGTGCAAAACAGGCGGCCATCAATGTATCATCTGAAATGGTCTCCAGTCTGAACACAACACATGATAACAACATAATACATAGCAGCATCCCATAAAAAAGGTTTGTGTAAAACATAATGTAATACCTGAATTCTCCCAAAACAAAATCTGCACCATGGCAAAGGCTCAGAACATAGATATGCAAAGACTGAATGAGTATGCAACAGGCCACTGAATCTAGCAGGAGCACCTTAAGTTCGATGGACTCTTACTGGATTCTCAAAGCAAGTTTTCCAAAGAGAGTACCTCTGTCCTCTTCATGGCAGGGCACTGCTCATGTAGATATGCCATTTGTGTGACCCAGATAGCCATTCGCACATGCTGTGACTCAAGCAAATGTGGTGGCTCAAAACAGGGATGTCATGAATGTGCAATTGTGAAAGTACCAGTTAATATAAATGGTACTTCTGCATGAGTGCTGCCTCTTTGTAAGAACAGCAGGGGCTTGCACTCTTCCAGGAAGGTTGCTTGGGGGACCACCTGTAAGCAGGTTGTAAGCTCCAATGAAGTCACATTATGGGACATGCTCAGAAAGAGGACACTGAGCAGCTTCCATTTTGCAGAGTTCTTGAGAACTGTGTAGTGGGTTTTCTGTCCTTTAGAGTTTATAATCCTACGTAGAGTTAATTCACTTTTGACTGTTCAACAAAAAGGAAAAAAGCCCAGAACCAATACAAGATTTAAAAAATGGTCATTTGTTCCTAAATTTGTAAGGATATATTTACAATCCAATTCTACAGCCTTCTGAAGTAGCTACTATATAGATATTATGCAGAGTCACCTGGAAGAAGTGCACTGTGGTTTAAAACTTTTGCAGATCAGGTGGTCACATGCAGCGTAACAGAGACATGGTATTTAAAATACTGATTTTTGAGAAATGTGACTAAATTACAGGGTGAAATGTATGGTTAGAATATGCCATATGTGAAAATATCTCTACAACATAATTTCAATGCACACATCAGCAGTAGTGATTCTTTATTTGATTTTTCTTACTCGTATTACTAAAGGACAGATCTTCAGACCCATACAATATCTACATAGCCTATGAATATACAAAGTTTAACCTTCCCCTGAATGAGGACTTGGCATTATTTTATAAAATAAAAAAAGATTAAGTAAAGGATTAAAACTAGGACCCTAGATTCAGCATCCTAGGCCAGTGATGGCGAACCTTTTCGAGACCGAGTGCCCAAATTGCAACCCAAAACCCACTTATTTATCACAAAGTGCCAAAACGGCAATTTAACCTGAATACTGAGATTTTAGTTTAGAAAAAATAGTTGACTCCGAGGTGTGCGTTACTCAGGAGTAAGTTTGGTGGTAGTCGTTGGCTTTGCTTTGAAGTAACCATGCAACTCTTCAAACGGGTGAATCATGACCCTAGAAGGGTTCACCCAGAAGCAAGCCCCATTGCCAGCGAACGAGCTTACTCCCAGGTAAAGGACCATGCTTTAGTTCTTCGCATGAAAATCAGTGGGGCTTAACAGCACTTAACAGGGTTACCCACACTGCTTCCCCCAAATTAGGTCTTTGGTTTAATGCTAATAATCAAGCCCAGTGGCTCAGGCCAGCCTAGATGTGTGTGGTGGTGGTGGGGGGGGGGACGACTGTTTGCGCGTGCCCACAGAGTGGGCTCTAGTGCCACCTTTGGCACCTGTGCCATAGGTTCGCCACCACTGTCCTAGGCAGACACTCTTTTAAATCTATTGAAGTAACTGGGTTCAAAATGGTGCAATTCAGCAGGTGCTGCTTCTTCTACCATGACAACGCTCTGGCAGGAGAAATGCTATCTGAACAATGCTACCTCTTTTGCAAATGTTCTGTGTGAGTGAATAAAGTGCTGTCAAGTCTCAGCAAACTTCTGGCGACCCAGTACGGTCTTCAGGGCAAGAGATTAACAGAGGTGGTTTACAGGCACAGAAAATCTAATGACACTGAATCTTGCAACTTTAGTTTCAGCACCTTGTTTTAAAGCCATTCTGTCTCAAAATGTGGCGCTTACTTTTCTAAGTATTTTATAGCTTGATAAATACACATGGATCATTTCTTAAAATCAAATTAAAGAATGGGTAACCTAAGTTCATGTTAGGTATAGGCAGACAAGATAACATTTAATTTGGAAAGTTCACCAATCAAATGAAATTATGTACAGTGTCAGAGACTGCTAACACAACCATTAAGCATCACCCAGTCACTGCTTGAAACATATGGGCAGGGGGTATACTCACAGCGACAAAAACAATGGCACAGAATGGCAGCTGCTGAATAAAAGGGACATTAGAAAAGATGATATTTTGAAATGCTACATTGTATGTCAAAAGGGAATTTCTTTTAAAGACAAACACAATGATGAAAACTAAGGTCATAAATAATTGGCAGATCAAGGACAGCCTTGAGAAACATATTTGAAAACAAATGTCTTGCTTTTCTTACATGGCAGGATTTGAATTTTGAAGCAGGGTTTTCCTTGAACATAATAGTAGCATTGTTAATTTTAAAAAGGGTGCTCTTGAAGTATTGCTTTCTGTTCAGTTACAAGGGCAAGTCTGTGGCCTTCATAATTGAGTGGGGTGTGGGGTGTGGGGTGAGAGGGTGTTAATGGTGTACTGATATATATTTAGAAGACTAATGCCAGCCCGATGTCAGATCGGCATCAAACGCTGAATACATTTATAAACAATGTACCTGCTCCTGTTTCCTCTTCACTTCCTTACTGACATACATACCACACAGGGCAAGATATCGTTCTTGTCCCACATTTCTTTGAATTGTTTTCACACAGTGCCGCAACATGGAGATTCACAGTGCACCTTCACATTCTCCAGAGGTAGTGAAAGATAAAAGGCAGCTGTGGCTTCCCTGTTCCTTTCACCCATTCCTTTCTCCATATGTGATGTCGGTGGAGCCCTGGGGCTGTTCACATGCTGAGGTGCGAGTGGCCCCAGAGCAGTTGCGGCCTGCGGAGTTGCCTCCGCATGGAGGCGCCTCCATTTTATTTTCCTACACTTACTTTCTGTCTTTCCCCACACTTACCCCCAGGGGTCAAAGGGCAGTGTGGGCATGCCTTCCCGCCCATCCCTGCGGAGCTCCGCAGGGAGAGAAGGTGAGTGTGGGGAAAGAAAATGGAGGTGCCGACCCGGTGCTGTTTTCACGGTGCCAGCAGGGAAATGCTGTTTCTCAAAAGCCTCGCTCATTGTGAGGCAGTGAAACAGCATTTCCACCGGGGGGGGAGGGGGAGGAGCACGGCACTGCCTTGTTGTGGAGGCAGCAGCCATGCAAACAGTGCCCCAGAGACGGCCTTTTTACAGTCCCTGGGGCGCTGTTTTTGGTCCGTGCAGACTCCGCCAGGGTGAAACACATCTTACTATGAGATGTATCTGAAGATGCCAGCCATAGATGTGGGTGAAACGTTAGGAGTAAAAACTACCAGAACACACATGTACAGCCCAGAAAACCACAACAGCCAGAGTTACATCTTTCTAAACCAATGGGAGTCAATGGGCTTAAAGGGTATAACTCTGGTTTGGATTGCACTGACATCTCAGCTCCTCCCAACTTCCTTCATACATATGGAATATGGGAGATCTTCTACTTTACTGACTCTGTTCCAGTTCCTTAAACTTGGAAGTCTATACATTTGCAACTACAAAATTTTAAAAAGTATCTGAGAATACTGGCATGTATCCAAACATTTGCAGACTTCGCAGAGTGGGACTTCCCTGCAGCAACCCACTGAGCCACTCCCCACCGAATTTTGTTCCTGGGTGGATGCAGAGTGGGGTCTGCAATGAGATGGGGTGGGGGGGATCAGTGGAAATGACAGCTCACTCTTCCACAAACAGAACTGTTGGAAGAACTGCATGTTTGGATACAAGTCACTGTACACAAATTATTCCATTAAGAGTAATGGTCTGTGGGGCTCATAAATCCACATGCGCATAAGCTTAAAATTGTTGAGTTTCTTCTAATGTGTTAATAATTGACACTTGAAATATGAAAATACACAAAAGATTGGCCACACAAAATAATACAGGATAGCATAAAACATCATAAAATTTATCGAAGTAAAAATGGTACTCTGCAAGATGGAGATATGGCAAGGCAAATCATAATCATCAGATAATTTATAATCCATAACACTTTCTTGCACAAATGGTCTCTTACCATTCTCGCATACTTATTTAGCAACACTGCATAGAGAAAATTTCAATCTCAGTTCTGAATATTCAACCTTGAGTAGTATATCATGGCTGCTAAAATATTTCAGCAGACATAAACCCTATCTCTATCCATACATATGCTGTGGGATTTTTTGATGGTGCTGCCAGCAAGAAGCTACATAATTCATTATGGGGAACTTCCAAAACTTGCCCACGGTCCAGTTCTCACAACTTAGCACTGTATATAACTTGGTAACAAAACCTTGAGACAAATTACATTTCCCCCCTCTAGTGCATCAAACACTCAGACTACTTTGGACTGACCTAGCAGCTTGCTATTTAGCTTCAGCCAGATGGTAACTTCATAAACATTTCTGTGAAAACCAAATCCTCCAGCAGCTAAAATTTGTAACTTGCAAATTAACATCCTTCAAAGAACCATTTTGTGACACTGAGGACAGATTCTGAAGATTACAATTTTGCTCATTTTATAAATCAGATCTAACTATTCTCTTGACTCAGAATTCCAAAGGGCTTGAGCAAGTGCCTCAGTTCAAGCTTAGAGTAC
Organism: Sphaerodactylus townsendi; assembly: GCF_021028975.2. Taxonomy (NCBI): domain Eukaryota; kingdom Metazoa; phylum Chordata; class Lepidosauria; order Squamata; family Sphaerodactylidae; genus Sphaerodactylus; species Sphaerodactylus townsendi. Next base: position 46,070,645 of record NC_059431.1, read on the forward strand.
AAAGACCCTATCCACCAATTACGTGAACAGAAAAATAGAGATTGCGTTCCTATTGTAGAAGAGTTTGTACTGGTAATTTAGTACATATCCTCTGGACATATTCTTCTACATGAGTTTACCAAAAAATCTAACCAACCTTAATGTGATAGGAGCAGGTTGTGTGCTAAATCACATTAGAAATAAAACAGATCTCACATTATTTAAGGCAAAAGTACGTTGGATAATTGAATAAGACCCCATGTCATCTTTAAACAGACTCATGATGAAGCAGAGACAGTGACTTGAAACGTATTCTGTCCAGGCAGTACACTGAGATGCTCGGTTCTGACAATATGCTGGGGTCTTAATATACTAAAAATATACTCATACTAGACTCTTACTAGGGTAAGCAGTACTGCGGGAACTGCAAACTTATAAAGAATTGCAGCATTTTTTCTGCCAACAAAATTTTGTAAGTTGTCATGTATGCCTCCCCCCCCCAGCCCATTCAATTCTGCTGGGTGAAGCATCAAAATTGCTTTCTTGCTGTGATGCCTGGGACAGATATGGAATGTGGGATAGCTTCCCAGAGTTTTTCTCTCCAGAAGGTCCATCTTAATGATTGTATCTGATATACTTCTACAATCATTATGAGATTTCTGCCAATTCACACCTGACTACTCCAGTGATATGAATCCTTCTTTGAAAAAAAAGAAAGCATTCAGTTAGCTCGTGTACATTCTCATAAATTGGTATACATTATCTACAAAATATATTCATCCCAGTTATATTATAGTTCTGATTTTCCAGCTAGGGCAGGATAACTTTGTTTTTCCAACGAAGACATTTATATTGATAAGGCAAATATTGACCATCCGTTTATTAGAGCTGGGATCTTTGCTGATGAATATTACTGAAATGCCAGATCATGGTAGTCTATGGTTTTATGGATGGTGAACATTGCTATGGGTCATGTACTGACACAGTGCAATCATAAAGTTAATAACCTCTACCAGACGAACTTTACATCTGAGTGTCTCATAAGAATATTGCTTCTTTTAGTGCACAGCCTTTTGAGATATAGTATTCATCATTTTCAAGCAGACAGATCCCACCATAACTTACAGGAATCAATACAACTGTGCCTATTATAATCCAAAGGCACAGAGTGAGCAAAACTTACATAAAACTGCAGCTCTGCAAAATAATCTGTAGTTGATGTACAGTAGAAAAACCTTCCGTGTGGGAAGCTTTCCCTCAGTCAGATTCAGATTCAGAGACCTCTATTAGGTATATACAACACAGGGAGAGTAAAGAGTAAATCCAGTAGAGAACAGTAAAAGTAATATGGTCAGCAGCCAAAGGAACCTAATTCAAAACGCGCAGCAAAAATTTGGCTACAATTTCTGTTATTTCAGCCTCGGGATTGTTGAGCAGGAAAATCATCTTTGCATTGATAGGAAGATCCGAGAATCCAACTGAGAATCCAACCGAGGTTAAGGCAGAGAAATATGGCCTAAAGCTGTTATACTTAGGGCAGGAGAGCAAGATGTGTTCCAGGGAGTCAGTGTAAGTAGGGCAGAAAGAACAGTGTCGATCATGCCGAGGGATGTTTAAGAACCAGCCTTGAAGTAAAGACGATGGAAAGGAATTGCATCTTGCTCTTGTTTGTTGGCCTAATGGTCGTAATAAAACTGACTGACATCTTGCTCTTGAGAATGCCCATCTGAGTTTATGGTTAAGAAGTTGGTTCAGATAATGGGCAACACAGAGCTTTCAGGGAATAATCCCAAAGTACAAAGGTGAACAGGAACTCTGTGCCTCGTTCAAAAGTTATTGATACTCCTGCTCAGGTAATTTGTGTGTTTTAGTTGCAGATAAACCTCATTGGCAGTGAGCAAGAGAAAGGAGTCCCAGGCAAGGCCCAATGAGGAGATCTTAGCCTCGATTAGTAGCCACCAGTCAGAGGTCTAGAGTTCATGCATCACTTGTTGGACCAAGTTGTGGGAATTGGAATGGAAACAGAAGCGCACTCTAAATTTGAAAGTGGCGACCCACGCCCTGGTTTCCAGAAGGTGCTGTCCTGCCTCAAGACAAAGGACTGCATTGGGGACACAGTGTGGAACTCCAGATATTTTATATAAGAAGCTGGACTGCGACTGTTCAAGCGTGGATTTCCATGCGTGGATCCATATAGAAACCCCATACATTAGATGGTGAACCACTTTCGTGTTGAATACTTTCAGGGCCGCTGGGATGAATCCGCCACCATTAAGGGTGGAAAACCTCAGAACAGCAGCAGAGACACATTTGCTACCCTTCAGGGCCTTGTCTCTATGTTTAGCCCAGCCAGGCTTATGTTGAAAGACAACCAGAGGCGTATCTAGGCAAACTGGAACCCCGAGACAAAACCTGAGTTTGCCCCCCCGCCATGGGTGGCCATCCTCCCCCACCACGACCAAACAATGATTTTTTGCACCAGCTCACAAAACACCTCCCACCCCCAGCAAAACATACATGTCTCTCTCCCCACCAACTCTCTTTCCTAATTTTGTCCTCACACCAACCCTATGAAGAAGGTTGTTAGCCTGACAGGAAATTCCTGTCACTGCCACATTTTGGCATGAGCTGGACAGCTCCTATGAGGAACAGTCCGTCTGCCCACCCACCTTAGGGATTGCTTTGCAAAGCTGGGGGATGCCACTTCTTCCACTGTTGGGCAGAGGGACTTTTCTACCACTGCCCCCCGCCATTGAACCTGGCCCTGCATGCAACAGCCAGCAGCACCTGGCAGCAGTGCAGAACAATGTTTCTCAGGGGCAAGCTGGCCACTTCACAAAGGCTATTGCAGATAGAGTTGGACTGCAACTGCTATTCTGCCCAAAAAACCTTTCACTCACCAGCTGGCCCAGCAATCCCTGTGCATACACACACACACACACACACACGGTACCAAAATTCCCCACCACCTCCCTCCACTGCCATCAGGGGGGTGGTAGTGCCCACTTTGGGAATTCCTATTCTAGATATTAACTTACATTGTAGCAAGAACTTTTCATACAATTTTACTTCTTCAGCTAGAAATGTATTAAAACCTTTTAGATGTGCATTGCATCAAATACAGCTGAACATGTGGTTGAAAACATTCATTGAATTAATTGATAATTCATTCATTAATCAAAAATTTTAAATGAGGATCATTTAACTGAAGCTTTGTGAAACGGTGTTTTGTTCTGATGGCATTGTCATATACAATCTGTTTGCATCTTTGGAGTCAAACAATGTGTTCAAGCTTGTTTTCTAAATTCTTATCTGTCAAAGGAAACTAATATTTTGATTGCATATTAGCAACCGGGTGTTTTGTTTGAAATGTGATGAAGAATCTAAAAGGTGATTGAAGTCATCCTTTTTCTGGCAGTTTCAGTCTGGAGAATGCAAAGTACAAACAACTAGAATACTCTGGAAGAAGGCATCTGTTGGAGAGTTAATGCACAGTATATCATGTACTGCATCAACATTCATAGAATTACTGCTATTGTGGTGGGTTTCTCCCCTCCCAGTGGAAATAATAATTCTGGACATGATACATGAAGAACAAGACACAAGAAATAGTAAACATAAATGGATGAAATAGCAAGAATTAATTTAAAACAATAATACTTTCCCCATGTATATTCAGATATCAAGCAATTTGGTTGCCTGCTCTAATCAGGATTACCTGATCTATTTCTGATATCTGTTCACTAAGAATGTTGAGCTCCAGGGGCGTACCACCCAGGGGGACATAAGGAGTCAAATGTCTTTGGGTGGTGCCCATTTAGTCACTAGGGGGGTGGAAAATCATCCCTCACACCCCTCCTCTCCCCCCCAGCACCTCCTGCTCCTTCCGGCTGAAGCCCAGGACCTGGACAGTAGTGACTGCCTTTCCTGCCTGATGGGAGGAGGGCCTGTCAGGCAGGAAGGGCGCCCCCCCCATCTGCACATGCAGAGCACCTGGCCAGCGAGTTGTTGGAAGGGAGCTGACGTGGCCTGCTGGGGACTGGCAGCACCCCCCCCCCACCGTGTGTGGCCTCCCCGTCACCCAGCTGGGAGAACCTTGGTTGAGCCCATCCTGCTTCTGTGAGAAGATGGGGGAGGGGAGGCGGAGGTGGAAAACTTAGTTCTTGCCCCAGGCTCCATTTTCTTGTGATACAGCACTGGTGAGCTCAACAAGGTCTCTAGACTTTTCAGTATTCAAATAAATTCCTTCATGAACTTGGCCTACTGTAGAACTGACTTGCCCTTGTCACATCTGCGTCTCACCAGATGCCATCATTGTATCCATGGAGTATGGTTCACAGTGCTAGTAATATTCACCATCCTGAGCTTACAACTCCTACTGGTGGATCCACAGATATAAAGATTTACTATCTTGTACTGTTTCAGAGGGTAGCCATGTTGGTCTGCAATAGAACAGTTGGATTTGAAATCCAGTAGCATTTTAGAGACCAATCAGGTTTTTGGCCTATAAACTTTTGAGAGTCAGAACTCCCTTTGTTAGACACCTTGGACTAAGTTTTAAGCCAATCAAACTCTTAAACTCTGCTCATTTTCTTACAGGATAGTTTTTGACAATATTCTCCATTGTTCGGGAAGTTTGAGAGTCATTTGTGTTTTCAACACTTTGAGACAATATTTTTTGTCAACTGAACGACAGGGATCTTAAAGAAGCCTTTAAACCCTTTTATCTGTATAGATTCTGAGACTGCAGACTCCTTTATTCTGTCTGAGGATGGTACCATTTTGCCCTGCTTCTGACACAGCACTGCCAGGTTCACTATGGGAAGAAGTAACTAAAAATCGCAGGTTTCAGTACAGTTGAAATCAAAAGATTGCAATGGGTAGGTTATCTGCCAAGAATTATTGAACAAGAATCCTATGTAATCTTCTACAAAGTTCATAATATCCTGCCACAATCAATCTACATTAGTAAACCACTAAAGAAAAGCCGTTGTGTTTAGCATATAACTTCACTTTTCAACAGCCTAATACCCATTGTTCAATTTTTGTTTTGCTTTCTCTAACAAGTCCCCGACAAGTAAGTTTTCCATTTTATGTTTTACAGATAGGTTTGGAGTGAGAAATATGCTGCCATGGAAACAGAATAATGTCTGGAGGGGCCAAATGTGAAACATCCTTTGTTTTGAGTTTCAGTCAGTATCAGCTGCTCGTGCCATAGAGGGAATAAGGCAGTGTGCTGCACGCTTTTTCTTGACATGTGCTGAGGGCCAGCAGAGAAGCATCTGAAAAATTCATTGTTTTTCTTCAAGAGGCAGAGTTCAAGTGTTCTGAAAGAAATTCGGCATGCTTAGGAAAACAATTATTGATGTGCACCTTCCTACGTATCCATTACTGTTTTTAAGCAAAGGTGGGCTGCTGATGATCGTGTTCTATATTCCATGATGGGGCAGTAAAATCTTGGTGGCTAAATGATCTTGGGTGAAACCTATAGGAGACATAACCCAGTCAAGCCAGAAATGATGACCATGTACTATGGAAAATAAGCGAAGGTACAATGTGGGCACTGACCCTTTACAGTTGCAGAGATCAGAATTCTGAATTCATCACTACTTGATTAACTTGGACCACTGGCAGATATGAAGTTTAAAACTGCAAATTCTTGGCCGTTAAGAACTGTCCCAATGGATTAAACCAAGACTCATCCAGACTAGATCTATGTCTTCAGCACAGGAAGGACATTGTTGAAAAGCAAACAAACAAGACAACAAGGTATCAGCTTTGTCCTGTGCTTCCAGCCTCCAGTGCCCACTGCCAATAAATACAGAGAATTTAAACTATCTGTTAAACTATCATGGTGCATGTTAGTCCCTTCAAGAAATAACTGTAGTTCGAGTGGGTTTCTGTGCAGACACACATTGGGAATGTGCTTGCACAGGACTGCCATGGAAAGATTTACCAGCTTTCTGTCAGCTCTGCGGCTCTGAAGAGCACTCCCCCCCTTCCCTTGGGAGGGAATATTCCCACCCAAACGGTCAAGTGAGGGGAGGGCGGGGAGTCCTCTTTTTCTCAGTTCTTCTTTCGCCAACATGGAGGAAAGAAGTTTTTGCTTCAGCTTTGCTGATTCTTCACCTCACCTGAGGTAGTTTTTCATCAAAATTGTGAGGGTTTTTTTCTCTTCTTCCATGGAAGTTGAAAAGGGCTCTGCTTTATTTTGTTTCTTCTGGTGTTCCCTAAGTGATCACTCTTTCCTGCCCTGTTTTAATTGTTGTTTTGACATTTTTGTATACATATTTAACAATGGTTTTAACTCTTTTGATTATGTGTTTTTGTTCAGTTTTAATAGTTTTGAGATATATTTTATTATGTATGCTTTTAATCTGTCAGCCACATTAAAAACACAAACTTTAAGGATAATTTAAATGCTACAATCATGTGTTTAATATGAAATGTTCAACCTTCCAACAGTATTTTTAATATCTGAAACCCTGCCCCAGACTAATCAACTAGTTCCAATGTATCACCTGTTTTTGGAAAGTCTACTACACCTTTATGTAGTTCTTCTGCCAAAATGATAGGCAGTGCAATCCTGGGGAGGGGAGTAGTTGTGGAACAGCCAGGGATGGTACAACCACAGCACAGCCACACTGCTTCAAAAGAGGCTTACTGCACTCTGACCAGCAAGCTGAGAGGGATGATCCCCCAACCCCCATGGAACAGCTCTGTGCACCTCCTTTTTGCTGGCATAAATCTTCCCCAGCAAATAGGGGCCTTCCCGAGCCAAAAGGGCTGTCCCAGTCCCTTTGGCGGTGGCATGGCCTCCTGCACTGGAGAAGTACTGGTGCCACAGAAGAGCTGATGCTCGAGTGTTGTTTTGCTGCACTGCTCCACAGTGCCAGTGTAAATGCCCCATATGCTGGTTCAAGTGGCATTTACGCTGTTGCCGGAGTCATGCCACTCCCTGAGGGATTTCGGACCTCCCCCCAGGAGTGCACTGTAAGATGCTTTGCACTGATAGTTTTCAGTGGTATGATAGTTACTATTTTTGGTAGCCTGTTAAGTGTTTGCTAACTGAACATTAAAAATATGACATGCCATATGTTATAGTTTCATTTTTGCTCACTCTACATCTCAAAAAACCCTCAGGAAAACAGACTTCTTAGTGAGGAGTAAAGACCATGGATCACAATACTTGATCTGAAGGTGATCAAAGTCTTATATGTACCATATCAGTTAATATGTCCATGGTATTAAAGGAGGCACCCTGTCTCTTATTTGTCCCTCTTCTTCATGTAATATGCAATTTATTCCACACCTCAAAATTAGCTTAAATCACCAGGGTGACTATAATAATTACAAATATGTGCACCAGGCTAGGTAGTCAAGTTGAGATACTTTAAATGGTTATAATTGCTTGGAAATGTTCCTTTAAAAAGTGAACCCAGCCCTGCTTCTTTTGCAGTTCTCCACAGTTCATTTTTATCATGATGTGGGCTAACTTATTATATGATCTAGGTTTGAGGACAAGAAGGTTGCCAACTCCAGATTGGGAAATTCCTGGATATTTTATGGTGAAGTCTGAAGAGGACAGGGTTTGGGGAGGGAAAAGTCCTTAGCACGGTATAATGTCATAGAGTCCACCCTCCAAAGATGCCATTTTTTCCAGGGGGACAGATCTCTGTTGTCTGGAGTACAGTTGCAATTCTTGGAGATCCTTGGGTTCAACCTGGAGGTTGGCAATTATAGCCTGGCAGCAGCATCTTTGTGACTTAGATACCATCTGACTTGTACAACTCAACCAGGTCTGGTTGCTTGCTACTGGTCAACACTAGCCACTCTATGAAAGCTGTTGTGGCATGGTGGCTAAAGCTTCAGAACAGGGTCTATAAAAGCCAGGTACAAATTTCCATCTTGCTGTGGAAGCTTACTGGGTGATTTTGGACCAATCACATACTTTTAGTCTAACCTACCTTATAGGATTGCTGTGTGGATAAAAACAAGAGGAGATTAATGTAAGCTGCTTTCATCCCCACTGTAGGGAATGATTGTAGTTTTCCGAGGTAGGGGCTGAAGGGCAGAGGGAGGAGATGAAAAACAAGACAGAGAGGCAGATAAAAGTGGGTTGGTTGTTGGAAGGGAAGAGGTAGGGTTGCCAACTCCAGATTGGGAAATTCCTAATGATTTGAGGGGATGAAGTCTGGTGGGGTATGATTAGGAGAGGACCTCAGAAGGACATAATGCCATTGACTCCACCTTCCCAAGCAGCCACTTCCTCCAGGGAAACCAGGGTTCCCAACCTTCAGGTGAGGGCTGCAGATCACCCAGAATTACAACTGATATTGAGATAACACGGAACAGATCCCCTGGACAAAATGGCTGCTTAGAGTATGCAATTCAGAGGGTGACCTTACACCCTACTGAGGTTATTTCCTACCCAAGGCTTCACCCCCGAATCTCCAGGAATTTCCTGTCCAGGAGCTGGCAACCCTAAGGGGAACTTGTGATTCCAGGAAAGCTGCTGTCAATGGGAGAATGGAAGCAGGTGGGAGGCCAGGGGTGTGACAAGTGGCAGAAAGTATGATGGGATGGAGGTAGAAAGAGAAAATGACAGGCATGGAGCAAAGAGTGAGTACAAAAAGGGGTGTCCAGAGGGAGAAAGAGAGAGAGAAGTAGGGGAAGATGGGAGGAAGCAAAAGTGGGGGAAATGGGATAACTGCTCCTGCATGTTTCTTGTGGATCCCCACTTGTACACTTATAATAGCACAGTTCTTGATCATACAGCTTCATAGACATGCTCAGAAAGTTGGACAAAGTATTTGCAAGCCAGAAAGAGAAACTAGAATAATGAATATGAACCTCTTTATTTTCAAGACTTACTCCGTGTCCAAGAGGTCATTTTCTCTCCACAGTGCCTAGTTCTACATCTCCTCACCTGGAAACAGCATTTAACTTTCCCTGTCAGAGTCTGGTGGTACCTTCCCTAAGGCCTAAACAGTTATGCATATACGCTAAACATTTTATGATAGCCATGCTAATTGCTAGTAGCAAAGCTAGCTTCAAGTCCAGAGTTCCTTAGAGACCAACAAGATTTTCCAGGTATAAGCCTTTGAGAGTCAAAGGGGACTATGATGATGTCAGACTCTCAGATCAGAAACAACTCACTTAAAGTTTTAAGGAATTTATTCATGCCAGAAGAGCAACAGCGAAGAGAGTTCTGGCGAAAGGGCGCCCAAACCAGTGATAATATAATGTAGCATTCCCCACCTCCCATGAGAACAGAGTCATAGTTATGTCCAAAGGCAGAGGCTGGGAACACTTCTCCAGCTCAAATCTTCAAGGACGATGAGATTAGCACCTGCAAAATGCAACAAGCACAGAACAAAGCTGAATTTCCCAGCTCCTATCCTCCCTCTAGCGACAGCATCCTGACAGACTCTCAGAAGCTTATAACCCAAACTTCTTGTTCTCAAAGGTGCTGCTAAACTTGAATCTAGCTATCTTAATAACTCTATTTGTTAAAATTCCAGTCCAATAACACCTTAAAGACTAACAAAATTGTCCAGGTATTAGCTTTTGGGAGCTAAAAAGAGCTTTGACTCTCAAAAGCTTATACACCCCAAAATTTTATTGGTCTCTAAGATGCTACTGGATTCCGATTTACCTCTTCTACTGCAGACCAGCATGGCTACCTTTCTAAAACTATATTTATGTATTTTAAAATATGCTCTTGTACAATGGAGCTTCAGGCAAGACAAAATGGATTATATTTCAAGAAACACAAATGTGACATCCAAAGAGACCATTCAGTATCCCATATGAAAACAGATTCTAAACATTATAATTTTTATGTTAATGCTTTTTAACTGAAACAATGACGGTGAAGTTTGCCTGGTCCACTTCTTTTTACAGGTTAGTATACATCTGTAGCATGTTATGGCTGACACTGTCCTACTATTGCTTTCAGAAGTCAACAAAGAAATTTAAAAATAAGTTAACAGAGATCTATGGCCTATAAATAATCACATATATTTGAGTTCAGTTATCATGGTGAATAAGATCATTATATACGTAAACAAATCTGCTTCCTACCTGCAGTGTTTTTATTTTGTAATATAATTATATCATGTACATCTCTTCACAGATGTATAAAATATATTTTCAGGAAAACTGCCACAAAATGTTGTTAAAGACAGCGGTATATTTGTGTACTAGGTACTATAATCATAGATGTAAAACATATTTGTATTCACAGATACCTGCCAAATATTCTGTTTTGTTACTGTACAAACAGGTTGATATTATTAGAATGAATTACACCTAACTTGTCTGATTTTTTTTCAGATCCAAAAAAACCTATTCAGGATAGCCTTAAATAAGAGGTTTGTGCTAACCCCATAGAATTTTTAATTTCTTGCTTTTGAAAGTAGCCCCAAAATTGCTTTGAAAAGAAAAAGACCCCGCCCCTGGCCTGATGAGTACTAAATATATCCCAGAAAGACTGGATTGTTGAGGATAGCTGTAAGCCAGCTTAAGGAAACACAGGAAGGATGGAGAGAAGTCAGTCTGCTCAAACCCTGAGAATTTAGACAGTCTTTGAGGGGGATCTTTTGGGTGGCAGAAAACTCCAAATAGTCCCCCCCCAATGCATTCCTTCTGGGCCCCCATGGTCACTACATCTAATAATGAATACCCCCATTGTGATAATAAATCTGGCAAAACCAAGCCACAGAAGGTAGTGATTTCTACATGCTAGTGATTGGGGTAGCCTGGTGACTGAATATGCTCTAGGAACGCAAAAGACTGAGAATATATGAATGTAACTTAAAGACTGCAAAGAGAAGAAATTAGCCCTCTCAGACCTACAAGTTTGGAAGGGAAGATTTTGACAGGCAGGATTTCCAATGTGTTCCCCGCTGCATGATTCCTTGTAGACCATCAGCTTGTTACTCCTTATAACAAATTTGATGGTCATATGTCTATCAGCTGGACAGTAAAATGGACCAAACGCAAATGGTAAGGGTTTCTGCAACCTGATGAATTTTCTAGGTATGCAGGCTTATATTTATTTTTAAATGACAGCAACGAGACAAAGGACACCCGACACCAGAGAGAGACAGAGAGAGAAGGGGAGGGAGGAGGGAAGGGAAGGAGAGCGAGAGTCTATCATTGTAACCTAGAATACTGATGGTCCACCAGGAACTATGCATTGCTGTGGGCAACTGAGTATAAGTAAGGGGTGAGGGAGGAAAATGGGGTTGTGGAAGACTTGTTTCTAGAGACGATTAAGTCTTGTGAGAATTATGGGGCAGCAAAAAGGAGAGGCAGGCTTGCCACCTATTTTTTATTTCAAATGTTAACAGAAATGCTCATGGGAAATGATTCACCATAAATGCAAAACTTTAATAAAGGTACTTGGTAGAGTTAGACGTTAGCAAAGTTATATCACACAAAGTCAATGGGCTTAGAATTGTGCAACTCTGCCTAGGCCTGCATAAAGTACAGTTAATATTTCAACATACATAAACATACTTTTCTTACAGTCTTGCAGCATTTCCTTATTTTGGAGATCTTCTGGAGGCAATCCTAAAGAATGGCAGCTCTTGATTGAATCCTAGACCTGGCTTCTGCATTCAACAGTAGTGAAACCTGATGATTTACATTAAGAGCTAGCCTAGATGTTAACGGCACTGCATTGGAAAGTCGCCACATGAAAGGAGCTCCCATGCCGATCAGATAAGATGTACTACATCCACTAGGATTTTTGTGTCAGCCTTCTAACATACTAGTTACCTACGATCTGCACAAATATATGTGATCTACCTGAGCTGATATATGTGATCTTATCCTGAGCTGACTTCTGATTTGTTAGTATGTAAACATGTCCATGATGTCATAATAAGATTACATATTACTGGGCAACAAAAACCAGCCAATGTAGCAAAAGTTCAGCCACTTAGACAAGTATGTGCCATTCTAATATATGTGATCTTATCCTGAGCTGACTTCTGATGTATGTGCCATTCTAATATATGTGATCTTATCCTGAGCTGACTTCTGATTTGTTAGTATGTAAACATGTCCACGATGTCATAATAAGATTACATATTACTGGGCAACAAAAACCAGCCTATGTAGCAAAAGTTCAGCCACTTTGACAAGTATGTGCCATTCTAATTCATACCAGCAGCCGTAATAACAACGTGAACACCACCAACAAAGCGCTTCTATTCATCAATACTTTGGACTACACCATATAACACATTTTAACTAAAAGAATACAAAAGTACACGCACTTTGGTGCAGGAATTACCATCATCTCTTTTGTCCTTTTTGTCTTGTGCCAGTGACTGAGATCTGGTCTTTCTGCAGAATCAAAACTCCCAGAGAGTTTTGCACTGAACTCTTCCATTCTGCCTAACAGGACACACTCAATAGATAACTGAAATTCTACAACACAAAAACAGAAGTGGGGCTTCTCCCCCTCCCCCCTAAGAAACCAGTTAGATATTTAAAATAAAAAGGGAATGAAATCAGTTTCAACCTATCAGCACTAATATAATTACCAGAGCCAAGTTTTTAAAAGCAAGCAAGCAGCTGCAAATTTGAAAGGCAACAACAAACCTCAAACTGAGTATTTATTGGTAATTAGGGGGGAAATTGCAAAGGGAGATAAAAATTAGTACAAAACCATTGGATCAATTTAGAGAAAACATGAGGTTTAATACTTATTAATACATGTGGATGTTTTAACAATATTCTTCCCATCTATGACCTTGGTTACCAGCCATTCAATGGCAGGTTGGTCCCAAATGTCTATGCTGAAGCTGACCTGATGGATCAAATCCTGTGGGTCTTAAATTTCCATTTCACAAGCTTAGTATCCTATCTCATTGAAGATCAACCTTGTGTAACTAAGAGACAGTTGTAGCTTAACACCTTTACTTTAGTGAGGCTAACTGGGGCTCTGAAAATTGTATTAGAAAATGTACTTACAACACAGCTGCTAATAGGCCTTAATGATTCTTGATTATGTTTCAATGAAAGACAACTGACTAACAGGCTACTGATCTTGTAGATCAAACAACACTTTCTACTGCCTCTACATAGACGGCAGCTGCTGCCTATTTCTTATGCCAGTACAAACATATTTACAAAATGGACGAATGTACAATAAATATTTCAAGTGACAGGACTTATCACTGGCATATTTAAAGCAGCTCAGCATGATTCAGCAACAACACTAGCAATTCTACATATTAAGAAACAAAAACCTTGCAATGCAAACTGTCTCTTCCTTGTTAGAGGTTCCACAGGTTGATTCTGGTCAAATAATTTATGAAATAAAGAGATATTTCAAATATGGATATTTGAACATCAGAAGTAGCCACTACCATCTCACAGATTTGTATGTTTTTTTGAACATTTTTGATATAATAAAGGCATTACTAATAATAAAAAACAATGACAATATGAATTTTGTTCAAACATTCTAAAAGCACACCATTTGCTGAATTTTATTTTAACTCTGTAGACTGCAAGTAAATAACGATAAAACATCCTAGGCTGTCTGATAATCTTTGACAACAATTCTAACAGTGTCATTGTGGCCACTGGAGAAACCGGCAAGTACTAAACCCTGACCCACCGAGCCTTTTATCTGCGTGTGTACTCTCCACAGGCCGAGCAAATAAAAGCCAACTGATAATTTACACATGAATGGACTTTCTCTGCAGAGTAGGCACCAGAGACATTTCTTTTCTCTGTTACTGAGAGAAAAGCAGCCAGGTCTGAGCTTGTCTCACCAGAAATCATACAAGTGAAACAGTGATATGTTCGAAAATGGCAGATCAGCAAAGGAAAGCTGTTCTGAATGCCTGATAAAAATGGCAGCCACAAAGGACTGGAAGAATATTTCGCTTGAAACAGGGCTGATGGTAACAATAGGTCTTTATCCTAATCTGGACAGGTAGTACCTTACAAACTGCAATAGAGATACAATCCTGATAGAAGATTACACATGATACCTGAATGGGTATCTTTAAGGAATTTAGCCTTCATTTTAATAATGCAGTATGAACCAAGAGCTCCTTGATATCTAACCGTCATTATTGATAACTCAGATGACTTGAACAAAAAATATAAATCATTCTTCTTGGCTGGTTATTTATTTAAATTTTGACCTCATGCTGTCCTGATATGTTCACAATTGGTTACAATACATTTAAAAATGAGTCACAAACAACATATTAGAACATGTAAAATGTTTAGACACAACTCTTAAAAATCTCGAAGAAAAATATTTACTAGGCCAAATTTTCCCCAAATATTATTTTGGCTGGGATCATTAAAAGTCTGTCAGGACATAAAAATGTTTCATTATAAGATGCTATAGCTGAAGGGAATGGGTTGCTAAACCCAGGGCCACGTGAAATCCCAGGAGAGGATTACACAGAGGTGATGAGCCATGTCCATTATCTTCAACTAGGAATGAATGTCAAGTCTTAGTGGCCATGGTTATGGCTAAGATTTAACAAGCTGACACTGAATCCAGACAGGACAGAGGTAATGCTAGCTGGGAAGGCTGATGCTTGGTAATGTTTGGATCCACTCATGGCGGATGGAGCGGACTTGGCATTTACAAAGCAGTATAAGCATCCTTCTGGATCAGATCAGTGGTCCTTCTAATCCAGCAACCCGTTTCACAGAGTAGACAACCAGTTGCCCCAGAGGGCCAATAGAGTATAGAGGTCAGTTCTCTCTTTTCCTAGATGTAGCCAACCTGGCTGCACTAATCCATGGTTTCATAACCTTATGGCTGGATTACTGTGCCCCTCTCTTTAGTGGGATGCTCTTGAAGACAACCCAGAAATCGCAGCTGGTGCAGACTGTGGCAGTGTGACTGTTGTTAGGGACTGGCTGACAGCAAAACATCTTGCCTAGTTTAAGCTGGCTTCATTGGCTTCTAATTCATTCCTCAGTTCAATTCAAGGTACTGGTTATGACCATTAAAGCCTTTCATGGCCTGGGACTCACATATTTAAAGGATCATCTCTTCCTGGATGTTCCTGTGCCCCAGTTCACCCAGACGGTGCCAAGCTGAAAACTCTAGCTGGAACAAAGGGGATACCCTTTCAGAGAGAACATGTAAAGCTGCCTTCAAAATAATCTCTTTCACAACTATCCAGGTCCTGGTGAATCATATTGGTGAGCTTTCACTAGTTCTTTTCTAGCAATCACCAGTCTGAGACTAAGCAAGCTTCTCACAAGGCTCTCCCAGCTTGATTGTTAGTTTCTGGAGTGTCCTCATAGTGCCTTCCTTGGTGATGGTTTACATAGCCTTTCTACAAGGAGGAGGTCTTTTGGAATATGCAAGATGAGAGAAAGCACTAGAAGAATTAGAAAAGGAACAGTTAGGCAGCAAAATGAATCAATGCGGTTTTCTAGCCTACACTTGATATCTAAATATAGTAATTACCCTCGGCAGACTTGCCCAACAGCTCTCTTTCACAATGATGATATCCATTATCTAACCAAGATGGTAGACACTGATTTTTTTCACTACCTGTGTCTTCTTAGAGTTCCTTCTGCCCTCCTGCCAAGGCTGACAAAGCTATAGGTGTTGTTATGATAGACAGTTTGATATCTAGAAATAGTTATAGTTATTATATGATAGAATCAGGGAAAATGCAAACAAAATGTTAATAAAATTGCAACATGAAAATCTATTGTAAATATTAGTAATATTTCTTTCCAACAAAAGCATTTCAATCGATAAGGATATCTATCCCACATTTCCTAATCATATTTACAGCTTCTAAATCTTTAAGAAAGAGGAACAGTTAAATTAGTATGTTTGTTAACCAGTTAAAAAGCTTGAAGTTCAGTGTTCTCCAACTTCATACCCATTTTCAACACTATTTTTATGATCCAAAGACTGACAAAGTTTGTATTCTAAAATTTCGTATTTTCTTACGTGCTGCAGAATGTTCTGATGTGACTAAGATCATGTAAATGATACATGTGGAAAAAGGATGAGTGAACAGTATGGTTTCAGAAATATGAACCTGCATCTAGCACTAGTTTTCCTTTTATGTCAGCTGGTAAAGTCTTGCTGTTACCACCCCATTTCATAATGATGCTTGAATCAGCTTGTCTGGATGGAGGCAATGGGGTGGATCCAAACAACCTTCCAATCTTACCCAATTCCCATTCTTGCAACAGCCCTTTTCCCTCATGGGTTATGTTTACAAAGGACTTTTGATCCTCACCTCAATCTTTTTGGGTGGTCAAAAGGAAACCGTCCTCCCTTTTTTATTAACAGAAAAGCTGGTTAGATCCACCCCAATGCTTCTTACACTTAGCCAGTGGTGGGATTCAGCAGGTCCGCACCACTTCGGCGAAACGGTTGTTCAAATGGTGCTTGTAAACCAACAATTGTTAAATTATTTAAATCTCACCACCGGAACCGGTTGTTAAATTATTTTAATCCCACCACTGCACTTAGCCAACATAATACCAACATAATACCATAGGACCACAAGCTTTTCTGGCTCTGTGTTCCTATTTCCCTTTAAATACCTTGCCAATGATGCTACTTATGATTAACTGTAATCCACTTTTGTCCCACATCAGGTCAACAGGAAGAGCCGCCTAGACTCAAATCAGAAGCGGGTATGAACATGCTACAGAGACCAACAAGAGACCTTGTATCCATAAACAAATGAACCAATAAATATGGTTTTCTAAAAGTTTTTTCCTTATTCTTTCCTGAAATATTATAGAAAAAATAATCTGCATGATAAGATAAAAATAGTAGACTGGTTTGCTGTCAGTCCCAGAATGCATTTTAGATAGGATCAGCTAAAATATATTTGGTCTATGGACATTTTAGTAATGAATGACCTGTATCTCAAAGCACCATAGTATCATAAATCCTACTCTAGCGTTTTCCATACATTAACACAGCCTATGATAGCTTACTGAAAATGCCCAAACAACTCTTGGGTTGCTAGACTGTATTCATATAAGCTAGGCTCTAGATTATCAGCATTGATTTAGGGATCTATCCTAAGCTGGTCTACTCAAAAGCAAGTCAGTTGGTTTCCATTTCCTGATTTGGAGAGAGACAGAGGATTCTTTCCCCTAGGGGACTTTGGCAGTGGATATGAGAACACTAGTGCTGGATTTTGAAACTACCATAATGGCATCCTAAGAGAACCACTTTACTTTTTTCCTATTCAAGAAAAAAAAGCCTAATCTGTTATGTCCCATGTTGCAAATACTTTGTTTTGTCTTATGGAACTCAGTGACCTTTATTGAAGTAAATTGGATGCCCTGAATATGCCCAAATATGCCCTGAATATGTCCATGTCAGCCTGATCTCGTCAGTTCTGGTTAATATTTAAATGGGCAACCACCAAGGAATACCATAGTCACAATACAGAAGTAGGCAATGGCAAACTATCTCTGAACATCTCTTGCTCTGAAAACCCTATGATGTTGCCACAAGTCAGCTGTGACTTATGGCAAAAATATATAAAATTGAAGATATAGTTAGGGGAGGCAAAAAGTGGCCCAGTATCCTGAGGCATGCATTATTCCATTTCCAATAGTGATCCTGAGAGGATAACTTTATTTTTTACAATGGAAGTGAATGGTCACCATTCACTGTAGATTTTGTCCTCATTTGAATATTATCTTTACTTTCTGCCATAGTAGTGCAACGTTATTTACTTAATTGGTTTAGTTCTAGAATTCAAGGCCTCAAAACAGTGTGAAACATTAGCAATATTTGGTATGTCAGGAGAGGGTCTTCTTGGAATCAGATTCCTTGGGTTCCATTCACTTTTATGGCACAAAGTTAAATGCTGTCAAGCACTGTGGTAGGTACCTCTAACCCTTTCTTTTGCCACTACAGAGAGGGGAGGGAGGTTTCTCCTTCTGTTGTGACATATCTCTGCCACCTTCATCCAGTAGCAAGCACATCTTTCAAAAATGTGCTGAGAAATGGGTAAGTCAAGAAACTTCAATCCAACTTGGGGGCCCTCCTTTCTTCATTTCTGTCCGTCAAGCAAGGCAGTTATGTCCAGACAAATTACACTGTTGCTGGTAGAGGGACGGAATAAGGGACACTGAGCAGAGTTGATCAGAGCTGGGCATTCAATGAAGTGTTGGCAGATTACTACACAGAGAATTAAAAGGATTGATAAAAAAGGATTAAAAGTAAATTTTTATTACAGAACTACATTTTTGGATAGGAAAAAATTAGGGATAGAGACAGCCTGCTGCTATCTTGATAGTTAGGGAGGGAGAGCACACTAAACTGCTGAGAAAAAGCAGAAAATTAAACTTGAGAGTATCAGTCTGAGGAAGACAAGGGGTGACACAAAAGGAGAGAAGGATCACTAACCTTAAAGCACTACCGAGCTGATCACTTGACCACCCTCTGTTGGGTCTTCTCAGTGGCTTTGCATGCTAGACATTGCTACTTCCAACATGAAGATGATGGGCGGTAGATTCAAGGCAGATAAAACAATTTTTCCCCTCAATTACAGATTATAATGTGGAATTCACTCTCAGAGCATGTAGCGATAGCCACAGGCACAGATGGCTTTAAAGGAGATTTGACAGATACATGAAGAAAAAAGTCTATCAGTGGCTATTAGCCATGCTGACTAAAGGACACCTCCACACTCAGATGCAGCAAACATCTGAATACCACTGCCAAGAAGCAACATCATGGAAATGCCCTGGCCTCTATGCTCTCCTGTTATTCTCAAGCCTACTGGTTGGTCATATTGTGAGACAGGATGTTGGACTAGATGGACCACTTGTCTGATCCAATAGGTCTCTTCTTATACACTCCCAGCAAATAGGCCCAGAAGATCTACTGCCCCCTGGTTTTCTTTCTAAATTACACTGGTATGGATTATCTTTTGGCCATGGGATGAAGAAAGAGTGGGCTTTCAATAGGAACAGTACTGATTTTTGACTATTTATTGCTATAATAACACACAAATTAGACCAATAAAAGTATTCTGTTTCAGATACTGTGTTAAAGGAAGGTTTGTATATTATATTTTTGATAAAGACATTGCTAGGAGCCAACAAACTAGTACAAATGCTTTTAATGAATTGGCTACATTTACAAAATAGTACTGAATTGTTCAGTTAAAAGTCTGGATTTCACTGTCTACCTCAACATTCTATCTTCAGTGTACATCCCACAATCCAATCTTACATTCTGTGTGATGCTTATGTGGGAGAAAATAATGGAACAAATCAGGTGTTGTTCATATATTCCATATGTCTAAAAGCTTTTGCTTTTGAAAGTTTTCTTATCTTCTAACACAAATAGACCTTATCTCTGTGCTTGTCTGATATCTTCATTGAACAGCTAATTATTCAAGCTACACATAAAGACCAGTCCTGGCTTGGCATATTCCAAAAGCATAATTCCCCTTCCTTGAGAAGGATGGGAAAGACACCATCCATAACAAGCTCAGTTTCAAATACAGACATTTGGCAGAAAAGACTGAAGTGATAGGAAAAGAGAAGTAGTTGAAGAGGACTCTACTACTTTCCCATGTGACAATAACTATCTATTGCAACACTTTACCACTCATACACTATTGAACTTACTGAACTATGAAAGAAATAGAGAGAGGAAAGGGACAAACATTGAAAGTGATGCTGTTTTGGGGTGGATTATATCCCACCCTGAAACAGCATCACAATGTTTAAACTAGGAACTCAGATTCTCCCTTTAAATCCATGCCGAAGGGGGTAAATTTAAAAGGAGAATCTGGGGAAATTGGGGGGGTGCCTGCTGTCGGGGTGCAATTGTTAAGCTAGTAGCTCCATACTTTCTGGGTATCTTTAGGAGACTCTCCTGATGATACCATCCAGGTTTGGTGAAGTTTGGTTCAGGGAGTCCAAAGTTATGGACCCTCAAAGGTGCAGTTCCCATCTTCTATTAGCTCCCATTGGAAACAATGGGGGATGGGGGCACCCCTTTTGAGAGTCCATATAGACCCCCTGAACCAAACCTCACCAAACCTGGATGGTATCATCAGGAGAGTCTCCCAAAAATCCCTTAAATTTTGGTGCTGCTAGCCTACAAACTGCGCCCCCTGTAGGCCAAAAACTGAAAAAAAACCTTAAAAATACAAAAAAATCACAAACAGGGGCGGCGCTTCGGACATGTAATGGGGGGGTTGAACCCGGGAACCCCCCTTACCTACATCCTTGTTACCAATCCCTCCATCCCCCTACAGTACTCATTCTTGCATCCTTCAATAGGTCATTCACCTAGCCAGTGCCCAGAATATTACAATGTTCTGGAACGCAATGGGGTCCATAAGTCTCTGCGGGTGGGCCCAAATATGCCGGTCACCTAAGTGGGGGGGATGGAGATCAAATCCAGAGTGTGGCCTCTTTGATGAGTGGGGCCCTTGATGTTTGTAAGGAAGAGACTTAGCTATACCATGGATTATATTAGATCCATGGCCACTGAAGTTGAGGTAGAGTTGACATGGACATTAAAGTCCCCTAACACGGGGGAGGGTGGTATAAAAATCTAATAAATAAATAAATAAATAAATAAAGTTCAGGAAGTCTCAATGCCCACTCCAACACGACAGGCTGTCAGTCAGTGCACTAGGCAACCAGTACACCAACAAGACAGTCAGTCTCTTCTCCAAGTCTCAATGGAGGCCTAAATACTCGATACTGGTAACCAGCGGGACAGAGTCACTCAAAACGGGATGGAATGCCGGGTGAGTATCACTTTGCCACCCCCAGGGTTGGTGGATTGTCACGAAGCGGGGGGGGGGGGGGCGATGAGCTCATTGAGGGCAACAGTTTTCCCTTCTCTTACCCAGGTCTCTGTAATACATGCCAGGTCCACCTGCTGTTCCACGAGAAAATCCCGAACAGCAGTTTTATTATTGATCGGCCTGGCATTTATCAACACCAGCACCGGAGTAGGGTTATTAAGTAGGATATTATGCTGCAGGATAGGGCGCAGGTCAGACAGAGCGAGAATTACTACATCTCACTCTCTGTCTATAATATGGCCAGCCCCTACCGTTATATCTATATTTACTCACCCCAGCACTCATTAGCAATTAGTTGCTTATCCATACTTTGGGTCTACATATTTCTTGCCTGTTTCCCAAAGATCTGGGGCTTAATTTGGTTATAGTTCAATCACAGTGCTAAGGTCAATATTGGTGTTTGAAGGCCTGAGGTCAATATTGGTAACATGACTGTAATAATTTAAAAGATAATGAATACACATAAACTAGAAGAACCAGATTTTGACATGCTGAGACCATAAGTTGAATTGGGGCAGTGAGTGGGGAGGGGGCCCTAATTTGTAACTTATTTAGCTTGTGCATAACTCTAGTTCTGCAAACTAGACTGATTTTCTAGTTAGTTGTCAACTCAGACTGGCAAATTCCCAAAGATTGTAGGTACAACTTGGGGAGGGAAAGGGAGGGATCTCATCAGGTTATAATGCCACAGACTCTACCCTCCAGAGAAGTCAGTTTCTCCAGCAGAACTGATTTCTATAGTTTGAAGGCCTGTTGTAATTCCAGGGGACTTCCATGATCCAGCTACAGGTTGGCATACCTATGTTTCCTCTTCCTACTGTATATGTCCACACACATCTAACATGAAGGAAAAGAATTTACAAGTCTGAGAGTGCAATTATGAGAAGGCCTGATGGTCACAATTTCGTACAAAGGTTACATTTTATTGCTTTTTAGAAGAACCTGTTGCTAGTGTGTACCTCTTTATTTATTATTTATTGGATTTGTATCCCATGCTATCCCTGCAGGGCTCAGGAGGGAGTAATACAAGGGAGCAAGGACGCTTCTCTCCTGCCTCTCTTCACATGCATGCTAAGAGGAGCAATAGGAGGATGGCAAAGGCCACTTAATGGTGGAGAGGATTCCTTTTTACCATAGGCAGATTCAGATACTCTGGCTTCTCCTTATGTGACTTTGATGCTATGTAACTACTTGTCATATGGTTGCCAATGAGTTCATCTCATGCTGCCACCTGGGGGTTAAAGGTGGGTCACGGGTCTAAAATCTTTGAAGGACGTTATTTTAAATGATCCATGGCAAGAGTTTCAAATCATCAGAAGAGCATGCAAGAGATGCAGTCATAAAGGAAAAACGATAATTGGTGAAACTCTCTATTAACCAATGGGAATCAGGGAGGCAGAGACATGGAGAGAAACATCAGTGTGACACTGTTACATCACTTCCATAGAGACTTAGAAATGATGTCATATCTTCTTCGTAGAGAGGCATGATGTCATTTTTGGGTTTGCTCCAGAAGTGAGGTAACATCATTGCATTATTTTTCACTTTATTTTTCTCCCACTGTCTGCTGGAGTGGGCAAATGGCAAGACTACTACTAACTAGTGAGTTGGCAGGTTTTAGATACTATTTCAGAAACCTTCAAGAAGGAAAGGAAACACTGGAAATGAAAAGATTCAAAAAGGTAAAGCCTGCAGAAGTTTTCACCAGAGGTGGTTCTATTTAAATGATTTTATAAAATATCCCTGCCAAAAGCTATACATACAAGGGAACTCTGAGGAATCTTACAAATGATTGTGGGACCACAAAAGTGACACTCATCTGATGAGATTAGGTTATAAACATCATCATAAACCTATAGGTGTTCTTTCTTTTTCACATGTCATAACAATAAATGAATAAATAAAAACTTCACAGACATGAAGTTTCTGGCTGTAGAAAGAATTTATGATCCTAATGGCATTGCTGTTGATAAAAGAAGACCAATTCATCCCAGAACAATATACCATGGACCCTAAAAGGATTAAATGAAAATATTGACCTTGATATCTTTTCTCATTCTGTTATTTTCTATTTATTTCAGCCTCTCATATTAGCAGTTATATATGTCTTATCAGAAGGAGATAAGGGTCGTTTCCCCACTTACCTTTTGTTGCGTGCTACTCGCGGCAAGTAACGCGGGGTCCCGCTGCACTCCCCGCTGTGCCAGTGGTGACAGCACAGCAACCCAGAATCTGCCACTCTCCCCTTCAGCGTGCGGTATTTCTGTTCCTGGATGGAACAGCACCTTTTTGGCACCTTTTTGGAGGGGGGAAGCCCGGGGGTGTGACTGCCAGTTTCAAGACGGAAGCTTTGGAGGCTGCCCCCAAACGCTCCCTTCCCTCCCTCTGCCCTTGTGCCCTGCTGCAAAAATGGGGACAGAAAAGGGTTTTTAAAAAAGAAGACAGGAGGCGTGTTCCTGCGGTGGGGAGTAAGACTTCGTGCTCAAAAGCGGCAATTCAAAGGAGAGTGGTTTGCCTCAGCGTTTTTTTTAAAGTGGAGAATCAGCCACAAACATTGAGCATGTGAGTTTCTTCTTTGGGGGTAAAGATTAATCATCGGTTTTTGCTTTACTCATTTTATAGATATGGGCCTCAATACCGCTATGTTTTGTTATTGCCCCCAGGTGGCAATAACTATTTCAAATCATTTGCTTAAATATAATTTCCATGTTCATGAATTCTATGGTTACATATGGTTCTTGTAGGCTTGATTTTAGTCTTAAAGGTCTGTATTTTTAATTTTATAGAGATTTTAATCATTGAGCTTGCTTGTTTTTGATTTCCTCTGGATAGTGCGTTTACTTGTCCTTCAAGGATGTTTTTAGAACAGTTGTTTTTTACACCCTGCTTTTCGGTATCAGAAGGGCCCCTTCTGCACATGTAGAATAATGCACTTTCAACCCACTTTGCAGATGTGTGGAATAACAAAGTTCACTTGCAAACAGTTGTGAAAGTGGATTGAAAGTGAATTATCCTGCATATACGGAAGGGGCTAGAGAATCCCAAAGTGGCTTACAATCATTTTCCCTTCCTTTCCATAGATACTATGGGGACATGTGGGGACAAATGTCACGAGCGCCCACATTTTGATCATGGGGGGGGGGGTGCAGAAAAATGTGAGTTCATTTCTATTTTTTATTTTTAGTGTTTTTAGGTTGTTGGCCAGCAGGGGGTGCAGTTTTTAGGCTAGCAACACCAACATTTCAGTCTGGATACAAGGCAAGTTTGGTGAAGTTTGGTTCAGGGGGGTCCAAAGTTATGGACCCCCATCCCCTGTTGTTTCCAACGGGAACTAATAGATGGGGCTACCTTTTTGTAGGTCCATAACTTTGCACCCTCTGAACCAAACCTCACCAAACCTGGATGGTATCATCAGGAGAATCTCCTGAAGATAGCCTGAAATTTTGGCACTGCTAGCTTAAAAATTGCTACCCTGACAGGCACCATCACATTTCCCCCAGATTCTCCTTTTAATCCCCCTTTGGGATGGATTTAAAGGGAGAATCTGGGCTCCCTAAATTAAAAAACATTGAAAGTATTGTCGACGGCTTTCACGGCTGGATTCAACTGGTTGTTGTGAGTTTTACAGGCTGTGTGGCCATGGTCTGGTAGATCTTGTTCCTAACATTTTGCTTGCATCTGTGGCTGGCATCTACAGAGGTGTATCGCAGAGAGAAGTCTGAACACAGAGTATAACAGACTTCTCTCTGTGATACACCTCTGAAGATGCCAGCCACAAATGTAGGCGAAACGCTAGGAACAAGATCTACCAGACCACAGCCACGCAGCCCGAAAAACCTACAATAACCAACATTGAAAGTGATGCTGTTTGGGGTGTGTGTGTGTGTGTGTGGGGGGGGGAATCTACTCTGAAACAGCATCACTTTCAATGTTGTTTAAACTAGGGAGCCCAGATTCTCCCTTAAAGGTGGATTTAAAAGGAGAATCTGGGCTATCTAGTATAAACAACATTGAAAGTGATGCTGTTTTGGGGTGAATCCCCCGCAACAGCATCATTTTCAATGTTGTTTAAACTAGGGAACCCTCCCACCCACCAACCTATCTTTATCTGCCCCCCTTTATGTTTTCTTTCCCCTCCTCCACTATATTCAGGAAAATATTTGCATGGTGCTAGATACTGGAACAAGCCCAGTTGCGTGGTAGGAAACCTGCAAGGATTTGAAGAGGAAAACCCATAACTTTGACAACCTAAAGACCTGTCCTCTATGAGAAAATTGGAAAAATTCAGTATGCTTATGACAATCACATTCCTTTTTAGTACTCTGCCTTACTAGTTAAACTACACCTTGGGGCAGAAGATTCAACAATGTTCTCATCCCCATTCTCCTTCTTGAACCAGGTCTTCAGAAGCGTTTTGGTTGTCATCATTCAATGAGAATCCATGGGATAATTTTCATATATAGAACCTTTCAATCTACTTAACTACAGTCATGAATTATTTCCTCAAATATGTTTTCAGTATGACGACACTATTTTTATAAGATGTACTGCAGTGGAAAAACACAGCAGGGTCAATTGCAGTTAGCAGCTGTCCTAGGAGGAGGAGGAGGAGGAGGAGGAGGAGGAGGAGGAGAAAGAGGAGGAGGAGAAGGAGGAGAAGGAGGAGGAGGAGGAGGAGAAGAAGAAGAAGAAGAAGAAGTAGTAGTAGTAGTAGTAGTAGTAGTAGTAGTAGTAGTAGTAGTAGTTGTGCATGCACCATCGGTAGCACCAGGTGCCATGAAACAGTTGTCAGAGATGAAATAAATGTTTACATGGAAGAAACAGAATGGTCCTAATGGAGAAATATTTTAAAAGATTGTCAGGCAGGGGACATTCTTCTTCTTAATAAGCACTAAAAGACAAAATCAGGAACGTATCTGTGTTCAGTTGCTCTAAATGCATGGCTTAGAAATGAATGAATGCACTGTTATGCAATTTATGTGATTCCAGCATGCAAGACTATTTGCTTTTTAGTCTTTTCTCCTTTGATATTACTATTATCCCAGCTTTAAAATACTCTACCTTGCAAATTCACACCCCACTGGTTTCTAGGTAGGCCTACAAATTACACAATTTGAAAACTGGGAAATACATTATGGAAAAGTATGATCAAAATATGCTAAATGTTGCTTTTGTTAGGTAAAATATGTCTTGCAGCAAAAACTACTAGAGATACAATTCAAATTAGTTTAAAGTGCAAAATATTCACATTTAATTTGATTTAGATGTTGGCTGAAAATAAATCACTGAGAAGAAATGTTCTTTTGACTGGCAGGTTTCCACACTGCTGGTTCTCATCTTTTGACACCAAACTGCATGTTTCTGCTATACATTTGGCACAATATGGGCACAACAATGGGGTGCCAAAGCCCTCTAACCCCACCAACCAAAATACACAGTATGTGAAAACAACATTTTATGTTACATATACAATTTATTTACAGTGGTCTTGAACAAATTATGAAGAGATTTTAAAACAACAGCAGGATTATTCATTACATACTGAGAGGTTTGTTTTGGGACACAGAATATGAAACCATTTCCTCAAGATATTTTGTGTTTGGCATAAAATATTTAAAATGTCTCATTTCCACGGAATCTGGTGGGAGTTCATGACAGATGTGTTACCCCCGCTCCCAATTTTTATACAGCATTATTGGGTCTAATTAGTTCAGTTGATTTACCCATGACAGTATGAAACTTCATCAGAGGAAAGAAAGCGTGGATCATTGTATTTGAACCAGGGAACTCTCTACAGTAAGATGAAGAAAAGGCCCTGATTTTAAGGTGTTTTACAACAAAGTCCTCAAGTAGCCCAGAGAGCTTTCACTTATTTATGCACCACCATATGATACAGCCTTTTGCCTGTAGCATTACAAATCACAAACAGGCTTGATACAAAATGTTCTCCAGGTGTTAGCAGACCAACTGTGCCACTATTTCTTATTTATGTACTGTCTAGTAATAGAAGACAAATAACAATAGAAGAGGCAAATGTGATTAAAGAGGTTTTCAGAAGTCCAAAAGGGGGACAAAGTTAACTCACGTGACCCTTCCTGTAGGCTTGGAACTTTATTTTTAAGACAAATGTGAAATAAAAATGTACAATTATTTACAAGCTTGCAGCTAGAACTTTTAGTTCTATTTTTCCCGAGAATTCAGCCCTCTGGCAATAGGACTAGAAAAAAATTAACAATGTTCCTTCAAGTGCTCTGCCTGTTTTCTCCCAACAATGTTAAATGGCTATAAATTGGGAAAGCAGTAAAAACAGAGAATGTACAAGGTTAACACACCATGTAACTGCCAGAAGAAACAAAGATGGAGAGCCTACATGGCACTTGGAAGTATTGACTTGATCTGCATTAAGAAGGAATAAAATTAAGAGGAGGTAAGTTTTTCTTAAAAGTTTCAATTAAAACAGAGACACTATTTCTTTCACCTGATTGTAGCCCCATATGGCAAGGTCAGCCCTTTCAGTGAACAAACAGCTCAGTCGCCTCCAGTGTAGCTGTTATCTTCCTCAACAAGGGGAGACATTTGGCACAGCCTAAAGCTGGGGCATGAACCCTGGCTAAGCTTAAGACATTTATCTGACAGCATCAGCTGACACTCCACAAACACGTTTGCTCTCCATGACCCCAGAGCATTTGTGATTAATCAAAAATGTATCTTGAATCTTGAGAACAAGCTACAAGCAGGCACACATAAAAAAAGAAAAAGAAAAGAATATGCTCTCGATCTCAGTTATCGACTCAAGGGGTATATTGAATTTAGAAATAGCAAATAGAATAAAATGATCAATATGTTCTCACTTGTCCATGGAAGAGCAAACTTTATCCCTCAAGCAACAAACATTGATCATGTAAATGTTTCAGAGCTGCTTTTTTAGTTTAAAAACAACAAAAACATGATGGGGGGATCAAGGAGGATAGAATTAGAGAGGCAAGTTACCTGTGACAGTGCTGAAATGTGCTGAAATAGTGCTGGAAGATATGTGTATGCTCATGAGCAACTGCTGAAGTTTTTTTAAAAAATCCAGCTAAGTACTGCTCAAACACAGGTTTGTGTAGGCAGTTGCCAAAAGGTCTTAATAAAACATTATAAAGGGGATTTTAAAACTTAATGAAGTCACATAATCTGCTTCAGCTCCCTGACTTAATTTAAATGAGACACAGTTATAATATATCCCCTACGTGCTGTTTACAATTTATAATTTATGTGTCTGTTCAAAATACACTACTTTCTGCAGGCATCTGCTAAGTTATATGATTATCATTTGGAGCTTGTAATATACTATTTTTTCAAAAGTTAGAATAGGCTTTTAATATTTTCATTTACTTTTTAAAAGAATAGAGTACTTATCAATAATGAAAAAAAAATCCATGCATACTACTCAAGTTTATTACAAAATGGATACAACTTTATTAATACTCTCTATAATTGTAGTTATCCAGTCTCACTTTTTTTTGTAATTTCCTACTGCTTAAGTTACAAGCATTTGTGTTGCTACACAGTTCTTCTCGTTCTAACAGGGAACTACGGTATGTCCTTTGGTCTCTATTGACAAGACAAACAAACTTTCATAGCATGTGCTCTCCATAAAATGGTGGTACTAATTAGAAGATATAAACTCATGCTGAGGCATAATATGAATTGGCTTTATGCATCTACTAAGCTCACAGCAGTATTAGATTTATGGTGCCGATGTCTTCAACTAATATTCAGCTAACATCCCCCCATCACAAAATTTCAACTCTACCCAGCGATAAGGAAAAATCCAGTCTCAGTAGTCCACAGTGCAGTAATTTGCAATTTTAAAAAATAGCTTTAAGAGATTCACTACAATGGCTTTTCTACACTGAAATGTTGAAGTGCAGGAGGCTTATACCTAAAGAAATCTAGTACTAATGCAGGAAAATGAAGTGTCAAAGACTAATGGGAAAAAAATTAATGCAACTGCCTGGTTCCTCAGTCCAAAACACAGTGCCACAAATCCAGAAAAAACCTTGCTGCTATGTTATACAGTGCTCCACTTTCCCTGCCTAACAGCTCTGTCAGCTACTGGGACGGAAATATATTTTAATCTAGTGCCCCCTCTCCCTTCTGAGCCAACAGGTCACTGGCACTAAGGGAGGCTTCAGAGTACTAGGAGGAGTATGAGAATTACTGGCATGAATCACTCTCACCAGGTTGGAGAAAGCATGTGGAACAAAATCCGCTGATTCTCTGAAAGCTTCTTCCATATTTAGATGCTTTGGCTTCTGCATGGAGGCTTCTGGACAAGTCTTAAGAAGATGACTTTCCACCCTGGGAATACATCAATGGAAAACAACTTACGTGGCTACCTCGGAATGCAAAAGTCTTCATGCCAGCCTTGCATTCTTTTGGCAGTCCACAGCACTGACCAAAACACTTTCTCGGGTTGAGGAGAGGAGGGTTTGGTCCTTAAGTGGAAGAGTCATCAGCCATGCAGAGACAGTTCTTGGCAGCTTCCATACAGGATCTATAATGCTGAAAGCAGTGTTTAGTGTTCTTCGCCCTAACATCTACCTGTATTACAAATCAGAAGCAAAAGAGAAATGATTTGTATAACATCATGTGCTAGAACGTCCTTTTCCTAACTAAACCTTCGGGACCATATTACCCCATATTTATTTATTTTATTTATTTATTATATTTGTATACCGCCCTCCCCGAAGGCTCAGGGCGGTTTCCAACAACATAAAAATTTAAAACATCATAAATATAAGTTAATTAAAATACATAAAATATTAAACTAGAGATGGCTTCAACTATTCTATTCTATTCCCCCTTTTATGAACCCACGGGAGGCCAGATGTTTACTTATTATTGCGGTTGATATCATCCCGGCTGGCCAAACGCCTGGCGGAACAGGTCCGTTTTACAGGCCCTGCGGAAACTTTGTAAATCCCGCAGGGCCCTGATCTCACCTGGAAGCCTGTTCCACCAGGTAGGGGCCAGAGCCGTAAAAGCCCTGGCCCTTGTAGAGGCCAGCCGGATCGCCTTGGGGCCAGGGATCACCAGTAGGTCCACCTCCGATGAGCGGAGGGGCCTAGAAGGGCGGTATAGGGAGAGACAGTCCCTCAGATACGCAGGGCCAAGGCTGCGAATGGCTTTAAAGGTCAAAACCAAAACTTTAAACATGACCCCTTCCTCGATCGGCAGCCAGTGCAGTTGGTATAGGACCGGAGTAATCCGGTCCCTTGCTGTTGCTCCGGAGAGGAGTCTGGCTGCCGCATTCTGTATGAGTTTCAATTTCCGGATCATGGCTAAAGGTAAACCCGCATAGAGCGAGTTACAGTAGTCTAACCTGGAGGTGACCGTTGCATGAATCACAGTGGCCAGATCAGAGCGGGAGAGATACCAATTGCCGTGCCTGCCGCAGATGGTAAAAAGCTGCCTGGGCTGTCTGGGTGACCTGGGCCACCAATGATAGAGATGGATCCAGAGTCACCCCCAGGCTCTTGGCGGACGAAGTTAATTTTAACGTCTCGCCAAGAAGGGTAGGCAGGCCAAAGGCCACCGGACACTCCCCCCGACCCAGCCACAGGACCTCCGTCTTAGTGGGATTCAACTTCAGCCGACTTGCACTCAACCAACCAGCCACAGCATCAAGACAACGCTGGAGAGCATCAGGGGCCGAGGTCGGGCTGCCCTCCATTGTGAACAAGAGCTGGGTGTCATCAGCGTATTGGTGACACCGCAGCCCAAAACTCCGAACTAGACTCGCCAGGGGGGTGCATGTAGATATTAAAAAGCATCGGGGAGAGTATCGCTCCTTGCGGCACCCCACACATAATGGGGCGACGCTTGGAGATCTCACCCCCCCGATGCCACCTGCTGTCCCCGATCTCGGAGGAACGAGATCAGCCAATTTAAGGCTGAATCTCGAACCCCGATACCAGCGAGGCGGTGGACCAAAAGGTCGTGGTCTACCATATCGAACGCTGCGGTGAGATCTAACAACACCAACAACGCCGAACCGCCTCTGTCCAAGTGTAGTCGGAGGTCGTCCACAACAGTGACCAGCACCGTCTCGGTCCCATGACCAGCGCGGAAGCCAGACTGGAAGGGATCCAGTACGTTTGTGTCATCCAGGAATCGCTGGAGCTGAGCAGCCACCGCTCGGTCTCATATGTCCCTACTCGGTCTCTGCGTTCAGCAAAGGCCAATTTGCTGGTGGTTCCCGGCCCCTCAATGATGCGGCTGGCCTCCACGCGGGCCAGGACCTTTACAGCTCTGGCCCTGGCCTGGTGGAACAACCTTCCTCCAGCTGTCCGGGCCCTGCGGGATCTTGGTGAATTCCGCAGGGCCTGTAAGACTCTTTAGTTTGGAGAGGAGATGGCTGAGGGGGGATATGATTGAAGTCTAAAAAATTATGCATGGGATAGAAAATGTTGACAGAGAGAAATTTTTCTCTCTTTCTCACAATACTAGAACCAGGGGGCATACATTGAAAATGCTGGGGGGAAGAATTAGGACTAATAAAAGGAAACACTTCTTCACACAACGTGTGATTGGTGTTTGGAATATGCTGCCACAGGAGGTGGTGATGGCCACTAACCTGGATAGCTTTAAAAGGGGCTTAGACAGATTTATGGAGGAGAAGTTGATCTATGGCTACCAATCTTGATCCTCTTTGATCTGAGATTGCAAATGCCTTAACAGACCAGGTGCTTGGGAGCAACAGCCGCAGAAGGCCATTGCTTTCACATCCTGCATGTGAGCTCCCAATGGCACCTGGTGGGCCACTGTGAGTAGCAGAGAGCTGGACTAGATGGACTCTGGTCTGATCCAGCTGGCTTGTTCTTATGTTCTTATGTTCTTAAGACTGTGCTGTTCCACCGGGCCCTTGGAGTGTCCAGCCGATGTGGTGCCCCCTCTCTGCTCTCTGCTCTGTTGTACATCAGGGTAGCCCTCATATTGAGGGGCCCGCCGTTCCTCCTTTTTGGGAAAGGCTTTAAATGTGGGTTTTCTGGACGCTTCTTATTTGATTGTATTAACTGCTGTTTTATATGGAGTTTTAGTAAGTTTTACTGATTATTAACTGGATGGAGCTATATGGAGTTTTAGTAAGTTTTACTGATTATTAACTGGATGGAGCTTATGTTATTCGTTTATTGTGCGTTTATATGATTTGCTCCTTTATTCAGCATTGTATGAATTTTATGTTGTACACCGCCCGGAGCC
This sequence comes from Sphaerodactylus townsendi, assembly GCF_021028975.2. NCBI lineage: Eukaryota > Metazoa > Chordata > Lepidosauria > Squamata > Sphaerodactylidae > Sphaerodactylus > Sphaerodactylus townsendi. Next base: position 46,102,708 of record NC_059431.1, read on the forward strand.
CTTCGGGGATGGGGCGGTATAGAAATCTAAGAAATAAATAAATAAATAAACTGAGTCAGAAAAAAGTAAAGCCCGATGATTCTATAGGCCTAGGTTTTGTAGTGTGGTTTTCGTGAATGTGTTGCCAGACAGCAAAAATATTAAAAAGCACATCCTTGCAAATTAGTCCCACCAGGATTTGAAACACATAATGGCATTCCAGTTGTAATATTAGAACTAAATATGATACACTCATATATACTGCAACGTTCTACATTGTCCTGATAAGAACTACGGGATAAAGTTCTTGGTTAACACACTTCCTTCTCCTTCATTCAAACAGTTACTCTGCAACACTCCAACTCAGAAGTTTAAACTGATTTCAGATTGAAAAATTCTAGTAAATCATGATGTGATTGTATCAGACAGGTATTAACTCTGCCCCAAGCATAACAGATACTAAACACATCAATTGAAATGGCTTGCTGGACCAACCTTTGTTATGATAAACATGTATCTCCTGATGAAGAGTTCTGTGTAAATTGAAACCATCACCCTCCTTCACCAATAGTATCTGGCCTAATAAAGATACCCGTTTTATTTCTGTACATTAGTGATGCTTACAAAATGTTCATGGTGTACATGCAGGTTGCATGATGGTCGCTCCCTACGTGCTTATCTTACAGAAACTAACATGAATCGAAGCATCAGACATCCCAGCTGTATGTTTTGGCATCCATGGTGAAAATGAGCAGAAAATCTAGCTGTTCCAAATCAAGAAGTATTTTTACTAGTGCTAATGTGCCTTAAATACCTTGTTCCACAGATGAGTGGTCTGGCACCTGCTGCATGAGAAATAGCCAATTACTGTTCAGTGCCTCTAATTTTCTGATTCAATTAGCATGCTTCAGAGCTTTCCAGTTTAATTGCAAACTACTTCAGTTAGCTCTCTGATTAATCATTGCCCATCTGCAAGCCATCGGAAAACTTAGTGGAACAAATTTGTGTACTTTGGAATGCTGGGAGCTTAGCAAATCAAACTTGTTTTGGTATATAAAGCTTTAATTTTGTTTGCCCTTTTCAGCTGCACTTGTAAGAAGCTCTGTACTGATTAAACAGGAAGTCCAGACAATAATATGCTACATTATCCATATAATTACTGTAAATACAGCCGAGACTGGAGAAACATCATTTAAGGTTAGGCATTAACATGTATGGAGTAGGGGGTCAAGACAACACATTTAGAATCAATTTCTCCCCATTACGAAAGAAAATCAATAACACAAAAACAATCATGCGTTGCCACTCTAATACCTGTACTTCAATAGATGTCTATTATTTTAAGTACACGGACTCATAAATTATTTTGACTGCTTTTAACCTATGAATGTTTGTGTAGAAGCTCCATAGATTCCAGATAGACATGTACAAGTAAGGCTTTGAATATCTGAATCTGTGATGGAGACTCTACTTCTAGTCAATCATAGTCTTTCTCTTATTCTGTATTTTAGGATTGGCACTGGATTTTGCTTTCTGGCAAAGAATTTCCCAAGAAAAATAGATTTACTGCAGAAGATAAAGGGGCACAGCCTTACAATATTGGGACAGGATTTCCACTAAAAGCATGCATACACTGCAAGTTAAGATTCAGAAATGTACAGATCTTTGTACTTGGGATCTTTGTACTTGCATTTGATTCTTGACATTTTAAGTTATGTTTCTGAAGAGTCCTATACAGGTTTGAAGGTTAGGAAAACAAAGGCTGTGAAACATCTAAACTGCCACTTTTGAGTTTTGAGCAGATTTATAGGCCAACAATGAGATTTCACTACCCAGCAAAACCTTTAAAAAAGGACCCGAAGCAATTCAGATTGTGACTTTCATAGCTGCCAATGATGGGGCAAAGATTTTTTTCTTTACTAACTCCACTTACAGAACCAAACCATATTTTTTCTCTCTGTATTTCCTGTAATGTTCATTTTTTTCTCATTTTTGATATATGGTACAATCCTGATCTATGGTGGGAATGGTTTGTAATGTACAGATTAGAGCAGTTATGGAACTGAGATCTACCTCTTCTTTCTGAATGATTCAGTTATGTTAAATGCCTTTGGTTGAAGTCAAAAAGTGAATGCTTGTCAAGAAACCAGTTTTCAAGCAGACTTAAAGATAGGAAATAAATGGTTTTGGAAATGGAGTCTGCTGAGAAGCCTATAGTGCTACTTCAGTGCACCACAGCAAAAAATATAGGTAGAGCTGACCAAGCCTGTAGCCAACACAAAGAGAGGGATGGATATCAAGTTGGAGGTTTTATTTATATTCTAAGTACCCTTGAGTTCTACAAGGTAGGAAGGCAGCTAATAAACATTTTAAACAAACAAACAAAATAGTAAGGAAAAATGACACGAGTTAAAAGATGGAAAACTGGGAAATGCATGAGCAGGACTGTGAAAATGAAATTTCTTACTCTAAATTCCTCTTTTCGATAACTTTCACAGGGCATCCTAAAACAGCTTCCTCTATCCTTGGTACAGGAGGCAGAGTTCAACTCCAGGAAAACTCCTGCTAGGGACAAGCACAACCTAGCCGCCCCCCCCCCCCCCCCCCGACTAGATTGGAATAGCAGAAGAACCCTCTCAGTTCTTGAATAAAGAGCAAAACGATTGCAGGTGTGATAAGAAATTTAACCTGTAAAATATGAACTTTTAAAGAGAGAGGAAAAAAGCCAGGACAACAGAAAACTTCCAGAATCCCTGCTTTTACTCTCTTCATCATGTGAACATTTATAAAATCTATAAAAACAGTAGTCCCATACAAGTCTTTTGGGAAAAGAATGCCTTGTAGATGTTACAGTGAACCTGTGAGGGACTCACAAGAACTTGCAAGGGAATTTCATTTTCCCCCATATCCAGAGGTGCATGTAGAAAAAATGGTGTCCAGGGCACTGAAATTGCCCCCTGCCCTTCCCTGCAAACAGATTGAAGACAGGAGAACCTTTGAGTCTCAAGAACTATTTTATGGCAAGGTGGCTGTGACTGAAATCTTTAAATAATCCACAAAAGCACCCTTAAATCAGAGTATAGGGTTAAATTTCAGCATTGCCACATCTCTTTTTAGGTGCTTGAACATTTATTTACCCGCTGTTTCCCCCTCTCCTTTCTGCCATGAGAGCTCCAGCAATGCAACTCAGGCCTACAAAGAAGCAATTCTCATTCTTGCTTTGCTTCTGCTTTCCTACCTAGCCTTCTAGGGAAATAAGCGCAGGGCTCTGGACCTTCCCCGGACTTATGCGCTTTTGTCTCTGGCCCCTCCCCCCTCCCCAGCCGCCTCTCCGCTCCTCCCCTCTGCTGCAATTTTTACTAAGTTGTCCCTGAGTCAACCTGGCAGGCTAGGAGAGCAGCATGCGGCCCCTCTGCATTTCCTCTGTTCTCCCAGCCAGGCAATGCTCATGTCAGATTTCTCCAGTAAAGCTGCTGCTACTGCTATGGCAACTTTTCTTCACCTCTCCTTCGCAGTTCCTGCTGAATGTGGCAGCTGTGTGGAGGGCTGCTGGTTGGTGTGCCAAGAGGGAGTGCTGCCTGCGCAAAGATGAGTATGGCAGTGACGGCTCAGCTTTGCCAAGGACTGGGGAGGACAAGAAGTCACAATCATGTGGAACCTACCAACTTGGGCAAGAAAGCGCACATCACTGCCCCAGAACCTGGAGCCACTTTCCATGGCACTGCCTGGTTGGCTAGACCAGGTCTAGAGCCTTTGTATGGTGCTTGCCCAGTCAATGAGAGCCTTCCTGCCCTGCAGTGGGAGAGAATGGCATGGGTGGCCAAAATACACTCCCACATGATCCAGGTGAATGGCACCTGTGTCAAATGTCCCCCTCTTCGTCCCAGATACACCTTCATCCATATTCCAATCACCCATCATTCCTTCTTTCTGTTCTCAGCATACCCTCATAACCTTTCTTGCTTCCTTCTGTCTCTCTAACTTGCTACTCAACTTGTATTTATTTCCCCCTCGCCCCGCAATCTTTAGCTTTCTTTCCCTCCATTAGTAGCCTCCTTGGCAAGTCCTCTTCCATTAGAGGACATGGCAACAAAGAAGATCGGGTGGGACTTTTTATAGGCTGTTTGGGATGCTTTTAACCGCATGGATTTGCTTTATAGAAATTAACAGCCCCATACAGAGCCCTGTCCCACCACCTCCAGGAGGGCTTCTGGGCAGCACAGGTAGGCGAAAAACAAAAAAAGCATTCCCACTGCTGAGAAGTCCTCAGGTAAAACACAGGTAGTATAATGTCCTGGGACATATGGAACTGTGACACCCCCTTAGGCCCAAACTCTATCCTAGGACCACTTTATCAGGATGAAACCTGAAGAAAGGAGAGTCTATTCAAAGAGCAGATAACTCTCCTACTCTCTGGCTGTAGTGAAAGCAACCAAAAAGGCAACAAGCTAAAAACAAGTCAGATGTTGCCAATAGTTCAAAAGGTGTATGTATAATTTGTGACAAAAACAAAAACAAACTCTAAACAGGGAGAGGATGTTTTAACACAGGGCAGAAGTTAGGGTAGACCTCTCAAAACACTTTTGAAATCAGAAACTGAGAATACAGAACAAGGGCCAACAAATATGTGGAACACAAAAATTGCAAAAAGGTGAACTTTGATAGAAGTGGCCAAACCTGTATCCTTTAAGTACAAACAATACCGAAAAAATGTCAGAAAGAGGACATGTTTCAGGCTTCAGACCTTGAGACTATGTTTAGTGGACAAAGGGTGTTCATACGGAATCATGACTTTCACCTGCAGGGTTTTTACGATGCTATTAACACCTGCGCAACCCTGCCTAAATATGACATTTGCACTGGATTAGCCATGCCATCAGGTGCAGGGAAGGGACATCATGATAAAAAAGGGTCCCTATCATGAGAAAATCATCTTCTACCAGAGGGACCCTGAAATTCCCTGAGACATCCTGAACAGTGTGGGAAACCAAAATCTCTTTGGCCAGTTAGGGCCTATGAAGATCATCACTGTTAAGTGGTTGGAGACCACCTTTGTTATGGCCTTGCGAGCAGAGGCATATCAGGGGAATATGACACCTGGAGACAAATTGGCCCCGCCCCCAAGCCTCAGTGCTTATAAAAGCAGCTCTCGGAGGACGGGGGACTGCCGGCTGCCGGCTGCCGGCTTGGGGGGGGGGGCGATGTGGTAATGGATCGTTGAGCGCTGTGATGAAGAAACCTCTCTGTGAAGTCGTAGATGACCCAAAAAGGGGGGAATCAATTAGCCCTGGGTTTACCCAGCTTGGTCAAGGACTCAGACATGGAGCATTAGGCACCCTGTTTTGATGCACACCTGAATTAGAAACTAAATGCTCTACTATAGTGGTATTGGATGTATTCTGAACAGACAAAACTTAACCTTTGACTTGCTTTCTATTTTTTTAAAAAACCCAGTGTCTGACAATAGAAAATGAAATAAATCACTCAAGTACCATATACCAAGCAAGGGAGGTAAATGACACACTGGACTTACCGTGAAGGTGTCTTCTCTTCAGTGGGGCAAAGTCATCCAGGCTTGTTAGGACACACCCGCAACTGTTCAGGCAGGGCTATGCAAATTAACTGCATACTCTCCTGGACTGTAGGGACGTAAAATCTGAAAGTCTGAGTCCAGTATCTCTACTTCTTCCAAATAAGACTTTGTGAAGATGACTGTATATTTCAATTTCCCACAGATAAAATTGGAATACTAAAACCTACCCCATGGAAACTTACCCATTACAATACAAATGTTTCATTAATTTAATGAAAAAATTAATATGATCTTGTTTCTACTCATGTCATTGACAAAATTCATATTTTGTTGGGGATTAGGTACTATCTATTTTGCCATTTTCAAATGTGCAGGTTTAACACAGTTCATTTAACAAGTCTGTGCAATTTTGCAAATAAACATGATTTGATTGTGAATTCCTGCGTGGCAGGGGGTTGGGCTTGATGGCCACTGTGGTCTTTTCCAACTCGATGTGTTTGGTACTCTCAAAACTAAATCTATAGATGCAAACTTTAGTTTTCTTCATGTGAAGCTGATGACAAATCTCCTAAGTGGACTAAAGCAGACTAAAGCCCAGGGACAGTTTTAACGTGAAATGAACTGTTTGTCTAAACTGGGCCTTGGTCCAGATTGTGTTAAAGGTCAGCAAGCAGTTAAAAGTCAACAGCCAAATAGTGCTGCTTAGGAGTTCAGCTGTGGTAATTTACACTTTGTACACATTTCTTCCAAATTATCTAAGGAAGTAAACAACAATTTCTTGAATTGCCTCATGACTGTATGGCAACAATGTAACTGCTTGTAAATATAAAGTATTGCAACAAATCATCTGCTGTTTACAAATTTACAGACTGAAAATGTTAACTTAAAATTAACCATTAGAACAATTTTCATTTAATGTTTTTCCACACCTGAAAATCTATTCATCTTAAGAAAAAAGTAGTTCCTGCTTCTTGGTGTTTAACAAGACGACCATTAGCAGTAAATTAATATCTATTTATGAATATCCTCTTGGTTTGAGAAAATGTTATACTAAAATGCCCCATATGTTATTTCACCACAATTTGCATTGTTATAATGGGTTATTGACTTCTTTTAGGTTTAAGGAACTAAGGTAGTATTCAGAAATGACTCGGTGCTACAAGTTTATTGCATATCCCCAAGGTTCATTCACCCCAAGTTGTTTGGTCAATAACCAATTTTTATACTTCTATCTCCTTCAAAATTCCAAACCAATAATCCCTAGTGCTTTTTTTTAATTATTTCAGTATCAGACTAACATTTCCCATGGAAATCAATATGGGTACGATCTATTAGCCCCAAATCTGCAGCACTGCAATGCAAACGTATTAAAAATATTGATTTCACAAGCTACTGATGTTTTGATTGACTTTAATGTTTGTAAGCAGCAATAACAGAATTTCAATGACTGAAACAAAGTTTTGATTAAAATTATAGATTTTTTTAAAAAATTGGCTATTTTACTGTTTAAGGGTATCACATACTTTACTTGTCTGCCATAAAATCACAGTAGTAAATACATATCTATAAATGTTTTAGTCTGCTATACCATACATAACCAGCTTTGAATAGCTTCTGACATTTCCTTTCCAGTTGGTTTTGATGTCCAAGGCCAAGTTTCACTAGACAGGTTTTTCTGTTGTCTTCTTTCTGTTGTTCCCTTGGGTTTCCTTATCAAAACTGATAAGGATTTGGCCTCATTACTGTGCCCAATTAGTTTTCAAAAAGACTTAACAAGGAACAATATACATTTTCTAGAAGACTACAGTTTCTATTTGATGACTTCTTGTTGCAAAATGAGTCTATGAAACTCTTTGGATAATGTTCCTATCAGTATTTTTGAAAATAAAGAACTTTTATATTGTGGGAAGATCTCCAAGAGAGCCACAATTCCTGCTGCAGCATAACTACTATGTTCACATCTAAAGTTTGAACCTTATTTTCAATCACTATCAGCAACTAAGTTTCTAAAGTATACCAAGAGTAGTGACTTAGGCACCCTTGTTCTATTGTTGCCAGTATACTACAATGATTCTAAGTTCATTCAGTCAGTTACATCCATGCTTGGCAGAAGCAGAACACACACACATGCTTGGCAGAACACACAACCATGCTTGGCAGAAGCAGAACACACACGTACGCACATATATATGTATATAGATAGAAAAAGAAAACAAATGTGGATAGCTACTTCAAGGTACAAACCACCTGGCAAACACAAGCTGTACAAACCAGTGCTACCTTACTGGAACACAAGGTAGTTGCCACACTGGTGAATGGTCTTCAGAAGAGCCACACATGGCATGTCAAAGTGCCACAAAAGACTCTTACGCTACTGAATGAGAATAGAATAGAATAGAATAGAATAGAATAGAATAGAATAGAATAGAATAGAATAGAATAGAATAGAATAGAATCTTTATTGGCCAAGTGTGATTGGACACACAAGGAATTTGTCTCCGGTGCATATGCTCTCAGTGTACATAAAAGAAAATACATTTGTCAAGAATCATAAGGTACAGCACTTAATGATTGTCATATAGGTCTAGTAAGCAATCAGGAAACAATCAATAGTAATAAAAACATAAAATGTAAAATCATAAAATAAAAAATGAAACATGTCAGCACAGGCTATAGTCATACAGTCATAATTATTGGGAGGAGATGGGTAATAGGAATCGATGAAAAGTAGTGCAGTAATTATATAATAAAATATATATAATAAATGAAGTTTGACACATTCGAGGGAATTATTTGTTTAACAGAGTGATGGCATTCGGGAAAACCAACCATTCTTATGTTCTAGCTTGTCTTGGTGTGCAGTGCTCCCCTGTAATGCGACGCTTTTCAGAGGGTAAAGAGCTGAAACAAAGTTTATGTCCAGGGATGCCAGAAAAAATGGGTCAGTAACATTTTCACAGCCCCTTTTTTTTTTTTTTGACCCGCAAGTAAGTATACAGGTGGTCCTCAATGGAAGGCAGGTTAGTTAAAGCAATTGTTTTTTCTGCAGTTCTGATTATTCTCTGAAGTCTGTGTCGATCTTGTTGGGTTGCAGAACCAAACCACACAGTTATAGAGGTGATGACAGACTCAATGATTCCTCTGTAGAACTGTATCAGCAGCTCCTTGGGCAGTTTGAGCTTCCTGAGTTGGCGCAGAAAGAACATTCTTTGTTGTGCTTTTTAATGACATTTTTGATATTAGGTGTCCATTTTAGGTCATGAGATATGATGGAGCCTAGAAATTTAAAGGTCTCTACTGTTGATACTGTGTTGTCTAGTATTGTGAGAGGAGGTAGGATGGGAGGGTTTCTCCTGAAATCTACCACCATTTCTACGGTTTTAAGTGTGTTCAGTTCTAGATTGTTCCAGTGGCACGCTACTGAATGAGTATTACTAGTATACACAAACTTCTAGGACAATTGGTTATTGTGGGCTTTCTGGGCTGTGTGGCCGTGGTCTGGTAGATCTTGTTACTAACGTTTCGCCTGCATCTGTGACTGGCATCTTCAGAGGTGTTTCACAGAGAGAAGCGTGTTACACACTGTGTCCAGACTTCTCTCTGTGATACACTTCTGAAGATGCCAGTCACAGATGCAGGCAAAATGTTAGGAACAAGATCTACCAGACTACAGCCACACAGCCCGGAAAGCCCACAACAGCCAGTTGAGTCCGGCCATGAAAACCTTCGACAATACATTTTCCAGGGCAATCTTAAGCAAAGTTAAACCCTTCCAAACCCATTGGACTTAGAAGGAAGTAACTCTGCTTAAGATTGCATTGCCAATGAAATGAAAAACCTGATCTCTTTAATTAAGTTGATGAAAAATCTGATCCCTGCACTATCCTCATCCCACTCTCCTGTTATGCTAACCCAGGGGTCTGCAATCTGCAGCTCTCCAGATGTTCATGGACTACAAATCCCATCAGCCCCTTCCCACTTGGCCATGCTGGCAGGGGTTGACAGGATTTGTAGTCCATGAACATCTGGAGAGCCGCAGGTTGCAGACGCCTGTGCTAAACTGTTCAATAAGTTGTCATCTCCAACTGACCATTTCCAATTGACAAAGCTCAACTGTCACATCTAACTGATTCTGCTTCATAGATCCTGTTGGTTGGTGGAGCCCTGTTGACTGGGTACTATATTGCTGGGTGGTTTTTACTCTTCTATCTATCACACATATGTTAGAAAGGGATCTCCAACTTGCACTGTGTGACTACCTGCATATGAATAAACCATTCTTGATCTAACTTTGCCAGTTTCTCTTCTAGAGAAGAAGAGTCCACACACTTTAAATGTGATGGATAGATAATATACACATAAAGTTACCTTATAATAATCTACCTAACTCTGAATTCCCAGTTCGGTAATGGCCCTCAAAACCTTTAACCAAAAGTGATAGACATTGAACATGGGACTTTTGGTACATAAGGCATGCTCTGCTTTGCTGCATCTACTAGTCCTTCAAATAATAAAATAGCACAGCTATATTGTACAATTCCCAAGTTATTTCAATTTACAGCATGGATCTTGATACAATTAGCGAACTGAAGGCCTCTTGGCCATCTTCAGGTCCAATTTTGGACCAATTCAGTCATCTCTTCCAGTCCAGTGTTGACAGGATCCTGGCAGCTATGAAGCCTATCACTTGCCCCTTAGACTGGCGACTGTCTTGGCTGGTGCAAGCCACTGGAGATGTGGTGCAGCCCCCTGATAGATATAGTGAATCTATATCTTCAGGGGTTTTCCCAGGGGGATTGAAAGGGGTAAGGCCACCCTTAAAGAAGCCATTTCTGGATCTTTCTGATCCCAGCGTCCCAGCTTACTTTCCTGGGTAAGGTAACTGAGAGAGAAGCTGCAGAGCAGCTCCAGGAATTCCTGGGGGATACATCAGTACTGAACCCATATCAATCTGGCTTCTGGCCTGGCCATGGTATGGAAATGGCTCTGGTTGCTCTCATAGATGATCCATGGAGACAACTGGATAAGGGCAGATCAGTGCTGCTGTTACCATAAGATCTGACTGCAGAATTCAATACAGTCATTATGATCTTTTCACTCACTGCCTTGCCAGCGCTGGTATTTGTGGGACAGCCTTACAGTGACTGTGGTCATTACTCTAGGGTCAGGGACACAGGGTGACAGACACTAGGTGAGGGAACAGAACCATGACAGTATGCTGATCACCCAACTGTATCTGTTGATGGGTGGCCTGTGGGATGCCATTCCAGATATTCTGGCGGCTGTGGTGAAATAGTTGAAGCAGAAAAAGATGTTTTTTGCTTCTCAATGTGGATTAGAAAATCTGGATCAATTTTGCATATTAATATGGATCTTGGCAGAGATGCTGTCCATCCAGATGAAGATGTGTTAGTCCTTGAGTTTCAACTGGAAGGTTAGAAGAGCTTTATTGTTGGCCCTGAGTTGGCCCTGTGTTGATGTCCATCTTCCTTTATTCTTGGGTCCAAGGACCTTGAACAGGAAGGTTGTATAGAGAGGCTCCTCAGCCGGATAGACTGGCATTTGTGAAGGTTCTCCTGGATTTGGATTGGCCTTGCCCTAGCTTGCTGGATTAGTTCCACCAGATCATTATTAGTCTTAAAGGTAAGGACAGAGTTAATTTCTTGTTCCTTTTTAGGAGGATCTCCAACTGGTAAGGATTGAGGAACCACCGAAGAGGCCTTGAGTGTAGTCATACCCACAGATCTGATCCTGTGCATATGATAAGACTCCAAAGGAATGCCGGTACAACATTTTCTTTCAGGCATCTATAATGACCTCTAAATGTCACAGAATCTCGAAGGAATGAGTCTGTTCAGGAGATAGCCATGAGACTCCAAGTACTGTTTGCATTCTTGATGGCTTGTTCCCTGTTGGGTGAACAGATCAGGATTTGTCTAGGCATGGGTGAACCGGAATTCCTTGCCTTTAAATCAGCACCATAAGCATTGCCAGAACCATAGAAAAAAATTGGAGAGACAAAGTCAGGGAAGGACTCAGAATTGTAAGTGATATTTTGGGTAGAAGAATCAGAGGAACATGCAGTGTCCCATGTAGACAGAGATGTACAGGCATGCAAGTATGAGATCTATTGAAGCCATGAAGGTCCCAGAAATCAGGGCTTCTATAATGAAAGGCAGTATCTCTACGCAGAAGTATTTGTGTGTCACAAATCTGTTGAAGCATTTTTAGGTCAAGAATGGCTCTCCAGTCCCCATTTTTCTTGTAAAGAATATGGAGTAGACTCCTCAGTGACATCCACATGGAGGAACTTTCTCTAGGGTTCATATCTTCAAAGATGGTTTATGACTACTATGGCTGTTTTCCTCCTAGAGAGATTTGGGAGAAGGTGATGTGTGGGGAGACTGACAAACTCTAAAATACAACTGAATGTGTTAGTTTGCTGAACCCAGCTGTCAAGTTGTGATCATAGCCACTGTGTTTGGAATTCCTAAAGTTGTCCCTCCATCAACAGGTGCCTAGTGTCATGACTTTCCTTGTTTGGCTGATTTGTTAGATCTGTTAGCCCGACAAAATTGGAATTGAGATGACCTGTTGAAGTATGAACGTCTTTGAAAGCATGCTGTTAGTTGACCACTGCATTCTCCTCTGATCGGGCTTAGACTGTGGTAGAGTGTGATGGGGATGAAAGGAATGTGGTAAGAAAGTTATCCTGTCATCCTTCTGTAGGTTTCTAGGCATGGCCTTCTTCTTGTCTCTAGTCTCAACCAGGATCTTATCTGGTTTGTCTTCAAACTATCTTGGAAGGGGTTGGCCCTCACTACAGAGTGAAGGTCTTATTGCCAGGCCCTCAGCCACAGAGAATGCCTTGTAGACGATGTCACCGCCACCACCAAACAGGCTGCAAAAATCATAGTGTTCAGTAATGCATCTAATAAGATGTTTTGAGGATGTGTTGCCTTGTTGCCTTTCTTCTGTTACTGGAGATTAGCTGGCTCAATTTCTGACCCCAGACCATTGGGGCCCAAGATATAAGGGCTGTCTTTGCTGCTACTCTGAGGTTAATGTGATGATCTTGTGGGACTTTTGGGAGGTGTAGTCTATGTTTGTATCTAAGGATCCCTTGTAAGTACCCATTCCATCCTTAAACAGCAAGTCCATGGATTGCAGGATCATGGTAAGGGTTAACTACCAATGGGACCTGCAGCAATTTCATGGCATGTAGGGTTAGAGCATAGAGCTTTCTTGTAGCATTAGAAAACTGCCTATTAGCCAAGGGTTTGGCTTGTTTTGCCTTAACTAGCTTTTCAAGGTACTCAGGGAATGGAACTGACCTCTCAGAGAATGGCAGCCTTGGATATAACTATTCAGTTCCTTTAGGTCTAGATCTGTCCTCGTTGGCTTCCTTTCCAGGATTGAGGTATTTTGTCATGGGCCAACCCTGGGGAGCGAAGAGTTTTCAGGTGAAGAGCTTGGCCAGCAGAGTTCAGCTTAGTCAGAGTCCCAACAGCAAATGAGCTCAGAGCAGCCAAAGCTCCAAAAGGGTGGTCTTGAACAGCAGCCTAGCCAGTACTCAGTCCAAAGTGCCTGCAGAAGCAGTCCATTTACCTAATTCCACCCCAGCTAGGGTGCCTCAGGCAGTTAGCTCACCTGAGCCAGCTCACCGATGTAGATTGCGATGGAGAGGTGTTGTGAGCAAAAAGGCAAAATGTGCAAGTATTGGCTCAAAGGAGGTACCTGTTTCAGCAGGGAGAATCTGATTCCGCACAGGATGAGGGTTCGACTGTAGTAAGGACCTAACATGGGGGTTTGCAAGATGCAACTGAGCTACTTGTTGCTGCTTCACCTCCACTCACTGTATTGACCTCTTTGGACTCTGAATTCATGTGAAGGACTCTTGACTTGTACTGATAATCTGGCTCTAACCTTGGAAGTCAGCTTCTCAGTTTGTGGACTTTGTTGCTGACTCTCAGCTCGCTGCTGCCTAATGGACTGCCAGGCAAGGCTACACACTGCAACATGATACTCTTGGCCTGCAGCCTAGCTCAGCCCATCTTTGGAGAGAACCAGTGTCATAAGACTTTAGACAATAAGATTGATAGTTGTCCCCACTGAATGGTCGGTTCATTGCTCCTTCACTATGGATTCTTAAAACTTCCCTTCTGCTTTTCATCTGATACTGAAGAGGGGGTCATATTGCCAGGGGACAGGCTGGTATGAATGCCTGCAAAGGATGCCTTTCTGGCTGCTTTAATAGGCCACTGTTGGGAGTCCTCCCTGTAAGAAGTACCCTATTGCTCCCTGATCCTATGCCTGGTCATGGAAACATGCCAGGGAGATCTTGGGGGAGGGGAGCAATGGGACCCCAGGGTGAGGAAGCAGAGGAGCACATTTGGATCTCTTGTAACTCTTCTGTTAGGGCCCTCCTAACTGCTTTCATTATCTTGTTGGGACAGGATGGTATCCTCCCACAGCCATCTGATTTGAGGGGAAAGACATCTGAGGAGCTGGTTCTACTCCGGGCCAAACTGGTAGCTGCTCAGGGATGAACTAGTAGCCGTTAGGGATGCCTTTGTCCTGACATTTCTTGGCTGTGTAGTTTGGAACTTCTGTTTTTGATGCAGAGATTTCTTCTTCCTCTCTTCTGCTGTGTCTGGGGCTTCAGGTATCTGAACCTTCCCCTTGCAGCATAGAGGCCAGCAGCCCAGGGTCTGAATCTTCCTCCAAAAGAAAAAGACAGCCTTCCCTCTTGAGCTCCCATAGAGCCTTGAACTCTGCAATAATGGAGGGGTGGGGGAGGAGGAAAGGAAAGGAGAAAGGAACAAGAGAGAAACGGGGTGCAAAGGAACGCAAAAATAGGCTGGAGCTGAAGAATGACTAGGAATATGAAAAAGTCACACTAGAGTTGCAGAAGGTTAGAAAAAGAGTTAAAAAGAAAGAAAAGGACAAACAGGGTAAAAAGGTAGGTAGCTGCTGAGGAAAGCTATTTTTTAGTTGCTCTCCCTATTCGAGGCAAGAAACAAACTGGGCCAAGAGGCTTCCGTGCGAGAGACAGAAAGTGACAAAATCAGTCCTACCTCCATGAGCAACTGGTGGAAATCACCCAAGATACCCTCAGGTTCAGCAGGTTCGCACTGGTTGTTAAAATGATGCTTGTAAACAACCAGTTGTTAAATTATTTGAATCTCACCATTGGAACCGGTTGTTAAATTATTTGAATCCCACCACTGCGTCCTCCTCAAAGTGAGAACTCAGTATTAAACAAGATAAGCTACCATGTAATTAAAAGAAACCATATACAATTCCAAACTACCCCCCCTCCCCCACATATTTCTGTTACCAAAGTAGGTGGCTTTGACACCTGCACTTACAAGTCAATTGTGAGTGTTAAATTCTATCAAGAATTACTACTTTCAAGCATGGCTGGTGATTTAGTACAGCAGTACTTAAGAAACCTTCAATCAGACAGTTCTGTCACCACACATTTTCTAAAGCATCCCTACTGTCAAAATTCACAGGACTTTGGAGAATATAACCTTTGGAAAGGTTAAAATGTCTGAAACTACAATTTGATCACTAAACATATAAAAACAAAATCTTCTCTGTATGTTTCTGTCAGAATTCCTGTACTTCAAGCTCCAAGTTTCAACGTGGTCAGTGACAACTGTCTAAAAGAAAAATAAAATAAGGAATTTTGCCCTCGGCTTCACTAGAGAGTGAATTCATTAGAGAACATTCACAAAAATATTTAAATATCTGTACACTATGCCATGATGACTTTATGGCCCAAAAGATCCAAGTAAATGTAGAAGAACATGTATATTACACCCACTGTGCAGCAATTTCATTGGTGCACCATCAATTACCAGGCTCAGGTAACTGACCCTTAATGGCCTTGGACCTTTATATCAGCAGGGCTGCTTCCCTCCCTATTCCCTACCATGACAGCTTCACACAGCTGAGCAGGGAACTCTGCAGGTATGCCCTAAAAATGGGTGTGATGGGTGAGAAAATGGGTAAAAATTGCCTGTACACATTTTATCTACTTTATTTATGTTCCACTATTCATCCCAGTGGAGACCCGGCATGGCTTACATCATTCTCCTCCTCTCCATTTAATCCTAACAACAACCCTGTGAGGCAGATCAGGTCTCCAAGTGTGTGACTGGCCTGAAAACATCCAGCAATCTTCAATGACAGAAGTGGGAATTTGAATCTGGATTTCCCAGATCCTAGTCCAACATTCTAACCACTACATCATGCTGGCTCTCTACATCACACAGACATTCTCGATTGTGGCCTCCAGTATCAACCTTATTGGCTAAAGCATGCCTGAGAAGGTCAGGAAAGGCCCCCATACTCCTTGCATTCTGCAAACGATATAAAACAGAAGCGTCCAGGAAAGCATTTTTACAAAAACCATAGGACTATATTATGATGCAATGGTTCAAGAAAAAAGAAGGAACTGTGGACTATACTACTGTGTATAGCAGGGGTCCCCAACCTTTTTGAGCCGGCAGTCACCTTTGGAATTCTGACACTGGGTGATGGATGCAAAATGTCTGCAACAAGAAGTAAAACCAACTACAAAATTTCAAGGAGGAAAGTAATGCATGACTCTAATAGTAACTCTGTTTAACAAAGATTTTAGAAAGAATACATGCTTTAAAAATACTTCTTAGCATAAACACAGTCTTCAGTCTTGCAAGTGAAGATTCTTGTGTTGGAGCAGCACCTGCCACCAAAGCAGCTTAAAACAAAAACTTGTATAGGCAATGAGATCTCCAGTGGCCAATCTGAAGTCATGTTGGCCAGAAGCCTCACCTGGCCCTACCCACTTTCTAAAAACACTTGTTCGGGTGCCAAGAATACCACTCTGGGGAACTTTGGTGTATAGGATATGTTATCTGTTTGCCACATGTATTTTCTTGCTTTTACCATATTGTTATCTAATTTAGCTTTAAAAGGGGCTTGGGCAGATTTATGGAGGAGAAGTCGATCTATGGCTACCAATCTTGATCCTCCTTGATCTGAGATTGCAATGCCTTAGCAGACCAGGTGCTCAGGAGCAGCAGCAGCAGAAGGCCATTGCTTTCACCTCCTGCATGTGAGCTCCCAAAGGCATCTGGTGGGCCACTGTGAGTAGCAGAGTGCTGAACTAGATGGACATTGGTCAGATCCAGCAGGCTCTTTCTTATGTTCTTAATTCCACTTGTTGAGTAATTCCACCTTTTGTCATTGTTAACATACCACATCTAATACCTGTGCTTTGTTTTCAGGTTTCTGTAGTCCAACTTCACTTATCAGATGTCATTTTCTATTGATTGCACTGACGCTGTGTAATCCACCTTGTCCCTCAATGAGAAAGACTATAAATACATACATAATTTTACAGATATGGCAGTGGGCTCAGAATTAGTGAGATCATTAAGGAAAGCACAATAAAAATTATGACAGTGTGCAGTACTTATGAAAAGACAAAAATACTATAACAGGATTATTAGGGCAGGAACTGAAAATGGAACGAGCAGTATCATAATGTACTTGAATAGATCTCTGGAGCAGCTGCATTTGGAATACCAATAAGACTTAGTTACTCAATTCATGTTGCAGACCTGCAAAAGGCGCAGAAAAGCACAATCAACATGAATTCTGAACTCAGCCACAAGAAAAAATTGAAGAGTTTGGGACTGTTCCATTCATTAAAAGGTTGACTGGAAAGTACATGATAGAGGCTTGTAAAATTATGCATCAAGTTGGGAAAGTGACAGACAGCAACTTCTCCCCTAATACTAGAAGTCAGGGCACCCAAAACTTTCTAGGCAGTGAATCTGGGGACAGTAGAAGAAAATACATTTAGTACAGAATTAACTTGCTGAATTCACTGCCACAGACCTAGAGACGCTAGTTCAGAAGTCTTTTGGTTTTTTAAAAGAATTTAATCTATGAAGGAGAGGTTCAACAAGACTATAGCTATGATGGGTAAACAAAACCTCCATGTTCAGAGGTAGCATATCTCTTCATACGAGTTTATGGGATGCAACAACATGGTGGGGGCATTGGCTTCCATCTCTTGCTTAAAGGTCTCCTGGGGCATATAGCTGGCCAATGAAGAAAGCAGGATGTTGAGCTAATTCCGCAGGGTGATTCTTATATTTTAGGTCTAATAAATGTATTTAGAGATGATAGCTTTAAAATCGATCCAAATCTTATGTTTTCTTTGCTAATTTTACTAGAATTTGTCCACTGAATTTTAAACTCAGGCTTTTATTCAGTTTGTTCCCTGACCTCTTCCTCCTTTGCCTCTTTTTTAGCATTTCTCTCTCATTAGCTCCAGAAACATGTTTTATTTGTGTTACAGGTCTTCCCTCCTCTTGGTCTCATTTGCCACCTCCTATCTTTTGCTTCTTCCCCTGTGTCCTCTCCCAGGCTTCTGCCTCCCAGCTTCCAGCCATCTATCCCTAGTCGGAAGCAATTAGAATCTCCCACTGGCACCGCTTTCCATTTGTAGCATGTGGTGTCTCACAGCAGCAGTGGGCATTTCCACAACCTGATACAGCTGAGAGGAAGAAGGGCTCCCAGCCAAAAAAAGGATTGAAGAGCAGCTGCTGCCTGTGGTTAGCCACACGCTGCAATGCTGTGATCAACAGTGCAGCAGCCTGCTACAACAAGGGAAGATCGATAAACAGTAGTAGGAAAAGGAAGGGACTTCTGGAAACAATTAGGGATTTGGCAACCGAAATAGTACAGCCTGAGCCACCAAAATCTCTGGGCCTCTGTGGTGTCGAAACGAACCTTATGAATCTGAAAATAAGTCTTTTCTACATTGTGTTCAACCATCAAGGATAATAGTATGTTTTGATGGGGTGTCTATATCCTTAGAGTCTCTAATGAATTTTGTTTAGTTAATTTACATTTATAGGATACTCTTTTCTAAAGGTCTGAGGCAGACTACGAATTCAGTACAGTAGTTGCAATCATAACAATGATGTATACAGATATCTAAAATTACTTAGACAACAATCTTTCCACTTCTGAATTTTACCCCACATGGAAAACAACCAGACAAACAAAGTCTCATCTGAAATAAGGCTCACATGAAAAGGATTAAAATCCCTCTTTCATAGCCAACTGTGCAGTCTAATGCCTTCTGCCAAGCTACCTGGGATAGAAGCTAATAACTTTGTGATTTCCTGGGATTTCCATCAAGTACTTTGCAATCATCGGCAGAATGCCACTGACCTTACTTATGTTACTTTTTATCAGCATTTCAGTGGAAACTACTAGAATGAAAAGGTTCCACCCATCAGTCCCATCTCAAACAGTTCCATGCAGGGGCGTAACTGAATAAAATGGTGCCTGGGGCTCACCCTGGGTGCCACCCCCCACAGCTGTGTCTCATGCCCTCACAATTGCATCCCACTCCCAAACTCCCTGTAGAGTTTGGGGTAGGGATGCAGTTGAACGCTAACCAGCTGGGTTGGCCCTGCCCCAAATTCCATGGGGAGCTCAGGAGTGGGGCTAGCTGGGCTCACACCGCCCCAAACTCCATGTGGAGTTTGGGAGGGGTAGGGGCCCATTTGATTCTGGTTTCAGCTTGCCTAGGTTCAGCTTTAAACTGCAGGATTCAAGTCTCGCTGAGGCCAGGATCAAACTGAGCAAGCTGAGCTGATCACTCCAGCTTTATACTGTTGGCTCCGCCCCCAAACTCAGTTTGCAACCTGCAATGTGACTCCCATGTGACTATAGGGAGTGACGCCCAGAGCTCTCGCCGTTCCATGCCCCCTAGCTATGCGGCTGGTTCCACCTACATATCTATTTACCCTTCCCCACATCAATGTAGTCACTTAAATGCATATTGTTTCAGTGTACGTCTACAAGTGAATTGAACTTCTAATCTGGTACCATAACATAGTAATGATTCTAGAGATGCTGGAATCCAAAGAACTTCTTGTAAGAAGCAGAAAGCACTTCCTTTCCAGTACAATGGAAAGATTCACAGAAAGTCAGTGCA
The DNA here is from genome assembly GCF_021028975.2 of Sphaerodactylus townsendi. Taxonomy (NCBI): domain Eukaryota; kingdom Metazoa; phylum Chordata; class Lepidosauria; order Squamata; family Sphaerodactylidae; genus Sphaerodactylus; species Sphaerodactylus townsendi. The sequence goes on from NC_059431.1 coordinate 46,122,234, forward strand.
GCACAGTGGCTAGAGTGACAGACTAGGATCTGCATAACCCAGGTTCAGTTCCCTGCTCTGCCATGGAAACATGCTGGGTGACCTTGGGCCAGTCACACACTTGGTGCCTACTTCAAAGGGTTATTGTGAGGACGAAATAGAGGAGAGTGCCACTCTGGGTCCCCAGTGGGGTGAAAGGTAGGGTATGAATGAAGTTAATTTAAGTTCCATAAATTCTCTGTCCAGGTGAAGCCTCCTGGTACTACATCTCATGGAGTTTCAAAAGGTCCCATAAACCCCTGGAGGAGCTTTTCTTATACAATGGAGGGCTGAAATAGGAAGAAGGTAAAAAAGCCTCACTGCAAGATCAGACTTCCACCAAGTGCTGCTTCTGGTCCCAGATATTTTTATACTTCTTTTTTTTGGGGGGGGGGAATTTGGGACCGGGTGGTAGGGGGAATATGGTCTTGTCTTTTATTCTTTTCACACAGTCATGCCATACATACAAGTTCACACCAACTCTTTCATATTAATTTATCCAGGTGTGAGTGAACATTAGAACATGTGAAAAATAAAATCAGAAAGTCAAGGCAGAACATTTTTACACCCTACAAACCTTATGTCAGAACACAGGTCTTCAGTTTTATTTGATTGTCCACACATGGATGACAAGACCTTTTAGGGAATTATTTTTATTTTTTCCTGGAGTTCAAAATATCACATATATTAATCTTCAGTTTTATTTGGGCACATAGGGGTGTCTCCATAGCATGTTCATTGCTTATTATGGTCATCTGATCAGACGTCAAGCCTTTTTTTAAAAAGCAACAACTATTGAGATAGGGTGGAATGAGAAAAAGTGGTCTGAACATGTGGAGCTGCCTGGACTAGAATCAGAACAGTACTGCCTGCTCTACAGGAAATCCCCCATGATCACAGGCAAAGGTCTTTTGTAGCTTTGCCACCTGAGACCCTGCTGATGATAACGATTAATGATGAGGGAGTTTGTATGTGTAAAGTATGGACCCTAATACTGTGTTAATGGGCTCTTTCCATGAGTAAACCATGTTGGAAGTGCTGCTGGAAATGACTAAAGAGAAAGTTTATGTCAGGCCTACACACATAAGATGTGATTGTGTCCCCCCCTCTCATTCACACACACTTCATAGCTTTTTAAAAAACAGTATCAGCTATTTTACTTTGGTTGCCATAACCCTGCCAGATTTTGAATTCTTTCCTCTTGTAATTAAAGTTAGTTTCATCCCTCCAGAAAATTAAATAAATGCATTCAGAAAACAAGCTTTTTGTAATCTGCTGAAGGGATCTCGCTATATTTCTTCACAAACATAAATGACTCTAGGTATACATTCTTACCTTTGCACCTTGCTGTATGTAAGAGCAACATAATTAGCTACTGGCAGGTAGTGTTTATGTTAGTTCTCAAAAGGTTAAGAAGCTGATTATAACTAAAATCAGCTTTGCCTCGGGCTTTGGTGACTCTGGGTAATCAAATTGGACAAGGAGGGCACAGTGTCACCTAACATAAACCAGTGGCACTTTCTTCTCTACTTTGACCTTTGTTATGAGACAAGGAAGTCAGAGTTTATCTTATTCTAAATAGTTTTTAAAGTTTAGTTTCTAATAAACTCTGTATGATAACAGTAGCATTAATCCCAATGATTTCATAAACAATACAGAATGAATGGCTAAAGAAACTGGAAAAATGTGTTTGTTTCCCCCCAGAAAGCAGTTTTACTTTGAACATTTGAACAGGCATATCCACCTATCCCAATGAAGTGCTAGCACAACACCCTGTAATGATTCATAAGCACTGTTGTCAGTTTTCGGTATCTTAAAATATGCATAACAAGGAGCAAGATCAGTCTTCAAGAATGTTAAGATATTATTTCAAATGGCAGCATACAATATTTACTTTGTTATTTACATGATTTTTATCCCATCCTTCCTCTAAATTCTTATGGGAGTATACAGTATATAGAGACTCTCTTTTTGTCCACCTAACAACCCAGCAAGAAACGTGAGGATGAAAAAAAGGGCTCCCAAGGATGAAAAAAAGGGCCACCAGTAACTAGTCCATCTGGGCCCCCACCCCATATGACCCTGCTTCAAACAAAATATCTAACAATAGAATAATAATTACTCATTAATTTAGAAACAGTAAAGGAAAACAGACTAAGTTATTAGATAATACATTTTAGGTAATGTATGATGATTTATACTGTGAAGAATGTACTGGATATGGTGCAATAAAAACAAGTTTGCAAAATTAGAAATACCAAGGACCCTAGCTCGAATACTGATGTATGCTATAAATTACTTGGGAATAATAAGCCCCATTGACTAAAGTAGGACATCAGTCTCTCTCAAAAAGTATTCAAATGAAAAGTTTCTTTGAAATATTTCTATTCACTCGAAACAAAACAGCAAGCTCACAACAAATGAAGAAGGAAGATTGAGGAGATGAGAAAAGTCTGTTGTATCCTCCATGGAGAGAAGGCTGAATTCCTAGATTGTGTAACCTAGATTGTGTAACCTTTTTTGATGGCATGATTTTCTTTTTTGGTTTTGCAACAGCGGATTAAAATGGCTGCCACTTTATAACATGTCTCTAAGGCGGATTCTGCATGGGCCAAAAACAGCGGTGTGAAAACGGTGTAAAAGGGTTTAAAACGGTGTAAAAGGGTTTACACCGTTTTCACACTGTTTTCACACCACTGTTTTTGGCCCATGCGAAATCCGCCTAACATTGCTGACCTTCACAACTACTAAACTCAGTTCGTGCCAAGATTTCACTAAGTCAAGAGTTTCCAGCACAGGCTCTGGAAGAAAAATTCTTTTGGGAATACAAGTATGCCTTCTCCTTAATGATGGAAATCTGCAGTCTCCCCCCTCCCCCAACTTTAATAATTAAGTAGCATACTTAAAAAATCAGAGGAAGCTGTGGAATCAATGAATTATAGTTTAAATCCCTCTATAAAACTGAGGATAAGCAACATGCATTGCTGTTTTCATAAGAATAAAATTAATGAGAATAAAATTCTTTGAATTCCCAGCTTTCATTAAAAAAAACAAGTCTTTATTCCTTTCCATTGCGGAGATATAGGAGAATCAGCAAGTCTCCTCAATGAAAACAGCTAAAGATATATTCTTTTCTTCTTTTTTTAAAAGCTGGGAATTCAGAGAACCTGACAATGGACCTTTGGAATTTTGCCCCCTGCCCCAGTCCTGCCCTTTGCATGGCTCTGATCTGCTCCAGTTGGGAGTATTATGTTCAGTTTGGGGCACTACAGAAGGATGTAGACAAGTTGATATGTGTCCAGAGGAGGACAGTGAAGATAGTGAGGGGTCCAGAGACCAAGTTCTGTGAGGAAAGGTTGATGGAGCTGGTTATGTTTAGCCTGGAGAAGAGATGACTGAGAGGTGAGATGATAGCAATCTTCAAGTATTTGAAGAGCTGTCACATACAGGATGGCGTGGAATTGTTTTCTGTTGCCCTAAAAGGTCAAACAACAACCAACCAGTTGAAGTTAAATCAAAAAAGTTTTCAACTAAACATTAGGAAGAACCTCCTGACAGAGTGGGTCCACAGGGGAACATGCTTCCTTGGTGGGCTCTCCTCCTCCAGATGTTTTCAAGCAGAGGCTGACAGCAGTGCCAATTCTGTGAACTTAGGCAGATCATGAGAAGGAGGTTGGGAAGGGATGAGTCAGTGTCCAGCTCTCATGGCCCTTTCTTACATGCCCAAGGTAATGCTGATCACCAATTTGGAATCAGGAAGTCATTTTCCTCCAGGTCAAATAGGCTAGGAATCCTGGAGGGGTTGTTTTGCCTTCCTCTGGGCAGAGAGCAGGGGTCACTGGGGGAATTGAGGGAATAGTTGTGAATTCCTTGTGTTGTTTAGGGGGTTGAACTAGATTATCCTTGATGTTCCTTCCAGCTCGATGTTCTATGTTTCAAAATAAAGTGGCTTGGTTCAGATATCATGGTTTAATTAAACTAGTTATGATTAATATGATTGCCCAAATATAGGCCAGTCTACTAATGCTGGTTAGTTAAGGACTAGTAAGCAGAAACTGAAATCATTATCTGGATTTATAAACCACAGTTAATCTTAACCATGGTTTTAAGGGATATACATATTCAGACAACAATGTTTATTCCCTAGCATGACCCTGTTTGCAATGCAGGCTGGGAAACTGATTGTGAAAACAGCAAAGGCAATGAAGCCAGTATTTGTCAAGGTAAACCAGGATTTGAATGATTGCCTAAGACCCAAAACCTGATTTCACAAATAATAACAGTGAAAATAAAGTATGATTTCATATTATGCCTGAATGGAGTCATTATCTGGCTTAAGATTATATGGCTTGTGAAGCAGAGATGATTTGAACTTGGATCTTCCCAGTTTTTATCTGCCACCTTGACTGATGCACCATACTGTCGCTATCAAACAGAGTTCATATTTTTGAATAGCATGAGGGCATCCACATAAAGACAATGGCTTCTTCACCATCCAATAACCAACAGAAAACTGTATAAATATATCAGATAATTCAGAAGCATTTCTAAGAAACTGTATTTAACCTATTTGAGATAGTTACAACTCTCTTACAATAGAGATACACTCTTTGAAGTCAAATAAAATAAAAATGAATGGCAAAAAAATAATGTTATTTAAAGATGCTTAAGAAAGTATGAATGAGAGCTTCACGTAGAAGGAAATTTCCCACTGTGCTATATCCAAACTATATTTAAATGCAGTATGCAGCACACATCTCTTTCTAAATCTTTGAACACAAAGGATACAAAAGATTACACAGAAAATGTACATATGAAAAGTAGACTAATTTTTTAAAAATCCTTGAAGGAACATATAGCTTCAGGAGTTTTGCACAAATGTAATAGAGGAAAAATTGGCTGCTATTGCTTTCTTTCTTTACTTATCTAGTGTTCTAACTAGTTCAAGTACTGTCCATAGAAAAGAAGCCTGGATAGAGATCACAGAAAAACAAGTGAGAACAAACATGAGTTATGCAACTGCATATATAGTTCATAAGAAAAATGCTGGTCCCTTTTAACTAACGAAGAGCAGCTGAAACAGGTCTGCAGAGCCACATGGCTGCAGCTAATATATAATAGACTTAACAAATTCACATGAGGTTAGCCTGTCTTGCCTATGGACCACATTTCTGTTTTAAGTAGAACAAAAAAAGTATGCAAAGGATAAGACTTGTGACACTTTCTGTATTTTCAATGAATCTCAAATAGCTTTGCTGTTCACTTTCGGTAGTGAAATATCTTCTTTTAAGCAAAAACTAGTCTCAACAATGAAGCAAAATACATGACTGCAGAGATTATATTGCATATGGCTCTCTAACAACAATTTGTTTCAAACACACTGATGTTTTGATTGTATAATCAGCCCCCTTGAAAGTACTTTTTACCTTTAAAAAACAAAAACAAACCAAAGACATGTTCTTTAGACAAAACATGCACTTGCTGTATATATTTTTTTTACATCTAGCAGAAAGTCCCTGGGTATTTTCCCCCTTTTTATATGTCACTTTTACAGACAATATCTTTTTTCAGTGAAATGTATTACATTAATTCATTTGCACCTATTACCAGTCATTCATCTGAAACTGTTAACAGCCACCAAGTTTCTGGTACTTTAAATCTTCATTTATTGCCTCAGATCCCCATTATACGAGAAAGCAGATTAGGATGTAAAACCCTTCGAATGAGGTAGGAGTGGTCATGACCAATAGGTCAGTGCAGAATTGGGCCACGGCTGCCGTCTGAGCTCAGCGGGGTGGAACTAAGTGTGGCCAAACAACAAGCCATTGGACTCTTGCCAAGAGGCTCAAAATTGCTGACTGTTGCCACATTCTTTCAATTTTAATAGAGCAGGCTGGCTCAAACATTTGCTAGAGTGCCAGCTGCATTTGCAGAATAAAAAAAGGAGTACAAATTAAGCAACGACATTTTCCCTCACACAGGATCACTTCTTTCACCAGTAATTCCTCTTCACTGCAATGAGGGTCTGTAAATGGATTAATGACACAGCTCCAGGGACCATGTCACAGATCTCTGCTGAACATATAAACTGTTTCATAAAGCACACTGAAAGAATCTCACTTGTTCCTAACTTTCTATTAACATGTCATTTACAAGACAAATTTTATTTCAAGATTAATGTTCCACCTTAAAAAGCTGAGACAAAAAATCCTGGTCAAAAAATAATAACGGCCCCATTTTAAAAGTTGCATAACATTAGTAACACAATAAATTACCATTTCAGTATTTTATTACTGTAGAGTGCAAAAATCTCTTTACTGCAGATGAATGGGAGTGCTGACCAAAAGTTAAATAAATCACATATTAAGACTGAAACAACTAAATTGGTGTAGCTGATGATTGTCCATTGATGCATGAGGCTGACCATAAGCAAATCCCCTGGAATTCTTGAAAGGCCAGCTCCATGCAAGTCACACAGGTGTGTCAGTTTCATCATCTCCATGCCAAGTTTGATGAAACAGAAACTTAATGCTGGCTTTCCCTTCCGGCGTATATCCAAAGTCAGCAGACAGTATGAAATTTTAAGCTATTTTACACTCAAGAGGAATGTCCTCTTCCTTCAGGCAGCTCAAGAAAACTCATTCATTAAAGGGTTGAAACACATAAATGTATTTAAATTTAATTTAGGAACAAATTAAATTGTGTAAAAGTCAATTAATTTTTTTCCCAAAAAAGTTTAATCAATTGATAGCTTTATCTTATATACAATGGTCTCCTCATTTTCTTCAGCTAATAAGAAGGAAAAATTACAGCAACAAGTGATTACCACTGACCAATTATCTTATAATGCTAGTTCAGGGGTGCATATTACACTGTCACTTAGAAAGTCAGCTGTGGTGGTAAATCATTACCAACAATGATATGGAACAAATGTTGAAATCTTGTTTTATAGAATATATACATAAGAACAACGCAGACTTTTAGCAATGTTCAATTTTTCAAACATCAAGTTACCACTAGTGTTAACTCTGTCTCAAGCCTTACTAAAGACTTACTGCAAATACCTCTGATTATTTCTTCAAGGAAGATATTATTTATCAAAAACTGTGTGATCATATCATTTGAGGGCTAACCTGCAGTGGAATGCAGCCCTGACACGTCTCATAAGACGGTTTCATTACAGGAGACACATGAAACTGCAAAAGAGTAAGCCCCACAACAACTGATTCTCAAATGTAATGTGTTTAAATCTTTCCTTTATGACTGACTTGTTTAATTTTGAATTTAGTTTGGCATTGGAATAATATTTAATTCAAACTGTATTTTTCCTCCCTTTAAACAGAGGATAGGAAGTGGATGGATATAACTTAGTGAAGCTCCTAAGATGAGTTGTTGGCAGGGTGAAGTGGTAGGTTTTAGTAATAGCTGGAAGCTGTAAGTGGTTCTGTGCTTTGAAGTCAGTGTGGCTTTGATGTAGTACTCCCCTAGTTAATCGCAAGATAGTCTTGAAAGAAAAGATTTTCCAAATACTATTCTTAGTGTCACTGCTTGAAAAATCCTTGTATGATTTTTTTCCAGTAGAGATCTTCAAATCTGGTCTCAGACAGCTTTCTCTTTTTCATTCTCCCACTCTTTTAAAGGGCCTTTAAAATTTAAATTGTAATTAAAGCCAAACCTCATTTACTTGGCTGTGTATTACTTTGTAAAAGTTACTTCAGGCAGTAGGCCTGTGGTGCTCAAAAACATTCGGAAAGTATATTGCTGGGACCAGAGAGTGAAAAAGTAGGAGGGGGGCATAATTTCTTGTACATTCTCTCTCTCTCTCTCTCTCTCTTTCTCTCTCTCTCTCTCTCTCTCTCTCTCTGTGTGTCTTTGAAAAGTCCCTAGTCTTGGGAAAATACACAACTAAGTAAAGTGAAATATTTAGGAGGGAAAATACAGGAAAAAACACCTTTACCTGCCAGCTGTATCAAACTTTTAGTTAAAGCAACCTATGATGAAAAACTCACACACACTTGTGAAACTGACAAAAATGAAGATGAATTTGGGGGGAAAATCAAATTGTTTATAAGTGGTAGCTGAAAGCCGCATTAATTTCTGCTGCAGATAACAACATCAGTATCAGGCCATTGTGTGGCATAAATGCCTGGGAAATCATGCCATTCCATATCCTTAAGTTTATTACTGTTCATTTTCTACTCATTTTTAAACATCACCCACAAGTTGGAATGCAAGTGGCAGCAAACAACTGTTAGTTCAGCGGTAACAGAATGAGAATGTTAAAGCCATTAAATGATAATCTTTTATCTGTGCTAAAGGGCTAATAGTGATAAAACATCACCTACAAATCAGACTACATGGGGTAGCAAACAACTGTTAGTTTAGTGGTAGCAGAATGAGAACCTTAAAGTGGTTAAACGATCTGTGCTAAAGGGCTGATAATCTGTGCACATTTGAACATGAACTCTAAAATGAAGCTGCCATTCACAAAGTCCTATGCTCATCTAAACAGACAGGAATAAAGAACATGGCATGTGATCAGTGAATTATGAGAGAGCAACACCTCAAGGTTAGAGGTCGCTGAAGATTTCAACAAATCTCACCAGATATGGCAACAGATTAAGCAAGGAGACAGATTGCCCGCCAACCTCAACCTGTTAAGACCTTTGAAGTCTTATGGTGACCTCTATTCTGCTCTTTCATATTAGTTGTTAGTTACACTAATTACAGCCTAATAGTATCTTGGTGCCAGACGTTTTTTCAAAAGCCATCCAGTGAAAGAATGGTGACTGCTCCAGCCAAATTGTACTGTGCACATCACAAGCACTCACCCCAACTTTTAACAGACCTCCTGAACATTACAGACAACATGGGAACTACATTAATACTGTTGCTTAACTTTGTATGGGATACAGATATCTTACTGCAAGAAATCCATAAACTATGTTTATATAACAGCAATGTAAATACTCAGAGGAGGTTTGCAGTAGCATACTGGGAAATTAGGGGAAATTTCTCTGAAGTGTAGCTTAAGATGACAAACTATCTTGAACTAGTTCTAACTTCTATTATTTATGGTCTGATATTCAGAAGGAAAAACACAGTAGTTTCACACTGGAAGACAAAATTATATGCTACCCTTAAATACAAATTGTAAGGAAAACCTATCTTTAAGAGCACTGGAAAGAGAGAGCTGGAGCACTACAGTGACTTGAGTTCAGATGCAATGCAAAGCCACAGTTTAATGAAACTAACCATAGATTATCCAAATCTCATTCAGTACACAAACTATGGTTAGCAAGGGTTCATTAAACCAGGATCTGACTGTTTATTGACAACAATTAGTCTTAACAATGGATTTGGGTCATAGTATCACATAGAATCACCAAGTACCCTGGCTTATTCCTGGTTTTGTCCTGGTGTTTTGCACCTTTTCCAGCTACAGAGACTCCTAGCAAGAGTGGCTCAGAAACAAAACTGCTCTTGCCTTTAGCCAATTCTCACTACTATACAACCTTATTGCCACTGTGACCACAAAGACTGCCATTCTTGTGAATAAACCACCCTGCAAGAATTCACCTTTTTGACAACAGAGTGTCCCATCCCCTTCCACATCAATGTGGATTTTATTAATTTATTTCCTTAATTTATGCCTTGCCTAAGTAATGCATAATTGCCTGAACTCAAAATTGCTTGTATAATTATCCCCTCACTGGCTCAGGAAGGGGCATAACTGCCTAAAATGGCACCTGGTGCAAGCACAACAGCTTACCCCTCCCCAGGCACCACTTGGGCAGGTCACATTGGGGTTGTGTTGCCCCCTCCCAACTGTGCCTTGCCCAAACTCCACATACGTTTTGGAGCAGGGGCAGAGTTGAATGCTGAGCCAGCCACTGTGTACTTGCCCCAACCTGAACTCCACATGGAACTCCATATGGAGTTTGGAGCAGGATAGGCCTGTTGATGCTGGACTTGGCTAAATCAGGTCCAGCTTTAAATTTAAGTTTAAAGTTCGACCCAAGCCATGCTGAGCCCAGGATTGAACTGAGCAGCTGGGATGACTGGCTCCTACTTTATACTGCTGGCTCTGCCCTACCCCCAAGCTCCACCAATAGTGTAAAGCTGGAGCTGGTCAGCCTGACTGCTCAGTTCAATCCAGGGCTCAGCATGGCTTGAGTTGAGTTTTAAACTGCAGGCTCGAAGCCTGTAGTTTAAAGCTGGACCCAACCAAGCTGAGGTCAGTATTGGACAGGCCCACCCAGCTCCGAAGTCCATGTGAAGTTTTGGGTGGGACAAGCTCAGATTAAGCTGCATCCCTGCTCCCAAACTGCATGTAGAGTTTGGGCTAGGCACAGTTGCAAGGGAGGAGGCAGTTCGGCAACATGCCCCCCACGTGACCTGGGTGAGTGGAATCCATGCTTCAGCCCCCTTGTGCCCCTCCCTCACCCAGCAAGTTTCAATGGTTGGATAGGGATTTGAACTTGGGTTTCCCAGAGCTTAGTCTGACATATCCCCCACCAGATGTGGCTGATGACAGAAGAAACAGCTTGAGCAGCATTTGGTATGCCCAGGTGGGTAAGGCAGGGAGTTTTTGATGCCTTCTGAAGAACAGCTCGGACAATAAGTAGATATTAGGAAGGGGGAAAGTCTAAGGAAGTTCCTGAGGCTACATTGGACCCTAGAGCTCTTCATGGAACTCTTTGAGGATTCTCACTTGAAGAAGTCACATCCTTTCTGAAAAATACTAAACACTGTCTTTCTCAATCAGGGAAAATGGATTGTTATTCCAGTGAACCAGGCAAATCTGGGTGAAGGTAAAATTCAAAACAATCAACAACCACTTTTTGTCTTCCCCAAACCATCTATGCAATTTTAATACCTATGCAATTTTAATACAGGTCCAATCTCCACTAGTGTATTAACTGGCAGAAATTTGTGTTGGGGAAAAATTATGTTCCCCCAGCCCTCCAGATATCCCTAGGAAAAAAAAGGCTGCCTATCAATCCAGCCTTTTACTGAATTCATTTTTGTTTTCTCCAAGAATACTTTGAAGTAGCTAAAAATTTCCACAGAACACTGCGAAAATCTATACTAAAACTGAATTTATCCTTGATGCAAGTCAGCTTAACTTGAATAGGCTTGGCTTTTATTCAAGTCAAACATGTTCAAGTTAGCTTGTCCTGGTGGGTTTTCCAGGCTGTGTGGCCGTGGTCTGGTGGATTTTGTTCCTAACGTTTCACCTGCATCTGTGGCTGGCATCTTCAGAGGTGTATCACAGAGAAAAGTCTGTGATATACCTCTGAAGATGCCAGCCACAGATGCAGGCGAAACTTTAGGAACAAAATCCACCAGACCACGGCCACACAGCTCGGAAAACCCACCAGAACCAGTTGAATCCAGTCGTGAAAGCCTTCGACAATACAATGTTCAAGTTAAGTGAATTAAGTCTGCACATTTCTAAAAACTTCTTCTTTCCTAGCGTTAAGTGTGCTTCTGGGGAGGAAGAGGAGCAAGGATTACTTTTGTGCTGGTGAAAGGTGCACGTCGAAGACTGAAGCAGTCAAATGGAGGCAGGGGACTGAAGATGTATAGGAAGGTCCATGGGAGGTGAAGGGAACAATCCTGAGGAGTTACAGCATACATTTTCATCTAATAGAGGCCCTTGCTGCCAGCCAATAGTATGGGGTAGAAGATGTGGTGAAGCTTTGCTCTCAACTGGGCACTGGGAAGCAAGTTGAAACACCAGCTGCGTCTCAGGTGGGGAGAAGAAGAAAAGAGTGAAGGTGAAACCGTAATTTGGAAAGACAAGCCAGGATTCAGTGATCCTCTGTGAGCTGAATCTTGGTTTCACAAACTAATCACAGTTAAAATTAACCATGGTTTTATATTGCATTTGAGCTGACCTCCCGTGTCCTTCTTTTGTCCTGAGTAAAACAAGGAGCAGCCTTTGCTTGCTAACAGATCCAATGATGCATCTGAAGAATATTTTAATTTGTGACAGAAACTTTGGCCAATTAATCACATTGAGTAATCATTTAACATTTGTAAACCTCTTAACAAGGGAGTGGAAAGATGGATTAGTGGGGGAATCATCCTTCCAGAATACTAATATTAATAACCAGAACAGTCAAACAGAAAATCCTAGATATTCTTAACAGGATCCAAGAGCTACTTTAAACATGCACAAGAGTCAGCAGATGCCCAATGGGATTACTTCCTCCTTGTTTTTCTCTTTGAACAACACATCCATATGCCATGTCACAAATTGCATCTGAAACTGCTGGATTTCAAATATGATTTGCCAATCTGCTGCTTTCCACAAGTTCACAGTCCACTGAGTTTACAGAACTAACTGTATGGTACTTTGTGTCCTAACCAACAACTTCTTCTTCCTTGTCATATTACTTTTTAAAGAAATGAAATGTTAAAAAATTAATCAAAATTATTAAATACATTAACTGCTGCAAGAGTTCATAACTCTTTTATTAAGAAACAAACTCTACAACACCTGAGACTCAGCCAAGCAAATTGTTGAATCCATACTGTTTCCGTTAAAATATTTTTAACCCAATACAAGTCACCTTCTGATGGAAGGATTAGAGGACATTTGGTCAGATGTGGTCAGCTTCATAGCTATCAAGTTCTTGAAAAATGTCCCAATCAACTATACCCTTTCTTGCTGATGGATGACAATGCAGTCATGCGTCTTTCGACAGAAGTCAAATGTGTATGCCCTTGTATGTCAAAGAAGTGCAGATTCTCTTTTAGCCTTAGAGAATCTTATTCAAGTGCTGGCTTCATCAAAACCATTATCCTCTACACTGTTAAACACAGCACTTTGATAAAGGAGCACTTGACAGCTACTAGTAATACTTTGGCTTTCATACAGTTGGACCTGCCATTTTGTTTTCTGCGGCAGAATGGAGCCTACAAAATGGTGGGCACAACTGTGTAAAAATGAAAATGTTGCTGATAGCCATTCGGAGCCATATAAATGCTCTTTCATCAAAGTGCTATGTTTAACAATGCAGAGGATAATGATTTGACAAAGCTAGTGCTTGAATAAGATTCTTTAATCTTAAAAGAGAATCGAACAGGTGTGGGTGGGAGGCAGGCACAAGGACCCCTTGCAGCATTTCAGCAAAAGGAGCAATTCAGCTGGCAGTTGCAACTGCACCGTTAAGTGTTGTTTGGCAATACAGGTGTCCGGGAAGAGGGAGAGGCGTCCAGGAAGAAGAAGCAAAGGAGGAGAGAGCAGGTGACACTGGGCTGAGGGGATGGAAAGGCAGGAGGGGTCACCCCCTTGGTGACTGCCATTAACCTTGAATGCCAATGCAGGCATCCAGGAAGAGGAGGAGGAGAGAGCTGGTGACACAGGGCCAAGGGGGGAGGAAGGGCATGAGGAGTTGGCCCCCTAGGAGGGTGCTGTTGTTTTCTAGTATTTATTTTACAGTGAACTTTACAGCTAGTCCAGGAACAAATGTCCATACTTAATTGAGCAGAATTCTAATGCTAGCTGATTGACAAATGGCAACCAATTCAATCTTTGCTCTGCCATATTTTCCTCAAAAGCCACTTGTTCTGGGACTCTTTTCTTTGCAGCTTTAACACAGACAGGCATTAAAGTACACGTGCATACATATGGATATAGGGTATAGAACATGTGTACACATATGGGTATATATTCATCATACAAAAATGTTTCATGGTACAAAGAATATGGTTATTTTTGCCATATGGGGCACATCAGCTTTTTATGTGGTGCTGCAGTGGGATTACAACTGCAGCTCCTCTTTCATAGGATCTAAACTGTGAACATGACAATGAGTGTAACTGTAAGGTTCATATACTTACTTATAGTACAGTGGGACCCAACACGCCTGAGGTTTTTCAGCATGTTACAGCATTTTTAGCACAATGGTTAATCTGGTCCTATGCCTTGTTAATCTTGAATCTCCATGAAATCATAATTTAGATTTTTCTAGCTACTCTTACATAAGAATATAACAGTTTGACATCAGTCAAGTGCCCATTACTATCTAGGGGGAGAGGGATTAGCTGTTTACACAGTGGTGAACTGGATCTCATAGCCATGAAGTAGATGCTTTCTAAGCACTGAATACCCTTTGTGGTTAATTCCACCCATTTCTTCATATTCTGTGGGTAGTTACCAACAGCTGGGAGAATTACTCAGCTTTTTCTTCGCTGATTACAGCATGACACATAGGGTAGCACATTTCAGTCTCAAAAATACTCAAACATCTTTGTCTTTTTTTGTTTGTGAAAAATCAGTATATGGTTATCTTATATCAAGGGATGTGTGTGCATGTGTGCCTGGAAGGATGACTTTGCCACTGCCTCTTTTGAGCTGTGACAGTCCCATTTTTCAGAACATTGTCCAACAGAAAATCTCAGTCTTCCACTGGTCTGACGTTAAAGGAACAATGCAGTTTGTATTACAAAGAAGCCCCTTTCAAAAGTGGTATGTTTTGATGCGCCCCACAACTGTAATTTTTGATCACCTAACCGTATACATTCTCACCAAGAAAAGCAAAGAATGGAGAATAAAAGATACATTTTTTCTAAATGCAACTGATGATTTTCCTCTCTGAACTTTTCCCTCTAGAGCCTCACTGTTAAATGCAAATTTGGTGTAATTAATATTGGCTACATCTTTTTTCCAACCCACCAACTGATGAAAAGCCTAGTGAAGTTGTAATGGAAAGGTACTAGGGTGGAGAATGGAAGGCAGAAGGAATTTGTGGTCTTCCAACAGACAACGTATCTTCTTTTGCCAGGTTTGTTTTTTGAAAAAAAATCTTTGTTTTGTGAATTGGGTGCTTGCATGAGAGAAGGGGCAATAAGGAAATCCAAAGTGGCAAGGGGTTGTGGAGGAAATGAATAGAGGTCTTGGTCCTTAAAACTCCTGCCTAAGTCTGTGCTCAGAAGCAAAATGGTTCAGAATTCTATGTATGTGGGAAAGGAGGAGAGTGAAGTAGTTCACTGTTATTGGAAATATAAATACCCGATGGTACTTTTCATCCCATGTTCCGGGTCTTAGCCTTGATATTGAATACTGATGTCCAGATAAGGCCTGGTGAGATTTTGGCATAAATTAGATATGAAAGAGGGGGACGATCAGGCAAGGAAAGCTTGACTATAAAAGAAAGGACAACATACAGCTCTATACACATACATTGTCTTTGTAAAGAGTTGCGAGAGGTGGGGACAAGAGTGGACTGCTGTTGGAAGGAAAAGAATATATGTGTTCTCTGGTTGGCAATGGAGGCGGGGTCAATACATAATGTCTAAAGAGCCATTTATGTGGAAATAGGTCACTGGTAAACCCTGCTTATTTTTTTATACATGTGTGCATAGAGTAAAGGTTTCAGTTGTTCAGCAGTAAAGGACAAATATAAGAACAAAGGATTTTCTTTACTTGTTATTTCTGCTTAACAGTTCTGTTTCATAGATGCAGTAACTGATCTTGGATGGCCAACTTTATGCTATTTCTCCTGGTTCCAATCCTGACCTCTAAAATTCTAACTCCAAAACTGGACCAATGAATAGTGCAAACCCAATCTACTATAACAGTTTCACTTGCCTTGCTGCTTTTGTCATCTGGAGCTATCTACTTGCATTTCAGTTCCTGATGGTTGCTTCAAGCCCAATTGTGACTGGACAGTGCTACCTCACCATTGTCTCCTAGGACCATGCTGGTTACCCCAGCAAGTAAAGACTCACATAGGGCTTTTCCACACAAATGCTTATTCTATTTTTTAGCTGTGGATCCATTAGCAGCAGAATTGGATTGAGAACTGAGTTTCTGAATGTCTTCCTTTCTTCTACAGTCTTTCATTTGCCATTCCAGATTATTTTTCTACAAATGTGCCCTGATTGAAAAACCCTAACCCTAACCCTCTCCCCCTGCCCCCGAATCTATGCATAAGAATTACCTTATGGTCTCTCTGGAGAAATCTGTTCTACTCTAAGGTTCACCTCAATATTTGAATTGCTCACTCTTTTAATCAACTGTTGCCAAGTAGCCAGTACTTAATGTATAGCCATGTAAATGTCTCTAGAAGGACAAGAACAATTAAGCAGGCCAGCCAGCTGTTCTGCAACAGCCCCCACCAGAATTGAAAGTTTTTTAATACTTTATTTGTATCCCACCTTTCTTTCCAATGGGGACCCAAAATGCTTTACATCATTACTGTTTTATCCTCACAACAACCCTACGAGGTAGGTTAGGCTGAGAGCAGGTGACTGGCCCAAGGTCACCTAACAAGTTTTCCTGGCAGAGCAGGGATTCAAACCTGGGTCTCCCAGTTCATAGTTTGATACTCTAACCATTATACCACATAGCTCTCAGTGATCACACATATTCCAAACCCCCTTAAAAAATCACATTCCCATGAAAATGATAGCAAGGCACAGATATATCTTACAGCAACATATTTCTATCAAAGAATTAAAGCATAAAAATTGAAGCTTATGCAAGAAAAAAAATTCCATGAGGAAACGGCTGGGGTCAGGGCACATCTAGAAAACCAGGTACAAAGGCAAAAACTAAAGGCTGACTATCTGGAAAGATCAATGAGCTCTCTTGGGCCTTCTTGCATACGTTGTTTGATTTGGTTTTGGTTGAAGGAAATCTGAAAGTACAAGGAAGCAAATGACCACAGCAAAACAAATAAACGAATGGGGAGGGGGGAGCAGAGAAATAAATAAGTATCAATTACTGCAAGCAGGTAGGAAGAGCAATGATCCTCCTGTGCTTTCTTACAGCAATATATTGCTATCCTATGAGTGTCGCTTTTTAAATTTAATACTTGAAAATTTGCAACTGCAAGGGATGAACATTCCTTATAACCAAGGCAGTCTCTGTGGGTGGGGGCACAGGGCAGAGTTGTCCCACATTCATAGTCCAATCAGCAGAAAGTGGGAGGAACCATTATACATGGGACCAAACGTGACTCAATATCAGTGGTTAGAAAAAAATCAGAATAAAAGTAGTCCCAAAAGAACCAGAATAAAAAGTGAAAACTAACTAATGGTTGAAGAGAATGTGTGGAAGCCAGGGGATAATCTGAAGCAGCTTGGGACCAAAACTCACAGAATAATACTGTGTGGAAATGTCTATAATATCAACAGACAACAAACGGACAAAATGGGCAGCAATGCTAGTGCATACAGAGTTGTTCTGTTGAATTTTGGCTGTTATGAGATACAGCTCACAAGCTGAGAATGCATTTTCTGGACCAGGAAAAATGTAGATAGCATAGCTAGAGACATCTGTACAGTTTTTAATGAACCTAATGTGGCAGTTTGTAATTCTTAAAGCTGCCTGTAGCCTCAGCGCTAACCTTAGTCTTTTCTTAAAGTATTTACATATGCAACAAGAGTTTTGTTATAAGCAAGTTACTGGTTTTGTAAGTACAGTACAAATACAAGGAAATAAAGGGAAGTCACTGATGTGATCAGAGTAGATGACAACGCTGGTTAACATAAAGTGACAACAGGGTTCACATATCACTTCCACAGAAAAGGTCAAGCCTTCCAAACATAGAAGCTTCCCATCATTTTATGAGTCCTAAAATGCAATCATGCTTGCAAGGAAAGCATCTGAAATGGGAAGTTGCATAAATTCCACCTGGTATACCCAAGGCAGCGTTTTTTCTCAATAGTAATAATGACTTTCTTATAGCCCATGAGACATGCAGCTAATTCACACTTGCAGTTTCCCAGTCCACAAATTCAGATGAAGTGTGAACCCAGCTGCTCAGGAATAATTGTCCCCTAATTCTTAGCAATTTACACTTCATTAATGAAGTAAGAATTAACTCTTACTATCACCTTGCTGAACTGCATGCAGATCTGGTGTTACTTCTAGTTCTTCTGGACCACTGAGATGGAGCTAAGCTGGCCATTTTTGTACGTTCTTTGAGAAGAGGCACAGAGCAACCGGCTAGTAACAGTATTCCACATCAGTGGGTAAGTGTATGTACAAACAGGGTACAAGGGAAAAGGACTACTTATTGCTTAAAGATAAAAAGATATGCTTCCTGACAAAGGTGTTCAATGTGCTCATTTCTCTCAAAGGAATTTTAGGCAGGTAGTCCTCAGATAATATGCTTTTGACAAATGAACAGAAGTGTTAGGATGTGGCTGTTTTGTTCTCACAGCACAATACTCAAAGACTGATAGTATTAGCTCAGAACTGGTAGGCAGAACAAAAGGAAGGTAAGCCCAGTACAAGGGGCATAGAGAATGTTCTACGTTGGAAATAAATTTCCACCCACATGCAAGGATAGAAAACCTAATTTCAGAAGCAATGTTAAGTGGACCATCTCCTACAAAGTATAGACAGGCAAAAAAACCACGTGGCAGAATAGAAAGTGCAAGCAGAGAATAAGCAAGAACAAAGATATCCCTTTATATTTCCCATATCCCCTTCCCTACACGATTTCTTTTCTCTCTCTTCCTGGCAGACCCCAGAGCTGCTTCCCAGCTTCCTCTTCTCCTTCCCACTCACAAACCAACCTTTCTGTTATCTGCCCAGAGCTTAATTTATTATTTATTTCATTATACCCCATCTTTCTCGAAAATGGGTACTCAAAAACAGATTACATAATTCCAATGTACTCCATTTATCCTCAGAAAAACCTTGTAAGGTAGATTACACTGAGAGTGAATGGCTGGTCATGCAGAAAGCTTCCATGGCAGAGTAAGAATTTGAAACTGGGTCTCCCAGATTCTACTCTGACGCTACAACCAGTATACAACATTGTCCTTCAGCTTTTCCTCCTCAACTCCTGCTGGAGGCCTCTCCTGGGAAAAGGCTGGCCAAGTTGCAAAATCTGCGTGGTAACAAATTGCCCAGGTGAGTTGCGTGATGGTCATTGCTAGGGCCAGTCAAATAATGCAAGTTGTGAGGAGGCTGCTTCTGGATATTAACAAGTTGTATACCATCATTTGGTAGCCACTATTGCACCTGGTTTAGTTACCCTGATTGCATGGTAGCAAGTTACCCAGTGGTTGCTACTGAGCCTGACCACAATCAATCCTCCCTCCAGGTTAGGGTAGAAGATAGTAGTAGTGGACTAGGAGATCAAAAGACTCCTGGAAATAGCCCTTCTCCCACCTTTTATTTACAAAATCTAAGGCTTAAAGGCTGGTAATAGTGTTGTGGTTACCTAGCAACTTCCACAATGGTCACTGAGATTTTCTTTCTTAAAGGTACAGTCACTGTTTCTATTACTTTGTGTGGTTTAATCCCAATTTTTAAATAATTTTTACTGCATTTCAGATTTTTTCCTACAAACATGGAGCTTTTCTCAGTTTTCTACAAAATATGTTTTGTCTTTTCATGGCTCCAGTCTCTGGACTGAAGTATCCTCAGATGGGCCCATGTTGAGAATTACATACATTGATTTTGTAGATTCAGCACACTGCATATCGTATTTTACTATTATTATTTAGTGACAGGTCACCATTCCGTTGGCCATGTGCTACAGACCTTTCAGAATTAACTTACACCTGTGCAACCAGCCATTTTAAAAGCTTTTTTGTTTTGTATTTGCAACTGGTAAGGAATGCAAAAATGATTGGATATACATGATCTCTCCTCTAAAAAGAAGTGCAGAGAACCAAATGGGTGCCCCAGGTGTGGACAGGGGAGGCAATGGAGGCAATCTCAGGCTATAGGCTAATGGACATAACTTGCATGTATGCTTTCTTTGCAGTGCAAAATTTGCCTCTTTTAATAAGAGGCAAGAAAAAGAGAAAGCTAGATTCCATGGGTTGGGCAAGAGATTAAGAAAACACAATGTTGTCTTATCTTTTATGGGAAAGGGAATGGTTCCTTTTGGGGTTAACTGAAAAGAAATCAATTTGGGGAATATGGATAGGAAATAATTTATGTTCCTTCTATGAAACAGGTACAATGTACAGCAACAAATGTGGGATCAAAGCAAAGGCCACATTCCTGGTTTGTATTAAATTTGCAGCCTTCAGGAAGTAATTTGGTTCCATTCAGTCCAGCATTCGCTTATGGCAATGGCCAGCAGCTTGCCTCTGTGGAGCTAAGATATAAAACCACTTTGCTCGAAGGCTGTATAGCCCAGGGGTCAGGAACCTGTGGCTCCCGAGCCGCTTGTGGCTCCCCCGCCCCTTCACTGCAGCTCCGCCCGGGCACAACACAGCTGTCCGGGAGCGGGGAGTCTCCCCTTCCCGGACCTCGCAGAGATCCCCAATCAGACCGTGACTGCGGGCGCTCCAGAGAGCAAGAGCGCCGTGGAGGCGGCTGGCAGCAGCCCTTGTCCTTCTGCCATGGTCGGCAGCGGTGGGGGAGTGGCGGGCGGCCATCGATCCCTGCCCCAGCCACCTGGCTGAGACTGGAGGGAGGACAGGGCCGACAACAGAGCTGGCGGCGGCAGTGCGGTGCGTGTGGACCTGGTTGGATTGGCCAGGGGGATGGGCAGTGAAGGGAGCCGTGCCCACGCAGCAGGATGGCAGCCCCAGCCGCAAAGGGCACCGGCAGGCGCCAAAACTGACGCTTGGAACCGCGCTCTGAGAGAAAGGGAAACTGTGTACAAAACTTGAGAGCGTGGTTCCAAGCGTCAGTTCTGGCACCTGCCGGCGCCCTTTGCGGCTGGGGCTGCCATCCTGCTGCATGGGCATGCTTTGTGAATGTTTCATAATCATGCTTAAAGTTCCAGGATCCTTGTTGTTTGGTAATATTTTTGAGTATGACAATTTAGCTCATGTTAATTTCTTCCACTTTGTTGCTTGGTATTGCATGAATGTAGGAGGAATATTTATATAAATGCCCGTCTAAGCAATTCCAGTAAAACTTGACTTCATAACTTTTCTTTATGGTACATCTCAAACAAATGGTTTATTAACAGTGTGTGCATACCTGCAGAGACA
Source organism: Sphaerodactylus townsendi (assembly GCF_021028975.2). NCBI lineage: Eukaryota > Metazoa > Chordata > Lepidosauria > Squamata > Sphaerodactylidae > Sphaerodactylus > Sphaerodactylus townsendi. The sequence continues at coordinate 46,143,183 of NC_059431.1, forward strand.
CGTGGGCAGTCTGGTAACATGGATTCAACTGATGTATCCAGTGGTTCTGAACTTGACACCCAGTTACAACAGTTCTGAAAAGTTAAGGAAGACAACTTGTAATCAATAATAAACATATACATAGAATGCCTTAGTGCCAGAGAGCAGGGGCTCAGGCACAGGGGTCCCAATACAATAACAAGGATATAGCTCACATTAAGGGCAAAAGCAGCCATCAGTTGTGATATACTTATATATAATGTTACAGTTCCCTAGTAGGAGATCCCTAGCTGCCTCTCTTGTTTCCCACCACCGGTCAGAATGGCAGCAAAGAGAACATTTTAAAAAATGAGCAACTGGCCAATGATGGACAGTAGAAAACAGAGATTTTGGCTATTTCTAGAGAGGAGTGACATAACTTCTGGGAAAAACCCAGAAGTGATTTCAGTTGTTTTTAGAAATAGCTGGAAGCTCTATGATTTGATTATAGTTTCCAGCAATTCCTAGAGACGTACAACATCATTGCTGTCTGAGTAAAGTAACTAAGAGCCCTTCCTCCTATAAACCCCTGATTAAAACAAGCTTTTGCATGGTAAAAAAGGTTGGCCATAGCCTTTTATTAAAATATTGATTCAAGGTTAAAAGAAGCGCAAGGCGTGGGGGTCTGATCTGTGTGCTGGGTAGCCCAAGTGCTGTCCCCCAACAACCTAAATTTTCCTCCAGCCCACCTGCTGAGCAAAATGCCACACATTGGCGCAGCTATGAGAGATTCCAGATGGGCAGTTGCCACTTCCTGAAGACTCATCTTGCTGCCAGGGGCACAAGCCATAGAAGTCCATGTCTGGGCACATAACCGGTTGGCTTGCTCCACCCCAAAACTCTTAAGGAGGTTCCATCAAAGTGGGTATCTCACCTGCTGTCCCATACCTATAGATCAGTCCCCCATGTGCAACCCACCAACAGGCTATGACATATTAACATTAACAAACTCCAAAATTGAGGGAGAGGAGGGTGGGAATGTGTCTGGCTTGGAGAGAAAAGGGAAGAGCATAGCTGGGCCTGGCCCACCCTCCCCGTGACATCAGGGTGACCTCCCTGATGTCACTGTCCAACGCCGCCTGCCTGACCACGCATGCACAGCAGGCCAGATGAGCCTCATGAGCCTGGCAAGGTCTCGCGAGGCAAGGGGAAGGCGGCAGCCTGTGATGCGGCCTGTCCCTTCCCCAGCAGCATTGGCGGCCATGGTAAGTCATGGCCACTCCTCTTCTGGGGCTTTACTGGAAATAATATCCTGCCATTGACCTGCCTGTCATTTTTAAAATTTCTGTTGATATTTAGACAGGTATGATGTCATTACCAAAGTGATGTCATGGCCAGTCCCCCATGTCACTGCTCTTCTGCTCTCCCATCATGCCCTATACCCCAACACAAAAGTGTTGGATATGTATATATGCAGAGTAGAACAGAAGAGACAGACTCTCTGTTGCTTTTTATAAATGAGTTTTTTAACTATAAAGGAGGGTTACATGGAGATAAATAAGAAATCCTTTCCTGTTACACATCTACATTACTATATGTTTGGTTACATCTTGCTACCTATCTGCTATCTCACATGATGTCGTCTACCTTGTATCTCCTTTCTGGTGTTGTGTCTGCTCAAACAAAGAAATAGAATTAACTTTATACAGATGTAGGTGCTCACTAACATGTTAACAATGGCTATCTCACTGACCAATAGCTTATCAATAGATCAGGTCATAAACAGTGACTTCAGCAAGTTGTTTACATGCAAACAGTTAACCCTTTTATGACTGAGTTGTGACAGACACTTGCAAAATCCCAACAAAAGTGCTGCTAAGGGATGCATATGTAATGCAGATGAACAGTGCAATCCTGAGGACATTTTCCTTATATTAAGCCTCACTGAATAGACCCAAGAAAGATTCTGCATAGACCTGGTGAGGGTTGTTACTGAGAAAAAGTAGTTACAATTCCCTGAAAAAAAAATCCTTTACAGCTTTAGAGCCAACGTAAGCCACAGAGGTTGGCAATATCATTTCCTAGAATCATCCACTAGTGCAGGGAGAGATCACATGGTGGCTCAACATGTTGTTACACAGGCATATAATTGTTTTGTCACCGAAACTAGGACAGATACATTAATTCAAGCTGCAAATTCTATATTTGCAAAGAATGAAAGATTTAATTGACGTGACCTCATGAACAAATTTTATTCAACAGGGCGTAGTTGGACAAATCTACCAACTGAGAACAAAAGAGAAAAGACAATGGGTTTATCTTTTTGGCAATTCACAGGACTAAACGTATGTCAGATTTTATTTCAAAGTACTCTAACATGAAAGTTTTCCTTATACTTGAGAATTTCTTTTCTCTTCTCTATGTCATTGATATTATTTATTTATTTATTTTAATTACTATTTAAAACATTATTATGCCACCTTGCCAACTGCTTAAGGTCTACAAGGTGCCAAAGATAAAAACATTAAAACATTTGAGCAATTAAAATGCAGTTTAAATTATATAATAATTCAATTACAACACACAATCTGCTTTCTTGTGAGATTCAAGGCGGAGCTCCCTATATTGTTTGTGAAAGAACATATTTGAGGCTGCTAGTGTAGAAAACTGTAATTTTACAGATTAATGCTGCGAAGAGAAGAGCTAACTGTCATTCTCTGTGAAGGTATGCTGTGTGTTTACACTGTTCCAGCCTACCTCTTTGGATAAGTAATGCCAATTATATCCTGTTTTACTTTCCAACTTAAATACAAAATCTATGTTGTAAAACTTTAAGCATGATTTTAAAACGGTTTTGCACTTATTTCGTTTAAAATAACCATCATCAATTAAAATAATCTACATTGCTTTTGTCAAAATATGAATAAAGCAGTAGATTGTCGCCCCCCCCCCCAAAAAAAAATTAAATAGCTACATTAAGGAGGGAGGGAAACAAACAATTTCTAATCTTCCCCTCTATAAATAAATGCTTTAAAAATCCCATTAATCATTGTTTCAAAATGGCTGATCATTCTTTTGGCAAACAAACATGCTTTGTGTACTTTTAGATGCTTGCTGCCCTAGTTGTGCACCATGGAATCCATCCTCACTGTGGAAAGATCCTTGACTGGTAGATCAAGTGTCTTATTGTAGTTCCTTAATTCATTCTGTCTGGAAGAAGATGTCAGCTGTGTTGCAGTGAGGAGAGAATTTCAAAGACTCCAATCCCCACCAATAAAGGCAGAGGAATGGCTTTTGAATAGATTTGTCAAGGCAACCCTACTGTTCTGGGACCAGGGAGAGCAGGAAGAACATAAAGGGAGAGTTGCTGTATGCGATTAGAAAGTGAAGTTCACAAAGAATGGTGGATTTTTGTAAGAAATTGGAGATCAGTGAAACCATTGAACTGTATGAAAAACCCATGGAAACATTTAAAAATATTACTAACGAGTATATTTGTTATCTTTTTTACTAAAATAGTTGAAATGATTGTATTTCTATATTTCACACAAAGGGTTTAAGATGCATATTTTATCATTTGCATTCCAGATTTTAATTAACAGCTGAATGTGAAATTGAAACATGGTAGCGAATTACAAAAGCAGGTAGAATTTTTATGAAGTATTTGATATAGGTAAAATTAATATTGCTACTGGTGGAGCATTACATCAGAGAATTTCAGATAATACTGAAGATTTGCACACAATTAACTAGTTTTATACACAATGCGCCACTTGCCTGTAAGAACTAAGTATTCTCAAATGCAGGGTGAAGATATGAAAAGGGAAGATTTGTTTTATCAATCACCACAGTGCCTAATACATTCAAAATTATGACTTCCATTGGCACTAAAAATAGGCAGCCAATGATACAGGGCAGAAGTTGTAATGAAAAATTGCTATTTTAACAATTCATTCTTTCAATGACAGCAATTAGCACTACACACACAAAGCCATCGAGAGAAGATTTTAATTATTATTCATTCTACTACTAGACCTAAGCCCAATGAAGTAAAAATCTACCCAGGTGACATGATGCTGTCTTAGTAACAATCACCTAAAATTCACATAATGTAAAAATACTGCTTAGATGAGGTTTTTTAACATCTCATCCACATTTTAATTCTCTTGCCATTATTCTTATTCTTTAAGATCTACTTTCTGAGAATGAAATCAAAAGATAATGAACTTGTCATGTTCCAACATTCCTGAAGAACAATTAGTTATCGGATTCAAAATAAAGGCTTAATTTTTTCATAGTGACATGCATTTAATGTTCTGATTTCTCTTAAAGAAACTTGGAATTTTCAGACAAAGTCATTTGAGATTATTTTTATACATTTTAGGTCAGAGCTGACAATCTATTATCCCAAGTGATTTTCTATTCACGTTAGACATGGTCTACAAAGCTGAAAGGTTAAGTCAAAAATATCAGGACTGCCAATACAACTAAACCAACAAGAAAGTGCTGTCATGTTAAAAGTATTGGAATCATCACTGGACACTGCCAACATATTACTCTTTTTCCACATTTGAAAAAAGAGTGACCAAAAAATTAAACTAGAAAATTATGGTTATATTTTACTAGAAAATATACAGAAAAAAACAGTACTCCCACTTTAAGAATTCTGTTAGTTTTCTTGTCAACATGTATATGATTAAAAGTTAAAATGGATACTTCCAAAAGTTTATGGTGACTAAGATCTATTGAGTATCCTTCTGTACCCAAGGACTTGCTGGTTTCCACCAAGTTCCCAAACTGGCTTTTATTTATGGAGTAGGGGCCAAAAATAAGGCATAGGTCCTATTAAGCACATGGAGGAAGAAATTTAGTTCTTTTATAGCAGTCATTGTCTATTAACTAGCATCAATTAAACCTGGGACCTATTACTAGGTACTGGTCCATTCTTTCAGCTTTCTAATAAAAGCTATAATCTGGTGATCTTTTGTAACACAACAGATTGTCTGCAGGTATCTGCGGCAAAAAAAACCTGTTCGCTACCGAGATGGTCAATACTAGCAGTACGCCAGCTGCTGAGAAGATACAGGAAGAGGATCTCAATTTCTTCATTTGCAAAACAATAACACCTGGTATTGCAGGATGATTGATACCATCGGGCTGAAAAATATCTACCACACAAACAGTAAAAACAAAGACCTGGTTCATCAAGGAGTGCCTCACAACTATACATATCTATCTATATAAAAGGCAAGGCATATTGGCTATGACTCATTTTTTTTGAAGAGCTGTGCAGGCATGTGACCAGAGGGGTAGACTGCACTGGCAGAAGCATGTTGTATAACATAAAAGGGGCAGGGCTCACCACCCGCTTCCATTTACACATAATGCGAGGAGGCAACTCCCTTTTGAAAGAGCTGCACAGGCCCGTGAGCAAAAGGAGATTCACATCTCTTGTTCGGGGAGCATTAACATCCTGCAAACACCTCCAAAGCGTTTTCAGTGGGGTATTTTAGTATTTCATGAACAATGGCAGCAATTTTAGTGTTTCATGAACAATGACAGCAACAGTTTTCTAGAACCTTCTGTTGTTGTTGTTGTTTTTTTGCACAATGGGCTCGTTGCTAGTATTTATCTTATAGTTCTTTCCTTTAGTGACAGTGCACTTCAGTGGCTGAATCACAGTAGGCACCAAGGAATCTGCTAAAATAATCAGGTTATTTTCTTTGTTTACAGGTAGGTCTATGCCAATATGCCATAATAAAATGGCAATCATTACATTTAGACTGTATATTTAATTTTAAAACTGCCTCTAATACCTAAACAAATAAATACTGTGACAAAAAAGCAAGCATAACAGTACAGTCCTAAACAGTTACATCCTTCTATGCCCATTGACTTCCATGGCCTTAAAAAGGTAATCTGTATAGGATTGAACTTTAAAACACCTAGTCTCACCTCACGCATCCACTCCCGAATGGTTTTGCCAGCTTCCTGATGCCACACATTGTGAATGGAATCGGTTAATGCCACAGCTGCAACTTTGTTTTTTACTTCTGCCTCTCGTTGAATCATCTGTGGAAAATACAAACCCAAGAACTTATTAAAGTGCAAACGTTCCTAACTCTTAATTCACTGAATTGATCAGTCTTTTTTTTTTCATTTTCATGGGCCTTGACACTTCAGGGATTAAAAGTAATAGTGGGAAAGTGGAATATTCCCCGGAGATATCTTTTGTAAGGTTTTTCACAAGTTATTTCTGTGATTCAGGGGAAACTAGCACCCATGTCTAATTGTAAGGTTCCTCATGTCTATAATCTATTAATTTCTGTAGCTGGCGTATCAGGAATCCTACAGTCATCTTACCTTGTCTAGTTTGGCAATATTTATTCCCATCAAATGTAACCACACCACACTTTCTGTCTGAAATTTTTTTCCCACTCATATAATCACTATTACCAAATGTGGCCAGAATTTTTTGTGTTTCCAGTTTACAATTTGTATTTTTGAATTTATGATTTAAGAATATCAATCTAATGAAATTACAAAAGCAAATCACCAATCAAGCAATAAGGACAGACAATGGATGATACAATACCATCACGAATATTTAAACCTTTAGGGAAATGGCACAAAACACCTTTGCTTTGCACTTTTTCAATGAATGCTGCTTAATTTCATTGCATTTGCTGTGAAGGCTAACTCAGCATTTCCAAATCACTATATTTTGTGGGATATGACTGCACTGAAGACCTTTAAGATCAATTTAACACTAGCTAAACAGAAAACAAACACCATCACTATAATGCTAAGTAAACATAGGTATTTTCATGTCACATCAGACTAGTAGCCCATTTATCTAAACGAGAATCCTTGTGATTATATACAAACGGTAAGCTTATATTATCGATATATGTGGCTATATATTTGTGGCAATTACCTGCTTTTTCTGAAGCAGAATCTGTAGGTTCTGCTTCCTCTCTGGATGAGAACATGTGGGTCATCTTCTGACACTGAGTAACACTTGAACTGGATTACTAGGTGCTGTGTGCTGATATAGTGGAGTACCAAATGATAGAATATATTAGCCAGCACAGAAAAAAGAACCAAATCAGTTATTCTGTTATTAATATAAATCCCCTTTCTGGATCAGGCCAAAGGCCCATCTAATTAAATTCCTTCTAACTTTGACCAGTCCAATGATTTGGGGAAGCTCCCATTGGAGAGAATGCCAAAAGGATTTAGAGTGGATTGTCATGATTGAAATACCAGCTGAACGTAAGCAGTTTTCAGTCTAAGGAGCAGAAGGGCACAGTGGTTAAGAGCAGGTATACTCTAATCTGGAGGAACCAGGTTTGATTCCCTGCTCAGCCGCTTGAGCTGTGGAGGCTTATCTGGGGAATTCAGATTAGCCTGTGCATTCCAACACACGCCAGCTGGGTGACCTTGGGCTAGTCACAGTTCTTCTGAGATCTCTCAGCCCCACCTACCTCACAGAGTGTTTGTTGTGAGGGAGGAAGGGAAAGGAGTTTGTTAGCCCCTTTGAGTCTCCTACAGAAAGAAAGGGGGGATATAAATCCAACTCTTCTTCTTTTTATTCTTCTTCTAAAGAAAATGGAACCTTACATATTCAACAACCTAAAGATTCTTAAATATTTCCAATATAACGTTTTTCTGTTGGGAGAACTGGTTTTTTTTCACAAAGCCCTCTGCCGCAGAAGTTGTCCATAAGGTTGCTACTATTCATTTCTTCTCTTATCTAACTAAGAAAACAAAGAGTGCAGTGTTTGTGAACTAGTGTAGCAGAAAAAATAGAAAATGTTGCCAAAAAGAAAAAGCACAGACCGTTTTTCATACACTTCACCTAAAGAACCAAAGTATGTTAAAACAGTTTAAAGGTCTAATAAGGCTGGGTTGAAGTTTATTTTTAACTGTGCAAAATTAGCACAAGCAGCACCCCATATACTGAAAAAAAGACAGGGCTTTTGGTGAGGGTGTGGGAATCATGTGGAACAAAATAGATGACATTGGCTCCCTCCGCACGTGCAGAATAATGCACTTTCAAACTGCTTTCAATGCTCTTTGAAGCTGTGCGGAATAGCAAAATCCACTTGCAAACAGTTGTGAAAGTGGTTTGAAAATGCATCATTCTGTGTGTGCGGAAGCGGCCAGCAATGTGAAAAAAAAGAGAACATTCAATCTAGCTATGTTTCAATGAAAAACATAGGAGATGTATAGTGGCCAAATAATTATACAAACTTGATAAACAACATCAGCCAAGACTTGCAAACGATGAATAATTTCTAATCAGCTCGGGTTTACCTTAAGTACATTTCCCTCATGATCACAAAAAAGGCTTAAAAGCAAACTGCATCTTAGGCAACATATTCCCAAATACAATCAGAACATCAGTATATGCCATCGAAGGATGCTCCTATCCCCACTGTTACTTTCCTTCAGCTCTACAGGAAAGTTTATATATTTGCCCTGGCACTAATTGCTACGAACTGGCTCTTCAGCCTTTGATGAAGTGCTAAGGAAAATACAAGATTAAGTGATACATCCAGACAAAATTTTCAAATGGCAGAATGGAGCTTTCCTGTCTGCCCCCTCCTGCTGCCGCCCACTGATCTTCAAATGAAGCTGTTTTGTGGGGATAGAGGACTCTTAGGAATGACATGAGGGGGTCAGCAGTGGCAAGTGGAATGGTTGGAAATTACCCATCTAGCCTGGATCCAGCCCTAACATGATTAAACATCAGTGGCTGTGAGCTATAAACTCAAAAAAGAGGACAAGTTCAGTAACAGTATTGCATGGCTGAGGAATAAGAGGAAGTACTGAAACTGAAAGGAATTTCTGGATTTCAGAAAAGATAGTAGATCTTGGAATAGTATGGTTCTGCAGTTGGAATCAGAGAGCCATCAGTGGGCATTTCATGACAAATGACAGCATGTCAGTGGGCTAATATCTAGTTTATCTCTCCCACCCACTCTCCTGATGGGACCACTTCTGTCTCTCCCATTTTTTAAAAAAAAATGTAAAGTCTCATATTGTCTTTTATGAACATTGTGAGCCACTTGGGGAACCTGGTTCAAGAAAAAAAACATGCAAATCTAATAACAAATATTTATAATTTCCCTGTCGACCTATCTATTGGACTCAGTTGTGCCATAAAAATATCACCCTGAGGGTGATCTCTGTTGACACAATGAATCAACATGGACTCTGAGTTGACTAGGCTTTTATTACAGCATTCAGTGATATTGATGACTATATTGTATTGCTTACCTGCTAGTAACAGCAGGTGAAAAACGAGACATTTAAATATATACAAGTTACTTTCCTTGAAGAAACTAACACCCTAAATTGACCATGGCTTGGAAATGTATGTGAAACCAATTGCATAATAAGAGGTCATTTTGTTTATAGTTTGCCAAGCAAATGAAGACTTTGGGTTTAATTAGTTTGTACAGCATGTGTTTGTTTGAAATATAATTTTACTGAATAGAATTAACATACAGTTTGGCAACAAAATTCAGGACATAATTTGATGTTTAACATGTGAATACTTGGAGGACATCACAAACTGTTTCTCTCACTGTTTCTCATGCTCTGCCTTCACGAGTTGGTCAAAGCCTTACCCAATCAGCTTGGTTCCTGAGCCACACGAGACAAGACCTCTTTGATTGTGGCAATTTGCCTTTCCCTATCTCTGCCTAGAATTAAGGTGGTCTGCATTTTGGTATCCAGCCTAAGATGTTTTTATTTAAGTGTGGGTAAATTAGGCAGAGTTTTTAGAATCCCTTTAATTCAGTATTCATCACACTGATGTTTTCATATTGGGATTATGATTTGTGTGTGTGTATAAAGTGATGTCAAGTCACAGTGACCTTGTGGCAACCCCAGCAAGAGGCTTCCATGGCAAGTGAAAAGCAGAGGCGGCAGGGAAAGATCTAAATTTTTTTCTGAAGAGGAGCAAAAGTACAAAATAATGCCCCCATATATTATATACATATATAATCAACAACTCTTTTAAAAGACAGAATAAATTGTGTTGACCTCTATGAATATTTAACGAATACTTATACTTCTACATTATCTATCCATGTATTATCTGTGTCAAAAGTGTACGCTGATAGGGCTCATAGAGAAGGTCCAGAGCCTGGAGGATCAGATTGCTACCCTTCATGAGATCAAAGATGGAGACAATTTCATGAACAGCAGCCATGAGGCCCTATCTAGTCAGTAGGTGCTCATGAAGTTAGACAGCATAATGTAGTGGTTAAACTAAGTTCTGGAAGACCAGGTTCAAGTCCCCACTCTGCCACCAAAGCTTGGTGGGTGCCATTGGGCAAGCCAAACACTGTCAGCCTAAATTATGCACTTCCATGGACTTTTCTTTGGCTGCTTCTTCAGATGCAATGCAAGGATTTTCACTTCACCAACATTTTATATAGAAAGTATGGGAGGAAATGCAATATGTAACACACAAAACTAATTTTAAAAATCCAGAGACAAAGCTATGCCAAGTTAATTTCCACATTGGTAGAAAGCCCCATGTTAAAACAATTGACTCCTATTGTGGCGTTCCCCCTGCCCCGCCTGCAGCCCGGGCTGGCAAACCGTCCCTCCGTCCCTAACCGAGGTGTTGGGCCCCTCGTCAGTGGCCCCGGTCTTTGGGGCCTTCACTGCCAGCTGCCGAAACCACAGGGTGGCCGTCCAGGGAGGAGGTAGCAGCTTCCTCCTCTCGCTTGCATGACCTGCCTACACCAGGCTGGGGTCGACAGCCCCACGGGTGCAGAGCCAACCACGCCCGTGAGCAGCCGCCCTTCCCTCCTCCACTCCCTTTCCTGCGTCCGTGTTCCCTCCGCTCGCAGTCCCTCCTCTCTCCCCAACTTCCCCGTTCCCTCGCCTCCTTTCTTCCTCCCTCTCTCTTTCTCTCTCTCTTTGTCCCCCGTCAGTTTCCTCCTCTCCCTGCTCTCGCACCCCCCTCCCTCTTCCCGTTGCGACCAGCCTCGCCCCCCCGCTCTTCCTTCCTTAAATAGGTTCCCCTCCTGATTGGGGCTGTTCCGGCCTGCCTCGCCCGGCCGCCCGGCCGCCGCCCGGCGCCCAGCTGCGCTGCGGTTTCGCCAGCCGTTGCCGGCTCCAGCGGCCGCAGCTGCGGCGTATCGGGGCTTCCCCCCCGCCTGGCCTGCCGCCTCGACGACGCGCTCCTTGACGGGCCGGCTGCTGCCGGGTCCCGCCGTCGACCTCCCGCTGGCCCCGGCTCCCGGCTGGGCGAGTCCGGGGTAAGCCGTCGCGGCAGCCACGGCGACCCCCGGACACCTATATTGAAATTTTAAAAATCCCAAGCTCCTATTCAAATTTAATGAATGGCCATTCAGCAGTTTCATACTGCAATCTGTCTTTGAAGTTATTCTACTGACTTCGGATGACATTTAGATCAGCAACAGAGAGTCCTTGGAGTCTGAAGGGTCCTGCCACTGTTTTCAAATTGTAGCATTTTTTAATTGTTAGATCTGTGTCCCTAAATGGTTTTATGTAGGAACTGCCCTGTTTGTCCAGGCTAGAGAACTGAAGGGCATAGTTTACACAGGATGACATAGGTCACACTGAAGAATCAGCAAATAGATGAGTGCAGGAGAGCATGGATGATATAAGTATATAGTCATTAAATTTGAGGGTAAGTTGGGAAAGTTCTGCAAGCTTGCTAACAGCTGTCGAGTACCATTTGAGCCAACCCAGGCATGGCTAGTAGTGTGATATAAAGGATTCTTGGCTCACCCTGGAGTTTGCATTAACCAACCCAATGAATCAGGACCTGTCTAGGATGGGTTTGTTTCGTTCACTGAAGTTTCATTTATTTAGTATTCTAGAGAGAAGCTCATGACTCATGAGTAACTCAGCTTGGCAGGGAGATGGCCCACAGCAGGTTTTCCATGCCAGGTCAGGAGTAGGGATATGGATTGCCTCAGCTGGCTTGCAGGTCTGATAAGCCCCCTCAGTGTCCCGGATCCAGACCCAGACTGCATATTTGACACCGCTGCCCTCATACATCTATTTCTATTTTGACATACCCCTCATAATGAGCAGAATGGTTACTTCAGTTCCTGATCCTGCACAATGCTGAAAATATTTCAGGCTTACAGCTGCCAACGCTCATTTATAACTTTGTAGAGAGTCAGTGTGGTGTACGGTTAGAGTACTGGACTGTGAGTAGGTTAAAATCTCCAGTTTGCCATGGAACTCACCTTGCGGCAGGATTTGCAACCCCTGGGCCTGCAGCAGAACAGGAGGAGGAGCAGGAAAAGGCGAGAAGTACAAGCAGGGGCAGAGCTCTCCTCACTGATACAGGAAATCAGCACAATAAAAGACAGTGAGGATGAGGCAGCAGAAGAAGGAGCACAGCAAAAATTAGGGAGCAAGCCGGGCTTCAGTACATAATCATGCAGCTCTCAGCAAGCCAGGTGAAAACAGGAAGAAGCCTCAGAATGGGGCACACTAAGCTAACCTGCTAAATGGTTGCAGTGGGGTCTTTCTGTGTCCCAAAGAGACAGTTGCCTACATTTGGCTTGGCAGGATACCAAAATTGCTGATATTGAGGTGGACCAAGGCAAAATGTGAGGTGTACTGGACTAGGAGGCTCCTTGTACCCAGAGGCAGCTCAAGGTCCTCCTTGACTTTTGCAATTTCTACCATAATTTCATATCCCAATTTGCATGGACTGCTTTTCCCCTGTCTGGCCTACTGAAGATTAAGGGGAAGGGCCAAAGGGCCAAAGCCTGGGGTGGGGAGCTGAATCAGACACCTGAGTGCCAGAGGGCTTTTGAAGACTTAAAGAAACTGTTCATCTCGGAGCCTATTTTGCAGCTTCCAAACTGTTCATTGTGCAAGTTGATGCCAATGATGTGGCCATGGGTGGGGCCCTCCTCCTGAGTGGGGAAGATGGTTGCGTGTATGTTGCTTTGGTGTCTAATCTTTAGTTCAGGCAATAGAAGTCTTAATGCCTTTTCCTGATGCTGTTTTCAATAAAAGAAATAATTTGAACATGAAGTCTCGTTACTGAACAGTCCAGGGACACGACAATAGCAGGAGAAGCAATCCTGCAGATATTTTCTACACTCATCTGAGTAAAGCTTTCTGGTGCCAGCCTGCAAATGGGAAAGATCAGCAGCTGCCCATTCTAAATGTACATTGTGGATCCCACCTTGAAGAATTGCCTGTCCGAGGAAATCAGAAAGACTCCCACAAGTCTGTCCTTCCACAAATTATGAAAAACATAATTTGCAGGAAAGCATTTTATAAAGGTAACACCGTACAGTATAATGGAAAGAATGAGATTATAGTCTATCACACGGTATCTGTTACTTTGCTCTTACTGTATTGCCTTCTACTTTTGTAATCCATTCTCTTTTCACCTCCAAGAAGAGCTCTTTATAGCACTTTAGCATATAGTACTGTATCTACACAAAACCTAAGCATGTGGCTTAGCCTGTTCAGGATGTGTTGCTGACAAGAGTTCTCTGCATTTGTATCCCAGGATTGATTTGAGGCAATAATAGTCTTCATATGGTATTCCACTGAGGAAGACATTAGTTGAAAACATGGAGATTTACCGCAGAGCCCATTTGGAAGCAGATGGTTTATTTTTACATGACTGCTTCCCTCTATATATAACTAACCGGCACACAAGAATTTGGAACTGTGCATGGTGCTTGGTTCACCTAGAACAGGAGTCTGCAACCTGCAGCTCTCAAGATGTTCATGGACTACAATTCCCATCAGCCACTGCCAGCATGGCCAATTGGTAGTCCATGAACATCTGGAGAGCCACAGGTTGCAGACCCCTGACCTAGAAAGTGGATGGCTTGTTTTCACATTACTGCTTCCCTTTATATATAGCTGTCTAGCAAATCATTGTGAGAATCTCCTTTGTGGGAGTCCTAATGCAAACGCAGCATTTTTACTACTAGTGTGCTCAGGAACTATACTGGATATACTGTATTATGGCAGCATCTGGAACTATGGATGGTGCTTAGTTCACCTACCTGTGAAGTAATGAATTTTCCTTTGAGATTGGGACTTAGATATATATATTTATTAATGCTGCCCAGGATATATTCATTCATTGACATAGAATGTAGAAGCAGTATTTTGTACACTGCATATTGTTATTATATGGTTTCTCCTTATTGTAGTGCACTTTGTATTAAATTGCACAGTCCATGGTATAGTTCTGGGGTTTTTTTTAACTGATCTTAGTTGATATGTCTGGAGCCAGGGATTTCTCATACAAGGCTTTGAAGTGAGAAGCCCTCATGGTTTGGCCCTTGGGGATCAACACAAAACATGCCTGACAAGTTGAGGGGATATGCACCTCTTCTAAACAGAGGAGGTATTGCAAGTGGCCATCATTTTTGGTTATTTTGGCCCCAAACATAGATCACTTTTTTAAAAGTGCCCCCTTAGGCTCCATGATGAAAGGAATCTCCTCAGAAGAAAACAACAGCTGAAAACGCTTGGCAGAAGCTGACGAAACGTCCTCTTAAAGCGGTAGCAAAAAAGGAACTGAGGGGTGTGTTCCCTTCTCCCTCCTATACCCCATGATCATTTGGGCAGGAATTTCTCCCACCTTTTGGCCGGGAGAGGGGAAGGGAGCACTGGGGAAAGTGCTAGACAATTCTTAAAGAAGCTGACTAGTCTCCTCTGTGGCAGGTCTGCGCATGCACTGACCTATGGAAGTCCACACAAAAGGCCATGAAGAGAAACTTTACATTATATTTCTAAACTATTTTGCAAGTTTGATATGATCTTATGCTGTATGCTGCATGGAAGGCATGCAGAGAACCAAAATGCAAATCATTCAAATAGCCATAACTTACCATTTTCATACCACAGAGGCACATATAAAGTTTTTACTACTACTGTTGTAGGTATTTGATCTCAGAACATATGTAAGTACATAACATATTTCTTTTAGTTGTGTTGACTCTCTCAGCTATAAATATGACATGAACTATACAAAATATGTTTGCAAATTTGAAGGTTTGGTTTAGGTGAGTTATAGGTCTTACATTTTTCTGTATGCACAAATGAGACATTAATTCTTTTTAGAAATTATCAAGAGTTCAAAACTGAAGCACAACTTGGAGTACAAGTCTTAAAACCTCACAGATGGACCTGAAGTCTTCCACTCTTGCTGTTTAAACACTGCCAGCTGGACTCCCACTACGGGAACAGGATAGAACAACATTCACTTTTCCTGTACTTTGAAGCTTCCTCTTCCATTCTTTCATTTTTGACTAATTTCAGGAAGGAAAAGTTCTTTCATGAGCAAGACCACTATGGGAAAGTGTATGTAAACTGAAAAGTCTTGGGTCATATCATCTCATGAAGAGAATTCTCTAGTCACTGGTAAGGAAAAGAGAGTTCGTAATTTATTATTTCAGGCAATGAGAGACAAGTAGTAATAACTTCCCTTCCCTTTCCTGCTTTACTATACATCAGGCATGCTTCATCACCAACAAAAATTGCTTAAGAACTCCTCACTTTGACTGACATCTTGGAAAATGACACACAAAAAGGCAACCATTTAGAAGAAATGTTCAAGTAGGAAATGTCAGTTAAAGCACATGCAGAAAATTCAGAATTGATGTCTATTTTAAAAAGAGGAAATAACTAAAACTGAAAGTATTTAAGAGAAACCTTACAGACATTTGTAAAGAAACCTATTTTAAAATATATTGGTTTAAAAATTGCAATAATATAATTTTGCAAGAGTCCATAAACAAATGCTCCAGTCCACCTATAGACATTTTCAGGTTGGAGAGCCAGAATAGTGTAGTGGTTCAAATACCATCTGAGGATCTGGAAGACCCGAGTTCTAGTCTTTTTACTCTGCCATGGAAGCTTTTTGGGAGACCTTGTGCCAGTCACACTTACTTAGTCTAATGTATTTCACAAAGTTGTTATGTAGGAGGGGAAAAATGGTAAGCCATTCTGGTTCCCAACTGGGGAGAGTATTGGAATATAAAAGAAGTAAACAAGACGTCATGTGATAAAGTGCCACTGAAATCTATGGAAGTAAGTAGGTGGGTTTGGGTCCTTAACTATTAATCTTATTACTCCCATCCAAAGAATATTCACCACACTGAAAAATACAGTACAAGCAATTCCTATATTCACTTTTGGGCATCTGCAAGAATGCTCCGAGAACACTGATGAGAATACAGATGTTCCCTTGACTAATAGGCTTTGGGCATTATTAAAAAATTGACAAGGAGGAGAATGCCTGAGATTTTTATTTTCAGAAGATTCAATGTAAAATTCAAACTCGTGCAGTAAAGATACACAGAATTTAGATGCATATACTGCTTGAGCAAAATGATGCTGCTAAGGAGTACTTAACCAGAAGAAGGATTAGCAGTACTTGTATATTGCCTCTCCATGCCAAGCCCCTAGGCAGAGAGCAAGCAACGGGTTGGATCCCACAACTCATAAGCAGAAGGCACTAGTTGTGGATTTTTCTAACTTTTCATTTCTATAGCAGTCATTTCTGTTGCTGGGAAAGCTGATTTCCTGGGGTGAAGCAACAGCTGTGCAAGGTGGGGGGGGGATGCAGTTAAGATGGGGGATAATGATCTTCATTTGTTTTTAGTCTTTTGGCTGATCTGGCCAGTGTTTCTATTGGATAATACTGTTATTATCAGAAAAAGTAGTAGGAAGTGGGTAAGCAATGAAGAAGGAGGACAGAGGAGCAAATCACAGGAGAGTTTGTTGAACTAAGGAAGGTAAGGAGAGGAAGAAGAATGTTTATACATAAGATGCAAAAGTGAGGGTCAGCCAAACAAGCTGAAAAATGATGATTCACTAGCTCTCAAGGCTTCACTGGTGTTTGCTAGTCCACTGGGGGATTTTTAAAATTTTAATTTCCAAAGAAAAGAAACCAAGCTCACAGTCACGTAAACCTGACATTGGGCTTATTCAAAGAACTTTAGTGATTTCCTTCATCAAAGGCTGAAGGAAGCATTTTCAAAGCTGAAATAGTACTACACAGAAGCTTTGTTCTCTAAAGGTTGCAGTATCTCTCTTGTACTTCACTTTCGAAGACAGAATGTAACTCCCTGAAGTACTTTGCTATTGAAAGAATCCCTGAAGAGGGATAAAAAAGAGGCTGGAAATTGGCAAATGCTGAAACATTTCCAAAATCTATTGGTTGACTGTCATAAATTGTCTGTCCTAGTAGACAGGCAACTGGCCTCCAAAAGACTACAAACTTCCCATTTTTCTGCTCATTGGCAAAAGCTCATAAGAACATCAGAGTGCAAAAGGAGAGTTCAAAGTAGTTTTTTTCATGATTCTTCAGTATCAGAGAGACTTGAAGAAAATAAGGTGAACAGTGAATATCATTCACTACAGCAATGCTAGCAAAGCAACTTCCCAGTAGTGCTTAGAGGCCAAACTAGACATGACATGGAAGACCCACCATCAAGGTGTCCTTTTGTTTTGTTTCAGTTCAGAGCAGCTGTGAGGCCCCTGAATCAAATCAGGGAAGTTGCCCTGGGGGAGATATATGTTTAAACTTTCTTGTGTGGGCTGTCTTCCCAATCTAAACACCTTCCAAAGTTACTATTTATCTTCAGGGAGAAAACACAGGGACAACACTGAGTGACCTGTTTCTTCCTATAGTGCAAATATTATCTACTTTAAAAATATTTCTATCCCATCTTTCCAGTAATGAGATCCACAAAGTGGCTTATAGCAATACATAAAGAACAGTTAAAATGCAAATTATTCCTTTTTATTTAAGACTATTTAGTGTTAGTTTTACTCAGCAGCCAGTCACATCACAGACAATGACAGGAAGTGTGCTGTTCTACTGAAAAACTGTGGGGCAGCCACCTTTGACTTGGCACAGTCTCTTCCAGCTTCAGCTCAACTTGCTGAAACTCTTTATGGGGTATCCTGACTAACTTGAAAATATTTCTCACCACATCCCTCTGAGACAGCAAAACATAAAGTGAATGGATGGCCCAACAGAAAGAGCACCTTCCCTACATTGCTTAATTACAATACCTAGCAGAATATTGCAGTTTTCTGAACTTGGAGATACTGTACAATCGCTTCGTCTGTGCGCTGAACTATGAAGTCTTGAATAGGTGCTGCTTAGCAGAAAGAATAAAGCCCACATTGCAAAATACAAATGAGGAAGCACGGGCATCTACAGTAGCAACAGTAACCTGCTTTGAAATGCATTTGGCAAGGAGCCAACCTTACCTTGAGACCCAGCTGACCAGAAATCCAGATCTGCCACTAGAAAGGATTCTTTGGTGCCACACATCAGCCCCCAATTACAGCAGGTTTGGGGATACCAGTGCCTCAATGCAGTGTGAAAGATGTGGAGGACCCCATGAACTACAAGGTTGCCAGTTTAAAAATATAGTGTACTTTTCTAACTAAATTAGAATATTGAGCAAGTGTTCAGACCACCTCCACTACAGCAGTAAGGAAGTCAGGCCTGGACCCCAAGTAGCTGCACAACATGAACTGCAGACACCTGCTGCAGAAGATATTGTTAACTACTTAACCATCTGTGAATTATCCTGCTAGTTTAAAGCAATTAACAGCAACAAGTATTATTATGAGCATTCCAAGCATCACTGTAGACTATTCCATACCAGGGTTTTCCATGATCTCAGAAACTTCCCAGCACATCATTCCATGTAAGCACCCAAGGATTACCACTTTCTGCTTCAAACATACTGATCAGATCAGTACAGGGTGTCTGCAAAGTTGAAACACCATGCCAGAGATTCCATGAGATTTTACAGCTACTAGTTGTTAAAGGCCACATTAGCTTTCTTGGCTTAGACTGGTTTGAGAGACTAAGGAGTATATTCATGAGCAGCTACCAAATTGATAACTCAATTATCTGCAACATTCTAATAGAGTTTGTTGGCTGAGGGAACAAAAATTCTATGGTCATGGTTTCATACAACTATTGCTTGTTAGTATGATCATATTCCAAATATTTGGAAGTGATTCCTGTTTCACCAGTGATATTCAGTTATCAAACTTTTACCTTTAGGTTTTCACAGCCTGCAAACTGCCACATGCTATTGTCTTAATTCACATCAAAAGATTTTTCCATATTCCTTGACAATGGACTGATTGTTAAGACCTATGCTTGTGCCTATGCCTGATATTTGTATATAGTTATTCCTACCACCAAAACAGCTCAGCCATAGAAAAGGTGGGAAAACCTGCCTAGCATAGTTAGAAGGCTTCCTGAGCCTGCCATAAATAGATAGGAGGGTGAGGAGATCTCCCACACACACAGACAAATGCACATTCTGACTGGTATACAAAGACTCAGAAATTACCATTCCATGCATGTACCTGATTGAGGGCTCTGACTCTTGAAAGCTACACTTCCCCCCAGAATATCTTGCTAGCTTTTAAGATGCCACTGGACTCAAGTGTAGATGAAGAACTGGATAGTCGAGCTACCATCTTCTTCTTTTAGTGCTAGTGAGGCTCCAGAAGCAGAAAGTGTTGAGACAGTGGTTGCCCAGCTAAGAATGTACTGATTCAAAATCTGTATGACCCAAAAGAGCCTTACTGAAGCATCAAGTATCACTCTGTTAACCCCAGTTCATATTTAGGGAGGCTGTTCCTCCTCCATCTGCTTGTTCAACTAAAACAGCAGTGACATTATCAATTGCTATTTGAATAATCTTCTAAGTAGCTGCGGGTGAAAGGCAGCAAACACATAGTACACTGCTAGAAATTATATGTGGTTGGGTTTTGCTGGGGAACCACACACCCCTAACTGTATGATGTCTAGAGTGAGCTGCTTAACTTACAAGGGAGGCATCTGTAGTCACGTTTACACTGGGGAGGGCAATACCAAAGGGGGTGCCTCCTTATAAAGTTGTTCTTATTTTTCCACCACAGGAAGAAGAGGACAGTTGTCCAGGGGATAGTAAGTCTCTTGGATTCTCAGTGTAGAAAGGGGTTGAACATGAATCAGAGCTGGAGTGATTTCAGGCAAAATTTTGTGCAAGGGTCCATAACAGTGGTAGAGGCTATGAGATCTAGCAACCTTTGAATGAGCAATGCTGTTTACAACCTGACAAGTTGAAACTCATGGATCAGAGAGCAAATAGAAGCATTCCTTTCCTAAGGCAGAAATGTTTTGCCTAGGGAGGAGTCTGAATCTATAAAACAGATTCTCTGGGCAGGTTCTAAGCAGGACTTGTCAAAGCTGAGAATGAGTTGGACATCTGATAGTGGTGTGTCTCACAAATAGGCTACTATGTACCAGTAATCAAGACAAGGGAAAATGTTACACCCCAATCTTCTCGGACGAGCTACAATCATGGCCATGACTTTTGAAACACCATGGGGTTGTAGCAAGGCTGAAGACATAACTGTATATTGGAAAAAGGCAGGACCACATTATAAGAAGAGGTATTTTTGAACTCTTGAACTATGGAAATATGCATCCACTCAGTCTAGAGTCACAACCAGATACTGGGGTGCAAAACAGGAAGTACATCCAACAGATAAATCACTTGGATGTTTTAATTAGAAGAATGACATTTAGATTCCTAAGAGTGAGGATAGGCCGCATCCCCACCCCTTCTTTCTTATTCAGAAACAACTGGATTAGAAGCCTAGAGACAGTTCCATCAGAGGCACTCATTCAATGACTTTTTAATAGAAGCGTGTTTACTTCCACTAGAAGCTGAGGTGGGGAAGGGAGGAGTCCCAGAGAAGACCCAGAGGCAGGCCAAACAAACAAGCCAAGGGGCCTATGGGCACTTCTAACAGGCTACCCATTATGGGAAATCACAGGACCTATGAAACCAAAGTGTACAAGTACTGGTTCAGTGGCAGGGGGAGGGGTACAAAAAACTAAATTTCCAGAGGGCAAGTCATGAACAGAATAAAAGCACTTGGGGACACACATAGGTTTCCACATTTTATTATCTGGGGATGGTTCTATAGCCCAATTGTTTCAGTTTGGCATAGGGTGGCTGGTCATCTGTGCAATCAAAATCCTTATCAGCAGTAGGTTGATCTTCCTCTGCTGGCTGTAAATGTGGGTCTTGACCTAGTGATGACAATGGAGGATGCCTCCTGGCATCCAACTATATGGTTGTGCAGTGTACCGATTTATATGGGTCCCTGTCAAAGTCTCATCATCTTGAGCACCATAAGGCTAAAAGGGCCTGTCATAAAGAGGATAGCCAGAATAAGAGGGAAGTTCTAATGGAAAGCATGATCCCCAAGCCTTATAATATTGTTCATAATGTAGGGCCAGGGTTTGAGAAGAAGAATGGGGCTGATGAATTGATTCTGAAAGACCTGGAACTGCAGGCATACATAGTTTGGGGGTCGTGTCCAAGGAGTCAATGAGTTCCCTCTTGCTCATACAGTAGAGGATCCAGCACTTTGATGGTGTAAAGGTGTACGTGTCCTCAGAATTATGAGAACCATGGTCATGGCTTCCAGAGTAGGTTTGGTGGGATCAGTATCACAGGACTGGGAATTCACTGGATATAAGAGTCAAGGTTTGGAAGTCAGACTCAGTTTGTCATGGTGCTTGTGTTTATGGTTGGCCTTCTCCAGAGGTGGTTCAGAGACGCTGCCAGAGGTAGTCACAGGGTATGGAACTGAGACCACATCTCAGGCTTGTGTCAGAACTGCCTTCATAACTGACAGAACCAAGGATGATGTTTCAAATCACTCAGGTATCTTAGTAACTAGAGGGGTGATATGCCCCTTGGAGACTGAGCCAGAAACACTTTCCCCCTCTGAGCATCCTTTAAATGGGACACCCTGTCATGCCTGGACTTCAGGATGAACTGCTTGCCAGTATTACAGTCACGATGTATTTCCCAGAAACCAAGTAAGCAGAGGGCATGTTCATGGGTCTTCTAGACTTTTGACACTTCTTAAAGAGAGCTTTCCAACTCATTTTGAGCCAGTAAAAGAGAGAGAGAGAGAGAGAGAGAGAGAGAGAGAGAGAGAGAGAGAGAGAGAGAGAGAGAGAGAGTGCCAGGAACATTAAGGGGGAAAAAAAGGCAATTTTACTAAGACCCCAATTGAATGTTACCCAGTTGCAGCGTCTTACAGGCTTGATGGTAAAAGGGGAAAAATCACTATTTTATATACCTGAAAACAAGGTAAATAAAATGGACCTGACAGAAAAAAAACAACCTCCCTCTGGGGCAGAAGAAGAAGAACTAAGGAAGGTGCTCTTCCTCCTGCCCCTCCCTTCTCATCCCAAACATGGCAGGAAGCTGGTGTACGAAAGGAGAGCACATCATGCGTTTTAGGAGCATTTGCATTCTCTGCAGCAGGCCTGTACATGTGGGACTACATAGTGATCATGATGATGAACATCTAGTTCTGTGCTGTGTATCCAAATATCTGTAACTAACAGAGACACATTACTTGATCACAGGCTTAACAGATGTGTTGGCAGATTTTTCTCAAGCTTTACTTTTCACTGAGTTGATTTTCAAAAATATATGTACATAGGATATCTTTATAGAGGATGTGTGCACACATGGCCTTTGATCCTCGATTTCTTTGGCCCAACCACTAAGTCTCTTCCACATGTCTTGAGCTCTGCTCTCTTTTGCCTGCTTGACATCTGAATTTTGTTCCTGCTTTTTGCAGTATCCCCAAAGACTGCTCTGACCTGAGCCCCAAAATCTCTTTTTCCACCAAACAAGTTACACCCTAAGTTATTCCATTTTCCACTCCCAAGGCAAGACTGCTAGACAATAAGAATTTGTTTCATCTAACCAAATGAGAAATTATCTTACTGGACATTTAAGGAATTAGGATAATACTAAAGGATCTCCCAGGGTTAAATAACTTTTCAAGCTTTCAATTGAAGAATTTTTCCTTTCCCTATAACATTAGGCAAGCCAAATTCATATATGGACAATTTGGGAACGTTGCTGAGCAAATGACAGGGAAAAATCACTGCAATAGTTAAGGAAGTTGCTAAAACAACTTTCCAACAATTTAGGCTATTGAGTTTTAAACCCATGCTCTTTAAATTTCAAATATGTGCTGAAGAAAGACTCTTTACAATACAGAATGAATAGTGACAGAGTAAGTTTCACTCACATTGTCCCGTCAACATTCTCTGCCCATTTTCTGAAGAAACCCTTTCTGCTCCCAAGGAGGTCATTTCTTCTCATTTACAGAAAGATACTCAACTGAGAATGCCAACATGCGTGTTAATTCTTACTTCACTAGGCGTTGGTCAGAGACAACTGATTCATTTAACAAAAGCCACTGAAAAGCCATCAGCTGGGAATAGCTCTTCGTCACTGCTAAACGGGGCAGAGCTGAACCAGTGACCTAGAAGTGAAAGACTTTGTAATCTGATTACCAATCTTTTGAGCTATGCAGTCTACCCCCCCTTTCATTTTTACTGATAAGAGAGACTCTTATTACCTAAGCAACTTTTGTAGCCTTTTAGCAATGCAAAAGCTTTCATTTAGTGCTCTAAAAGGAAACTCTCATGGGCACGCTTATTAGTCCATCTCAAGCATCGTCTCTGTACTACTTTCCCTCTATTAATTTCAAAATAAATGTATTGGTATAAAAGTATGCTGCAATGCTTTTTATGATAATGATTTATGGTAAAGCTCTTGCTGGTTATCAGAGGTGCTGATGAGCCATTTTCACATGGAAGTAGAGATAACAGACCACTTAACAAAATCCAGGGAAAATGTGAGCACAAATAGTCAAAACAGTGCAAATATGTTACTACTGGACCACAGAACTAATCACACTGAACAAATAATTCAGTAAACTTTTCACAGATACTGAGTTTTGTTTTGTTTGCGGTGATTTTCTTTCTTTTGTTTGGAATAGTTTTCTTATTTCCATGCCTGGCTGTTTAATAGTCATGGTACTTTAATAACTTTATTGTACTAGTTTGATCCTTCAAATGTGCCAACATCCATTTTTAAAAGGTGTTGAAAATGATCTCATGTGACATGAGGATGCTGCCGTTTCTTCGTTTCTGCCTCAGCCCTCCTTCTCAAGAGCCTCAGGAAGAAAGCTCAAAGACCTTTCCTGTCAGTTTCCCACTTCTCAACAGACATTGTGGCCTGAACATGAACACTGCTTCGCTTTGGCTTGAGGTAATTAACAATTAGTACAGCAAAATGTAATGTTTTATTTTGGGGGGGTGGTTTACCCCTAGCCAATTTAATAGATTTAATGCAAGTTATATCAGAACTTGAATTAACATTTTGTAGCCAAAAGAAACATAATTCATGGAATGGTAAATTTATTCTAAGAGAACTAGATCTGAATAATTGTAATCCATTAAAAGAGTCAAAGTAAAATCTCCAAGAACAAAATGTTTAAAGTAAAATACAGAATTGATAAACTGATGTTTTTCTTATAAAATGTAAACTCAAAAATAGATGCTAGTTTTTCTTTTAAAACTAAACCAAAATATATATTTTATAGACTGCACAGTCAAAATCTGATAGATGTTTATTATGAACAAAAATACTGTTAAATAGAAAGAATCTGAAAACTTACATATTAAGAACAAAATTAAGGGTGGGTTTTTTCCTCAGCAGTCAAATAATTTCCAACTGGTCCATAAAAGGACCAGATTGCTGCACTAGAATATTTAAATATATGCCATTAGTAGGCAAGGAGCACTGTAAAGAGAAACTATCTCCCAACACAGGATGTATCTAATATACCACATGCAGTCAAACTAGTTTGCTTGTACTGTCTGATAATTTTGGCTAATGCTATAAATAATTAATTATCACTTAATTATTAATTATAGGAACATGTATATAGAAGCACTGAAAATGGGAAGAGATTACATATAGAACTTTTAATTACTGCTCAGTGAGTTTTTCATAGGTGTTCGCTACATTTTAGAACACATCCTCATTTCTGCACACAAACATATAACACTCTTAAAACTATTTCAGAAAGTCTTTATATGTTCTTAGTTCTCCTTTGGATCAGTAAGTGTACTAAGGTGACCATGTTTCCTCATGTAAAAAAAAGTTAGTAGGAACTGGATGAAGATATCTTGTAACCCGCAGACTACATTTTACAAGTTTTGGGAACATAGATGACCAGCAACTTGTGATAGAGACTAACAGAATTTAAACTGTGCTGTTTCAGTTCAATAATCAGCTTGGCATATATTTAAGAGCATTAACTATATACTCGCAGGGTAATGCTGATACTGAACTGCTTTGGCCTTTGTGAGTTGGGCAGCTCTTTAATTCTTCCACATTTATGAGTTGCCATATCACACATCTCATACTTAATTTTCAACTATGCATGCCAGCTATAAACTGGTAAAGAATATTTTGTGAATGAAGGAAATACATATCACACACAATATTTTAATAATGAATATCGCAACACATAAAATGTGTTTGATACGTGCTTCCATAATTGAATATATGCTTTTTAAATTTCCAATACTTGTTCCACACATATCTTTTTCTTGACCTTTGTTCCAGAGAATGACTGTAACTCTTTAGTGATGCCTTCTCACTTGCTTTCTAAAGCTGTTCAATCGCACTTGCTAGCAAGAAGCACAGCTGGCAAGGGATCTAAACCTCATCGCAGGGCAAAGTTAGCCTTCTGGCTTTGCCAAGAATGACATTTCAAATGAAAAAAAATGTTATTTATTGTATGGGACATTTGATTCTGTATTTGTTTTAAGTGCAAATAGCACCATCCTTTGTATTAGTGCTGCACTTAGGCACTATACTAGATTAGACACTGCGCTAGAAATAAAAGCAGCAATGAATTAAACTGTCTGGATTTTTTTTTAATAAGAATACCATTGTTAATTAAAGTAAGATTACAGAAATCAGTTGAGTTTTTCCTCACAGTCCCAGAAGAAATCTACAACAGAGGATAAGCAGTGCCCCCTAGTGTCATTTACAGCAGACAAACATCCAAATAGAGGTAAAGCACAATCCACGGAGAACTCGAGACTGAAAAATGCAGTGTAAATATATTTGTACACATGTCAACTCACTGCAAATATATATTTGAACACAGGAACTTCATACACAAGTATGTTATATGTACTGACTGAAACATACACACAATATAGACATACACAGCATACACAAGTGCACCCACTCACTCAAGAAATCTGGCATAGCCAAGATATTTTTAATGTTCCAAAGAGCTCAGGAAAACATTTCCACACAGAATAGGCCATGCATGAAAGCGGGTGTCAGAAAGCCCAGCAGAATCACTCACTGTGAAGATGTCTAATAAGGGATTGCTGAATACACAATACAGGCAGCATGGACTGAATTACTAAATTGGATAGCCAGAACACAGTATGAAGGTTTTAAATATCAAGGAGATATTACAATTAAACTTGTAATGAACATTTTGATTTCTCTCTCTCTCTCCCTCTCCCTTTTAATTGGAGGTGAGCCCTATTTACACATAGCTAGGGTCTGATGTCAACAGTTTAAGAATTTAACTTTGATGCCTTCGTGCAAATTATCATAGTAGCTATTCATTGGATACATGAATAATAAGTCAATCCACTCTCAAAAATGTACCCCAAGAGACCAACATTCTGCAAAAGTCCTCATGTTTCTAACAGAAAATGAGAAGGCAGCCTTGGCTAGACTTTTAAAAATATATTTATTTTAATCAGCTTCAGGGACCTTGGACAGTGTGAACAAGTTATACTGCAAATATGGAATAGTATATGTTTGCTTCAAGGTACAGAAGAAAAAGACAGTGAAAACAAAGGTTTATA
This sequence comes from Sphaerodactylus townsendi, assembly GCF_021028975.2. Taxonomy (NCBI): domain Eukaryota; kingdom Metazoa; phylum Chordata; class Lepidosauria; order Squamata; family Sphaerodactylidae; genus Sphaerodactylus; species Sphaerodactylus townsendi. The sequence goes on from NC_059431.1 coordinate 46,169,956, forward strand.
AAAACAAAATATAGGAGCTAAAGTACAATATTAGAAGTCATTAGTTTTAGAGAGAATAAGAACACCTAGGAAGCCATGAGTAAGATGTCAAATAAACTATTTTAAAATGTACCGCAAATTAACAGAAAGCCTGACAAACTGCTGTTTTATTTCCACTGAAAGCAAAAGAGATTTTGAAAATGTATTCAGATCACATAATGTTTGTAGTCTGTTTTTCATTTAAAGCATTAATAGACATTTACTTCCATCTTTGCATTTTAAAAAGCATTGTCATAATTAGGCTTTTATGAAGAGATTACAATGTGCATTTTAAATTAATGTTTAAAGTGAAAGACACAAAATGCATTAATTTAGTAGACAAAATGCGAGAAATTAATGCTCAAAGTGACAGTACCTATGTATTTAGACATTTTACAATAATTATGAGATAAAATTGGGTGAAACTTTCCCTGGGTATGATGCAGTCACTCAGTATTTAATGAAATGCATGCACTTCTAATCTAAGACCAGGAAGGCACACACAATGCCTTCAACTAATGTATTTTAAAGATGTTTCTATTAAAACTTTTACAATTACTCATAAGAATATAATGTTGAAATGTGTTTTCAGATTGTTACAAAGATGACCTCATCAGAACTCAGTTAGACTGCAGGTCCTCAGTGAGGATATACTTGGTGGCAGATGCGTGCTTACTACTGGATATTGTGGGGATTGGTTCTTAACTTTCAGAACAGTACATTTAAAATATATTCATTAATATAATTAATTACATTACAAAAGCTAATGCCACTGATTAAATGTGGTGTGATTTATTACATATTGACCTTAGCCAGTGCTGAGATCACTCCTATGTGAATCTGCCACTTTACACCGTTTCAATTTATCCCAAGCCATTTTTAACTTGACACATGCATGTTAGTGTGAGGCGAGGGAAAAGTTTTGTCAGGGATATTAGGTACTGATGCCCTGTCCAAATTTCAGCTCATACACATTAACTGGCAATTATTTACTAACATGTTGCTATGTTAGGACCTAAGTTGTGAAACCTGTTCTGAAAGTGAGAACTTTGAGAAAAATCTAAACCCAGTTTTACAGCAACAGAGCCCAAAAGCTCCACATAGTAAGCTTTCAGAACAATAATGAAGACGGCTGATTTTCACAGAGCAGTTATAAAGCTGCACTGAATCTAGCTGGACTTGTGTATATACTGGACTTGGACTCAACTTGCATTCACTACGGGCTGTTTCAGTATCATGGATTGTTTTATAGTATGGTGTGAACTTTAGCTAGGAAGTTTAGCTAGGAAAAGGGTTACAAATCTAAGTAAACTTTAGCTAGGAAAAGGGTTACAAATCTAAGTAAATAAGTTGGGTGGCCTACAAAAGAATTGTAATCGCAGCTTGCTGCTTTCTGTACATATATTAATGTCTACTGTAACATACACACAATTATTCCTTTTTTTATCTTAAGAAAGGAAAATAACAAGTTCCAAATCCTACATAATAAGTACCATCTAAATATTATTCTGTACAGTATCATATGGCTAGTTAAATCCCAAACCAAAGCTGTCCCTTTGTGGCTAATTGAGCCTATAATCTGTTATTTTATATGAGTGCCTGTGTAATATTTTGGTTGGTTATTTGGTCGGAAGAAGGTACACTGCAGGAATGCAGAGAGCTCTCATACTGCGGACAGTCACAAACAAAGTTTCATTAGTGATGGGGTGGGGTCAACATGAAATGATTGAAAGTGGAGCCTGCTATTGTGCAAGAGGTCAGGCATAAACAGGAAAAGACTGAAACACACCTCCCACATTAAGAGTACCAACAAGTCTTTGATGTTATAACAATTATTGGGCTAAAACTGATTAAGAATGCAAAGAATTTTCCACTAATAGCATATAACGTGTTGAGGGCATGCATGTCCACATAGATAAACAGATAACTTGAAAACTGGTGTTAGAAGGTAAATGGCAGAGAATGCAGTTAATGATTACCGGTATTTGATTTACAAATAAATAAGAATAAAAAATACTAGGTTCCTAAACAACTCTAAACTGCTAAATCATTGCTGAGAGTTATTTTAATGTTTGCCTAAAGCAAATAAAGTCCATTTCAGAATAATCTTTAAAAATGTATTCTATACATAAATGTTTATCTTTCACACTTACAATATAGATACACATGGTATACTGTCAGGTTCATGGAATTTATGCAAACCTACTGCACAGTGAAGTAATTATCAAGTTGTTTCTCATTCTCTCTCATTCCAAACACTTCAGTCATAATTAAACAAGCAGAAACTTGACTTGTAACAGAATGTTTCAAGGACACTAAAATGTGTGTACCACATGCAAGATCGAATTCAACACAATACTTCTCTTGTAGACATTTTCACTCCACAAATACTACAAAAATAGAAAATCTTTACTGTAGTCATTTTTAACTTCCTAAGGCACAGGCCAAATATTCATTTATGTCCAGAAAGAGAAAAGAACTATAGGGATAAAGTTTTGCAATCTAACAGGTTTATGATATATAAATGTTCTGCACTAATAAGCTATAAAAACCAGTCATGTGAAATAAAAACACTATACTGTAGTAAGTAGCGCTTCTGAACAGTGGTGAAGCTGTCTATCAGCTTTGAATCAATGCACATGAAACTAAAAATGATACAATTCAGAAGAGTTAAATGAAACAATGGAAACAATGGAAACGAATTTAGGGTATTCCGATATGGCTATTGTTATACAAAAATTAAAGCAAAATTAAATATAACACTTCCTCAAGCAAAGCATCAAAGTATCTATATCATGCAACTGTGACTCAATGTTATTAAAAACAGACTACTTCCACTATATCAGTTTATATTAATCAAGGGACAGGACACTGAATATGATTGACAAAGAAACTGCTTGAGGGTGCAAAGCATTGAACATACTATTTATGGCAATTAGAGAATCAGCCAGGACTTTTCCACTGCAAAGCAGAATCACTCCACTAATTTTCAAATATAGAATTTTATCAATAATATCTCTTTATCTAAATATGTACAAAAATGTGTCTAAAAATGGAAGGGTTTTTTTGAAATTATATAAAAACTGTCAACAGTAAACTCTTTCAAGTTGTCAAATCAATGGGTCCTAAAACCAGCCTTTAACAGGCTGCTGAAGACAATGATAATATCTCATTGTCGGTCAACACATCTGAAGCAGTCCATAGGACTGCATGCTCCCTTCTTCCAGTTCCGAACCCTCTTCTTTCAGGTATGAATCCCTTTCACCACCATTAACCATGGTTAAATGTTACATTGGCAATTATATTAATCATAATCAATGCTGACTATGGCATTCTGAAACAGTGTTTGACAGCACTGACACAACTAATGTGGTACTGCGAGAGCCAGGAGGTTTGGTGGCTAGACTAAAACCTGGAAAACTCAGGTTCAAATTCCCATTCACGATATGGAAGTTTACTGGGTGACCTTTGGCCAGTCACACACCCTTAGCTCTGACCCTAACTAGAATTTGGATAGGAGACTTCCAAGGAACACCAGGGCTATGATGCTGAGGCAAGCAATGGCAGATCACCTCCAAACGTCTTTTGCTTTGATAACCCTATGGGGATGCCATGTCAGTTGTAATGTGACGGCAAAAAAGGTGATACTATAATGCTTAACTATAGAAGGGGAAGGGGGGGCGATATGCATCAGAAAGAATGGAAGGAGGAGTGTGATTTGTTTACTACAGATCAGCAATTTCTAGTATTATATCCATGCTGGCCGTATGATGTTACTGAAACTTAAAGTATTTCTTTCAAAACACAGCATGTGGGGGCTGAGTATCTTTAACTGCTGTGAGTTGTTAGCAAATGAATATTCATAGATCAACATAATTCATAAGTTACATAGATACTGCTCAGCACTGCAGTCCAGCAATTTTTCCTAAATAACAAAATAATGCCTCCTCAAAAAGCGTTATATCTACCCACATGTCAGGTGGCAGAGCAACATTCAACATTTCTTAATTTTCTTAATTACATGGCTTATTGGCTGTCCCATCCTGTTGATTACATAGACTTACACTGTGTAATCCTCCTTGAGTCTCAGTGAGAAAGGCAAATTATAAAGTAAATAAATAAAAATAAATGAATGAATGAATGAATACATTTACATGGGTTCTATATTTTACTAGACTACTTTAAGGGAATCTTCTGAAGTACTTGTGTGCTCTCATTTCTATACTGAGAAGACAATTTTACCACATAGCTAGGAAATAGCACTTTTCTGAACTGGATTGTTTAATCTTAGATTGTTTTGAAATATATATTTTCCTCTGACAACAATGCAGCTCCCTTATCCATTGCACACAATAAGAAACTATTTTGCATCCAACTAATGTGAACTGCCAAAGATTAACATGACAGAAATTAGTGCAATGTGACATTTATATAGTTGTTGCTTTCATAAAATAAACAGAGTATACAGCTAAAATTGTACATATACTGAATATTTCTAATGTCCCAATTAAAAATCTTTGGCAGTAAGTAAATTCGCTAATAGCCCTTTTATTACAGAATATTGCAAAGTATTTTTGCATGCTCATTTGCCAGTGCTGTTGAATTGTCAGCATTTGCTACAAATATGAAACGCAGATGCAGTTTTCATGTACAATTCACAGGTCAATGTATTCTCCTATTTTAATAACGGCTTTTCCTATTACATTCATTATTCATATGGATAAAAGATAAGACACTTTTTAGGCATTATATTGCTTTCTTGAGGAATATGAGCTTTGGAACTTTGAGAGGTCATTTTCTAAAGATACTAATAGCCAAATGACATCTTGGGAAATGTTATACTCATCCTCTGGTTGCATAATAATGAAGATGTATTATTTTATGCATATGGACTCAATTCCACTGATCCAAGGTTTTATTCAACACATACTAGGAACACATTCCCAAAACAAAGTATTTTCTAACTAAAATACTACATGCACATACAAACACACAAATGTAGAATAGAAACAATAACATACTATAATCACAATCCAACCAAAATTAAGCATATCTAAGTCATATTGATTTAATGGGAGAAACAAGCATGTGTGTAATGTTTCTTCTACTGAAGCCATCTGTAGGCTGCCAACTCAGTTGGTCAATTCCTGGAGATTTGGAGGTGAAGCTGGTCAGGGCAAGGTTTGGGAAGAGGCATCAGTGGGATACAATGTCCACCCTCTGAAACTGTCCCTTTCTCCAGGGGAACTGATCTCTGTTGTCTGGAAATCAGCTGTAATTCCAGGAGATCTCCAGACCCCGTCAGGAAGTGAGCAACTCTACACCAGGATCAAAAATGTTGACTTTGGCTATATGAATGTTATGAGATATGACAGCTAATATGAGATCCCATTTACATCTCCCAAATTATTAAAACAATTAATATAAATTTCTAAATTGCACCAAATATTTTCTGAGAAATCAGGAAACATGACATTCAATTTTAGTTCATTGTTTTCATGCCACACAGATGATTCAACATACTATTTAACAACACAGAAAAGCCAATGAGATGAACTTTTAAATATACTTCTAGGTTGAATGTATCAGGATACCAAGCACATTTGCACAGACACACACGAACGCACACACGCGCACACACACACACTGACTGGAAGGCTAGAATCCACAGAAGAGATGTAAATAAGCAGCAGACAGCCACATATGCAACCAGAACTTCAATTGTTGTGTTGGATGCGACAGTTCTCATGGTCAAACATTTAAGATACTTTTAAATCATTCTTAAGTAGTAGGGGGATATCTTGTGCCCAAATCAGTTATCAAAGCTGCAGGTGCAAATTTTATCCTTTAGGGCTGATAATACTTCTGTGAATCATGGCCTAAATGCTGATGTATAACAGAGTAATCAGCTACAAAAACAGGAAACAGGTGCTGTATCAATTTAGTCCCAGGGGAACTTACTGGGAAAGCTCCCAGTGGGCCTCTGAGTTGGAGGGCAGCTGGCAGAAGGAGCAAGTAAAGCCAAGTTTTAACATCTCCACCAGTGCTGCAGGAGCCACTTGGCTCAGGCGTTTCAGCAGTAACAATGATTGGTGTCAGCTCACTCATGGCATCATCCTCCACTGCCAACAGAGGTAATAAGTGGACCAATGCCCACTGACAGAACTACTTACTGGATCTGAATAGCTTTTGTAGTGCAGGCTAGCACTTAGCTTGGCTTAGTCCTGGGCAATTAAACTTCATTGCTTAGTCCTTCAGAAGTGACCTGATTTGATTATAATAGAATCATTCCAAAGTAAAGTGTTTCATGGTAGCATCTCCAGCAAAGGTTGTCTCTTTTTGTCCTGGGTTTTTTAAAGATTTCAGTTCCATGCTACATCTAAGAAAATAATTTTAGAGATGTTCTTGAAAGTACTGTCTCCCCTAAGCAACACATAATCGACTAATATGAGTTAAACTATACAATCTCATGTTATTGACATTAATATTGATTTATTCATTTAAAATATTTATATTCCTTTTTCCTCTTGATCAACAGGGTTTGTTCTTTGTGATCTATACCTAGTCATCATTGTGTGCTGAAACTGATTTGGAAAAGATTTATGCCTTGAACTAAATAAATATGAAGCTTTTGGAACGGAAACAAAACTCTAAGTATAGGCACTAATGCAATACGTTAATATATTTCTAAATCTTTAAGGAAGATATCTATCTTTGCTAAGAGCAAAATGCGCTATTTTGAATTAAAACAATGTGAAAACTGACACGTGCACTAAAAACTTTATTTTACACAATATTAATGAAGTCTATAGTGGGTCAAACAGCAAAAATGTATCCAAATTAGAAGAAAGAAATGGGGGTGGGGGATGCACCCAGAAGAATATCTGAATAAAATTGAGACATCTGCAGTAAAGTTTTGCCTTCTCCCTAGTATATTTGAGATGAACTCCGTATAACATTGTCTTCCAAAAAAAAAAAAAAGACAAAGTGATCAATGCAAGAACACATCAGCCTCCCTTGGACAGGCCAATCAATGCAAGAAAGAACCTTGCCCAGGGCCTTATGCAAATAGAAGCACGTTCGGCAACCTAGGGAGGGAACATGCGCAATAGATCAATGGGATCTGAAAAACCTTACAGCTATATCAGCCTCAGACAGTAAATATATAATGATGAATCCCTCACGTTCTCAGTTGAACTCTTAAACTAGGTTATTTCCAATAGCTAGTTGAAAAGTACTTGAGGTCTGTACATAGCAGCAGTCTTAGAGAGGAGATTGAATTAATACTCTAAAGAAATACTAGAATGAAGTGTCAATATTATTTCAGCTTTCCTAGCAATGAGTTAAAATCTGTAATTCAAAAAGAAATGGAAACATTTTTAAGAACCAATATTTTAAACCCCCTCTCATATTTTCTCCCTATCTATTAGTGTGTGTGTGTGTGTGTGTGTGTGTGTGTGTGTGTGTGTGTGTGTGTGTGTGTGTGTGAAAACAGGTTACATATAAGTTTAAAAAATCAAATCTAAGTCAGATGACTGAAAGTGTTAATATATGCTGCAACTATACAACAAACTAATTAGAAAGGAACTTTAAATTGAAGCAAACGTTTTATAAAATGAAACAAATTGGGGGTTTATTAAAAAGACAAGTGTTTAGTACAGTATGGTTTATAAAAATATTAGTGAAGTTTAATTAAACTCTGATGGCATATTCTGTGCAGCATCCATGCATGTAGGTATTTGAAATGAACAAGAGTAATTTGAGTAATGCCAAGAAAGGACAGTATACACGGTGATTTTTAACTTATCACTTGTTCTGAAAATATATTCCTTCAAAATTACCTTGCTTAAGGATTCAGCTTCAATCTTTTAGGGCTCACACAGTAAAAGCTTGGGGCCACACGTCAGAATCCTTAGGCAAATAAAATGATTTACTCAAATTCTTAAAATGCAATCCAAGCAGAGTTATTCCAGTTTAAGCCTCCTCAAATCAGGGGGGTTTGACTTGAACTAAATCTGCATAGAACGGTCCTTCACACATGCTAAATTTAAAATGTTATTCAAACAGGTTATTTTAAAAGCTTCTTTGATCAGAGTATTTATGTATGATTATCTGTATTTCTGTATTACAAATGTATGGTCACTGTGATCATTAGCACCTTTACTCATTATACTAACAATGTAGAGCACCCACACACACACACAAACACAACTTTTTAGACCGTTGACCCCTTCACAGAATCTTTGATTCCTCATTGACCTTCAGGCATGTTAAATAAATAAACAAACAAATGTTATCAAAAATACATTTATTTATTTATTTGTATAACAACGTGAAATGTCTGACTGGGACTACATACCAGCCATGCATCAGTTAGTTGCAATTTAAATTTATTGTATCATTTTATGTATTTTTATTCCTTATACAAATGTCAACTTTTGACCCCAAAAATTCATAATTGACTCCAATGTTTATCGACCCCCCTTTTGACTCACAGGCATTTACTGGATAGTCCCCCTGGACAGTCCCATTGACCCCCAGGGGTTGATATTAACCACTCTGGAGACCCCTGATGTAAAGCAATACAGACTTATAACTACTCTAATCCCTTTCCCATCTTTTAAAAAAGAGGTTTTAATATATCAGAGGAGACCTTTGTTCAGACAATTCTGAGCAAGGTCAAGAATGTGTTAGATGCACAGGTATTCTTCTGATCGTGGAAAGAGCTTAGCTCTTCTATGACCAGAAGAACTTTTCCATTCACAGAGTGACACCTTTGCCTCCAGTAGCTAATTTGGTTTAGTGTAAGACACATCCTTATATAGAATCGTTTCAATTCTTAAGGCTATATCAGTTTCTAAACAATCAACTATTGGTTACTTTCTACTTTATTCAACTTACAAAGCTATATAAAGTTTGGTATCTTTCTATTTAACTAATGTCACCAACTTTTAAAACTTCTGGCACAAGCAATCTATATGCAAATTTGATCTAGCGCATGTATGCCTTATTTTAGGAAAATGACTATAAAAGCGAAGTTCATCCAAGTTAGGCAGAGTACCTTCTCTCTGAGAAAATATATTCAAAAACCAGAACCACTGTCATTTGGATACCCGCAGAAGACTTACAGTGCAATCCTAAGGACAGTTTCCTGTGAGTAAGCCTTATTTAAATATGTTTTATATAAGTTTTAAATATACATATGTTTGTATGCTGCCCTGAGCCCAGCTTTGGTCGGGGAGGGTGAGATATACATTCAATAAAATAAAAAATAAAATAAATGTATTAGACTGCAGTAGGATTCTGATAAGACCTGGTTAGGAAGGCATTATTAGGCAGTAATTCTATTCTTACTTACCTGGGAGCAACCTGCACTGTACTTAATGAGACTTACTTCTGAGTGGACCATAGGATTGCACTGTAAATTCCTTTCTGGAAAGGAAAAGTAAGATTGCTATTAAGGTAAAGTGAGCATGCTGTTGGCACAAGGAAGGGAATTTGCCCATTGACTATCACTTACAGCCAATCCAAAGGGGGAGGGGGTGGTAGAGCAGCAGTTGGGGATAGCACCATGGCAGTGAATCTGTACCACCTCCAGTGGGGTTTTAGATGGCACAGGGAGGGGAAAAAAACCCCGGCCACCTGAAAAATCCCACAGGGAAGAGCAATTAACACCACACTTTTTGATAGTGTAAGTTAACTGCCAGGGTAGGAGGCATTCCCAGGCTGAAAGTCCTTTGGGAATGCCCCCCACCCTGGAATGCTGGCACAGCCTGCTGCAGGCCACTTCCTGGTTCCTGTGTCACAGCACAGCATAAGGATCTAACACAGTGGTTCTCAACCTTACTAATGCTGTGACCCTTTAATACAGTTCCTCATGTTGAGGTGACCCCCAACCCTAACATTTATCCATTTTACAGATGGAGAACACTGATGCAGAAAGTCTTAGGTGACCCCTGTGACCGCTGGTCTAACAGATAGCAGAGCCTACTCATACTCTTGGTAGTGGAGACTGCTCTCAAGTTTCAACTGACTTATGATATGATTTTCAAGGCAATAAATGTTCAAATGTTGACATTGCCAGCCCTGTCACAGCCCTGACATTGCCAGCCCTGTCACAGCCCTGGACTCCCATTCAAATAGTAACCAGGGCTCACCCTGCCCTTCTGAGATCTGATGAGACTGGGCTGGCCCAGGTCAGGGAATACCTCTCTTCCTCCTGCTTAAACCTGTGCCTTCACAAAAGCAGACACAATATTCTTGAAGGACAGCAATGTAATTACACATTTTCTTCACCTTGACTCTCTCCAACAGCATTTTTCCCTCCAGGTTTATATCAGCATCAACTTCAGCCATGATTAACAGTTACCAATGAAATAGTCCAAAATTAGAGTAACCCCTTTTCCTTTGTCACAAATACAAGGTCCATGGTATATGAAAGTTGAAGAAAAAGCTATTCCATTCTACAGTTTAGTCCTAGCAGAATACAGTCCAGTTTTATCAAAATGAAACTAATTTTTCTCTATATCTGTGCCATAAAAGGCTTGTCTGTAGCGGATTAGATATAAAAGCACAGCACACAGCAGCCTGGTTAGCAATTCAGTTTCTTGTGTAATAGGTTTATCAAGTCAGCATTTAAGGATTTATACTGCCTTTATAATTATGTTAATTGGTAGATAATGCATAGGTCAAATCTTAACTACTTAGTATTTTCAAATAGCTAGGCAGCCAGAAGACAGATGTACAGCGGTTTGAGGACATTTTATGTCATCAAAGAGATTTAGAAAAGCTTTTCCTTTTTTACTGATTTCAGGTTTAAGTCTCTGTGATCTCTAGTTAGAAACAATATTAACCCATAGATAGATGAAATAGTGGAGAGTGGGCCAACTACTACTGTCACTGACTTATTGATTGATTGGAACTTTAAAAAAAGGACAGCTATCATCAATCAAGTATATGGCTGCCAACCTCCAGGTATCGGCTGGAGATCTCCCGCTATTACAACTGCTCTTCAGGTGACAGAAATCAGTTCAGCTGGAGAAAATGGCCACTTTGGAAGGTAGACTGTGGCATTACACCCGATTGAACCCCCCCCCCTTAAACTCTGCCTTCCTTAGGGTCCACTCCCCAAATCACCTGGTATTTCTCAACCTGGAACTGGCAATTGTAGGTATTACTCATTTACTTATGACTGGCTCTTCACAACTAATTGACACATAAACATCACGGTTATTTGCATCTTTCTTGCATGTCTTGCCAGTGACCACAGTGAATTGCCTCTCTGATTTACCTCACTACCCTCTCAAAGACGGATTTTCACAAGGTAATTTCTGTTTTGTTGGATTTGCTTGCAGTGGTATGAATGACATTCTTTATTAAATTGGCAGACGACACAATTATTCAGCTGTTTTCCCATTTGGCCATAATATGAACGTACAGAGGAACAACATACATGACAGGGTACATGCCCGGCTCCCTCTCCAGAACACATGTGAACAATGCAGCATCCTATTCTTGTTAGATGTGGGGCTCTGTGATAAAGGCGTCTGCTTTGCATGCAGGTTAAGGATTAGATAGTAAGTGATGTGAAAAGACCTTTGCCGGAGACACTGGAGAGCTGGTGCCAGTCAGAATAGACAATACTGACCTTGATATAAGGCACCTTCATATATTCCCCTCTCCACAATCTGCATGAACATGTAGCAGAACTGTTCTTAACCTAATGAAAGGAAGCAACAGCAATGATAGAACAGGAACAAAGAAAGAAAAAAGAAGGAAGGATGGAAAACAGTACTTTATCTTTTTACCTAATTTTTTCTTTTGTTTTTCAGAAACAACCTTGCTCCTTATTAAACCCTTATTAAAATCCTCGGATGGGGGGCTTCTTCTACTCATGCAGAATAAGCCGATAATATATAGTTTCATGTGCAGGAACTATATAATATATAGTTCCATGTCCCCCTCCTCCCCGGGAATATTCCATCATGCAAGTGTGTAGTTTAATCCAGGCACAAGTTTATCATCTCACTTTCTGCTTGTGAGAACTAGATCAGGACACTGTGGGACAGAGATAAGAGCAGGTACTAAAAACAGCCTGCACGGACTAAGCTGAGGTGTGCCAAAGTCCAACAAAAGCCTGCCTAGTTCGATGTTTTCAACTCTTAACTGGAAAGAAAACCATTCCACCAGTACTACACTGGGTCCAAAGTCTTGCGTGTGGGATTCTTGAGCATATACTTCTAAGATCTATTTTGTTAAAGATTTTCTTATCCTAGGATTTGAAAAATCCCAAGTGCCAAGTACATAGCATCTAAATATTGTGGTGCCTTGTATTTCATCTATGATTTCATTGTAGGGTCTCCCAGATCCTCCAAAGCACGAAACTTATTTATCATTTCACATACAAGACTTTTTTTATCACAAAAATGTATTAATCAGTTGTTCCATATAGTCCCTCCAATATACAATTAAATGAAATTGTGAAGAATTGTGAGAAATTGTGAAGAATTTAGATTAGCTTTATGTTACAATAATGATAAACAGGGTTAGCCAATATTTATTTATATGCTACATTTCTGTCATAACTCCATTAAAATTACAAAAAACCCCGCTATGAAATGTTTACAATTAGATGTTGTGGTACTAATAACTAGGAAGTTGTAGTCAAAATACAAAACCCTGAAGACTCAAAAATCAGTCTGACTCCTAAATTTTGGTCTAGCTCCTAGAGCCAAAGAACATTTGCCACCTGAACAACTGCATTTCCATTTCCATTTCTTATAGACTTTGTGAAGGCATTTTCACATATCATTTCACGAGTCACTTCCAAAATCACTGTATTGACTCCTATAACAAAGAAAGTATGTGCTTCCTAGTAGCTCTTAAATATTAAACAAATTGGACTGGATCCAAGCTACTATAAAAAAAATAGGAAAGCCTTGAAGAAGTGAATCCTTTCTACCTTTTCCTTCCACCACCAGCACAACATATCCCTCCATTGTAAGCTGCTGCTCGGTGTATGGGGCTCTCCAGAATATTATGGTATCAAAGTCTGTGACAAGAAGGAAGAATTTGCCAAAACTGTTTTCCTTTACTGTTACACTAGTGGATCATGCTCAGTGACAGAAGCAAAAGCACACAAGACAATTGGGTGGTGTCCAATTTTTCTTTTCTTTTTTTTTGCTGCTGTTCCCTTGCTGCACGGCTTATTGTTCAGGAGGACCCTTCAACAGTGGCTTTATGGGGCTGCTGGAGAAAGGAGAAGATAAGAAAGATCTACTTCTATGAATCCCCTTCATTCAGACACCTTGGATGCAACCCACTGTTTTTACTTCGGAAAATCAATCATTTAAGTAATCTTTTCGTTGCGCCTTTCTTATTCAATAAATATTCTTAATTTTAAAGGATTAATTACTATTTCAGTGTAAACAGTGCATAGAGTTTGCTTATATGAATAGCAAATAAATTATCAATCATATTGTTAAAACTTTCCAATAAATTCTTTCCTAAACCTCAATCGTTATTCAATTAAATATTTTTTCTGATCTAATTTTGCATATGCAATAGATATGTGTTGTGCCAATAGTTATATATTATATTCTTCCTCCCATGCATACACCTCCTGCAGAGACAGCAGACTACAGAAGCTGACCCTTACTGAGACCATCATGTCTATCTGACAAAGCTCCTTTTTAACTTCTTACTTACTGCTTACTTCCTGCAATGGAGAAAAACTTTAGCTCTGCTTGTGATAATTTCACAGGCTCTGAGTACCCTGACCCTAGAAGCCCCAAGGTCAAAAGTCAAACCTTGTTCTGAAACATCTGTGTGCTTCATATTAAAGTTGAACAAAAGTGGAGAAATATCCACCAGCGTGACAAGAGAAACAAGCAAAATGGAAATGACACACTGGTCATCTGTTACCCATACTATCTCAAGCTAGTGACAGGAAAAGAGTTGGGGTGGGGTGGGGGAGATATACTTTAATTCAAAGAGGTTTCAAATTTTGATTCCTCTGGCAAACTTTTTAGCTTTTTTAAAGAGGAAGCATTAACACATTCGAAAATGTGTATTTCCTGTCAGTAGAGCTCAAGCTATCACCCCAATTACCAAGCTGTTTTAAAGTATGATTACAATTGGTTGGGAAATTCATCCACAACAGCTAATAAGGAGTGCTAGTTATACAATTTTTATAAGAGTTTTATTGCCAACTTAGCATTTGCATTGACTAGTCAAATTTATTTTTATTATTATTTTATTTTTATTATTTCTACCCCACTTATTTACATGATCTCTAGGCAGCTATAACATTAAATACATCTCCTTAAATAAATACATACATTAAAACCACAGCATACAAAGGTTAAAAACTCAACCTTAGTCCTCGCCCCCAGCCCCCAACCAGCATCATCAACGAGGGGGCATCCAGGGAGAGACTAACCAAATGCTTAAGTGAAGAGGAAAGCCTTTGCCAGGAGCCTAAACACATTCAGGGTAGGCACTCTGAGGGGAAATTATTCCAAAGCCTGAAGACAATCACAGAAAAAACTCCTCTCACACACCTGTATCTCAGCGGGGGTTGGGCGGAGGTACCACAAGAAGAGCCTCCCCCTGTGACCTTTGTGCCTGGGCAGGTATATACAGGCATAAGCGATTCTCTAGGTAGGCAAGACCCAAGCCATTTGGGCTTTCAATGTTAACATCAACACTTTGTCTGGCTTACATAGTAACAAAAATGAAAATTATAGATTGCCATATCTACCAAATATTTCTGAAGCTCCAGAAATTCTATCATTCTATTTGAAGAAGTAGACACAAAAGCTTATAATGGAATAAAACTTTTCAGTCTTTAAGGTATTACCCTTTACTTTCCTGCAACATACTAACATCCCTCTAGACCAAATATTATTTAGTTTATGTCAATGATCCATAACCCATTATTAGAGAAATGGTAAAATTACATATTGCTTTTAATCAAAAGAACACAGGAAACTCTTATACTGAGTCCGATCCCTGGTTTATCAACGTCAGTATTGTCTAACTCTGACGGGCAGCAGTTCTTGAAGGGATGAAGTCTTTCACAACATTTAAAAGCTGATTCTTTTAGCAGATGTACAAGAAATTTTGCAAGAAAACTTTATCCAACATAGAAAAAAGTATGAAAAGTGTATTCTTATTACTTAGCTATGCCAGATGCATTAATAAGCCTCAGCACCCAGTCAGCAGGCTGATAATGGCAGCAAGAGAATTACAACACAAACTCATCAAGACAGGCCTTCTGTTCCAAGCAGAGGCATTTTATTTATTTATTTATTTTATTATTTGGTTTTATATACCACATATGGCATACAAGGACATGGGGTCACCCATGTCCCTGGGTGCACGCCGCCAAGCCCTGTCCCCTGAGGCAGGGCGGGACTGGGGAGGCGAGTGGCTGCGGCACCTGCCTGGGCCATCTGCTGCTGCTGAGCCCCACCCCATGGCCTCCCTGTAGGCTGGCTTTTGAACTCCCCAGGCCCTGCTGGCCTGCACAAAGGCTGGGGGTGGGGATCGGCAGCGGTTGGCCCCACCCACAAGCCTCACTCCCCCTGCGCAGCCCCAACCATGGCCTCTGTGCAGGCCGGCTTTTGGCCTCCCCAGGCCCTGCTGGCCTGAATGGAGGCCAGAGGGGCAGGGCTCGGCCTGCACAAAGGCCAGGGGTGGGGATCAGCAGTGGGTGACTCCACCCACAAGCCTGAGTTCCCTGCGCAGCCACGCCCCCAGATTCTGTGCAGGCCGGTTTTTGGCTTCCCTAAGACCTGCTGGCCTGAATGAAGGCGGGGGACGGGGCTTAGCCTGTACAGAGGCCAGGGGCAGGCCTGCACAGGGGGATGAGACTTGTGGATGGGGCTGCCCAATGCCGATCCCCACCCCCAGCCTTTGTACAGGCCAAGCCCTGCCCCAAGTCCTCACGCAGCCCCACTCCACAAGCTCCACCCCAAGCCTCCATGCAGGCCAGTGGGGTGGGCTTGGCACCCTGGAACCACGCCCCCAAATGCAGGAGGGTGCAAGGGGGTGCCCAGAGAAGGGGTTGTCTCCAGGAGTCATTTCCCCTCAATACGCCTCTGGCCCCAAGTTTACCTTTCCCCATCCCAACAATCCAGCTGATTGGAGAGGAAAAGGCAGGGGATGGAGTGAAACAGTGAGTAGAATGGGAAGAGAAAAAGGGCCAGGAAAGAAGAGGGAACAGAAAATGGTGAGATTGAAAGAATGAAAGAGATAGCAATGGTCTGGCTGGGTAGTGTGCAGAATGGGAATAGAAAAAGTAGAGGATGGGATGGGAATATGAGTCTACACAAATCTTATGGGTCCTGCCCTGTATATTTATAATTTTCTTTTTAAAATCATGATCAACACATTCTTAATTTTTAAAAAGATGAAATGAAGTTTATCAACTATTTGTGCATAGAAAATTTAGGATAGACTAGAATGTACAATTTGGTACTGGTGGACATAAAGTCAACACTTTGGCTGTTAAATTACAATGCACAGAATTATAAGAACATAAAAGAGTCCTGCTGGACCAGATCAATGGCCCATCTAGTCCAGAAATCTATTTCCTAGAGTGGCATAGAACTTTAACTACTGATATTCAGTACTCTGTGAATGAGGATGTTTCATTAAGCCATCATGACTGATAGTAATTGACAAATGTGAACCTGCAACGACTTTTCAGAGGCATCTAATTTCCCAATCCATCACTACTACTTCTTTTCTTTTCCTGAAAGCCTCTTTAGCTTCTCTCCTTTTCTTATTTCCATCTTTCCTTTCTAAGGAAAGATTGGGACGGAAATCAAAGATTGCGGCCTGGAGATCTCATGGGATCACAACAGATCTCCCAACCTGAGAAATCAGTTTCCCCTTAGAGTTGCCAGATTCAGGTAAGGAAATTCCTACAGATTTAGGTGTAGAGCCTTGAGAGGGCAAGGTTTGAGAAGCAAAGTGACCTCAGCAGAGTATAATGCCATAAATTCATCTTCCAAAAGCCATTTTCTTCAGGAGAACTGATCTCTGTCACCTGGAGAGTGGTTGTAAATTCCAGGTGATCTCCAGTACTCACCTGGGAATTGGCAACCCTGGTTCTACCTTCCCAAGAAAAATAAACTTTAAAAAGATAAGCCTGGTGCTCAATTAGTGCTTCCCTTCCCACTTATTGTACATTAATCTTACTGGATACCTATAAGTCCAAAATGATTACTTAAAAAACACAACAAAACATGTTTAGTTGTTTCGCAACTTAACTAATGACCACCTGCAACCTGAGGGAATAACAGAAGACTTTTTAATGTATGTTTGGGAAGTAACAGGTAATTTTTAATATCCAAAATACTATAGCTCATTCAGTATACCCGTTTCTCCGAATATAAGACATCCCCTGAAAATAAGACGTAGTAGAGGTTTTGCTGAAGTGCAAAATATAAGGAATCCCTCAAAAGTAAGACTTAGCCAAGTTTTTGTTTGGAAGCATGCCTGTCGAACAGAACACCAGAGCATGCAGCTGTGGAGCAGAAAAATAAGACATCCTCTGAAAATAAGACATAGCGCATCTTCGGGAGCAAAAATTAAAGTAAGACACTGTCTTATTTTCGGGGAAACACGGTAAAAGTACAGATTATAATTGAAATTAATTGGAGTTGCTTGAGAGGCTATCCATGCAAAAGCATGAATTGAAGCAAGAATTTCTTAAAATGAATAGCTGCTTTGGGTGATCTGGAGTGGTATGTCACTTAACCCTTTCATCACTGACCACTGTTCTTGCCTCCAATCCCCTCCGCTCAAGTTATTTCTCCTCTTTTGGGCAATCTAATGCATAATTAGACTTGTGAGACAGAATGCTGGAACTGCTTATGGAGAAAAGTCGCTGGGGAAGTTATTTATAGTAGAAAAAGGGTGAGCTGTGGAAAAATTCAATATCTTCTCCCACACCTACCCCTGCTCCTCCAAATGACCCCTAGGGCTTTTGCCAAAATTTCTATTAGAGATTGTTTAAATGATTTTGCAGTATCATTAGAAGCCATTCATTTCAGTGAAATTTTGAGCAGGAAAGGAAATGCTCCATGAATGTAACTTAGTGTTCCGATTTGTTTAAACTCATTTTTAACACTATAGTTCTCCCATGAACCAGTGACCCAAACAGTACCCCTCCTTTGAATTTGAATCTTCTATAGGAGACTGAATTATGAACTGTTTATTTGATCTCTCTACCTAGAGGAATCCTCACGAGACCTTTAAATTAGCAAAGAAAAACAAAAGTTAACATACCCAAAATACACCAAGCAAATGACAGCTCTGTCCATATCCTCTCAAAAGTTGCTTAGCTTTTGTAAACACATAAAAATCTGAGGAAAAATAAGTAATCATGAACCCAACACTTACCAATTCTACAAATGCAAGGCCACCATAACTATGAGCAATGAAAAACACATTTTCAGCTGCAGACTGAGAAATGAAGTGGTCCCATACATAAATTGCATGTTCTTCAGGAGAGCCATTTTCCTACAAAAAGAAAATAACACTAATTATCATTATGCTTGTTATCTGCCTTGAGTCTTCTTCAGAAAAGCAGACCATAAAAGTTGCAAAACAAATATAACACCTACATTATTCTTGGTGCTTTATAAAAGTAAATTAAAAAGTTCCTAAGTAATTAACAGAAAAAGAACGCAAGTCACAAAAACTTGTGGGAGGCATCTAATTTCTCATGCAATTCTTTTCCTTCGCTGAAAGACTTATCGCCTCTGCTTTTCCTGCTTCCTTCTCTCCTTCCCACCCAATAACGAACCTACATTCATCTGCCACAATGTCTTACGCTCTTACGCTTCTGCTCAGCAGCTTCTGTCTAGGAAAACTATAATTGCACTTTTGTGGTCCCAGCAACTGGGCAAGATTCACTTGCATCACAGGAAGCCCTCAAGGGCTTGCAGGGGGAGGCACCTCACTTTCCCTATCACCTTTCTTGCAACTTTCCTCTTTCCCACCTTCTGTCAACCCCATATCCTGTCCCCTTTCCCTGCCTCGTTCTCTCATTCTCAGCCTTTCAACAACCTACCTTTTATCTGCCCACCAGATTCAGCAAATAGCTAACAGCTATCTGTTATTTATCTTTTTCATTTATACCCTTCCATTCTCTGCTGTGGGTAATAAGTAGCTTACATTAGTCTCCTTTCCTCCTTTTTGTCTGCACAACAACCTTGTGAGGTAGGTTACAATGAAAGTATGCGACTGGCCTAAAATCACCCATTGACCGTGGCGTCAATGGCACTGTACCTCTCTGAAGTTTTTCCCCTCCTCAAACTCCATCCTCCCCAGGCTCCAACCCCCGAATTTCCAGAAATTTCTTAACTTGGAGTTGACAACCCTTTTTCCTTTCTTCCCAACAGCCAGCCCACCTTCATCTTTCCATGTCTCCAGGTTACTCTCTCTCCCAACTCGGGCACCTCTGTTTAAGGAAACTGTGGGTCAGTGATATGGCGCTGGGTGCTGGGCCAGGTTTGCTTGTATTGTAGGTAAACCCTCGAGAACTTGTGTGGTGGTACCTCACATTCCATTGTATCCTCCTCCCCACACTATTTCTTCTTTTCCTCCTCCTGGCAACCCACTGTCCTCTCCCCTAACCCTGTCTCATTCACTCCTCGCCAGCCATTCTCCGACTTATCTTTTATTTGCCTCCCATCTTCAGCTATATTTATTTACCACTTTTCTCCACAGTGGGGGCCAAACCAGCTCACATTATTCACCCCTCCTTTTTATCCACCCAACAAGCTTGTGAGGTAGGTTAGGCTGAAGTATGTGACTGTTCCAAAATCACCTTCTGAGCTTCCACAGCAAGACGGGGATTTGGCCTGGGTCTCGCAGACCTTGCTCTGAAGCTCTAACTGCTACACCACGCTGGTTTTCATAGAGTGCCTGCTGATTCCTATCCTGCCCTACCCCAGCCACAGGCCAGGCTCAGGGTGGCTTACAAGAACAGAAAAAAAAACCCCACCAATGTAAATACAAATACAATTTGATAAATAAGGTTTTAAAATACATATCCTAGTAAAATAATGGCATTATTTGATTTGCCAAAGAGGAATCAATTTATCATTTGTTATTTCTATCCCATTTCTGATTAACTTCTTATACCTCTAGGTCTAATGAGGGCAATACAATCACCTCATTTGATGATAGTCTACTCAAAAGGGCTAACAATTTTCAAAAGACAGTTTTTCTCAGTCTTAACAAGCTATAATTGAAAAGTACTGGCAAAAGCTCTCTTAATTTGGATACTAAAATAAGCACTCCGACCACCTATTTAATTCATTCTAGTTCATTTGTATGATGAATTTGATTCTATTAAACACTTTTAATCTAGTCAACCCTAATATGCATGCCTAGCAAATAAATGTCAAACAATTGGTTAGAAAGAGCTAAAAGCAATGAATGAGCACTCATACATCATCTCTCATCTAACACTACAACTACATATTTATCATTAATAGTATCAACATCTATATATCTATTCCTCAAGTAGATGCTGGGAGGCTCTCTGCACCTGGCTGCAGTGGATGCTAGGAGGTAATTTCAGGAGATCTCCAGGATCTATCTAAACTTAGGATTACTACCCTAGATGCTACTAGGGAAAGGAAAGAAGAAACAGTGAGGAAGAGCAAACTGAGATGCTCACTGCAAGTTCTTGCAAGTTCCCCACGTTACTATACTTGTTACTTGTTACACCCACCATAATGTGTCAGAATTCCAAGTGATGCAGCATCTGTAGCTGCATATGAGAATTTCTAATACATTCCTATTGAAACAAGCCTATTTCTTTCCTATTAAGTTGTTATTGTGTATTTTTTTTCTTAAAAACCCTCTTCTGTTTACAAGGAAAGTTTGTTTTTTTTCTTTTTCCTTTTGCTCAGAATTAGGAGACCTGTATATTCATTTCTAGAATACCCAATAAATCTTTCTAGCCATATCCACACCAGACAATCTAATGTCATGTTATCTGATCAGTGGAAAACAGAAGTTGAAGTATGCTAGGTAAAGGACTTGGAGTCAGTTTGAATACAGGCAAATATAATGGTGAAGTACTGCTTCCCTGTACCATTCACATCAAATTATTTATGGCGAACTACTTAAAAAACAGCAATACTGTGTTGAGTTCTATGTGCTAACACCTATCATTAGAGAATACTGTGTTAGGAAATCATGACATGCACTTCACCCATACCACATCACTTGATGCTGAAGGAGAAAAACATAAGGCAAGTCTACCTGAATAATATAAGGGTCTCAAGATACAGCCACTATTTTTGGAAGTGAGTAACCCCATGCAAAGTATAACATCTTAGCACAAAAGGATCTGAAATATTAACAATCCTGCCTTATGTGACAAATGTTATATCTCCTTTTTAGAAAAGCTAAATACTTTACCAATACAATTTAACAAGCCATTTAATAGACTGATAAATTTAAAAAGTATCATTCTTAATTATTAGCTTTATTTTACTTCCCTTAGTAAGGAAGAAAGAATTACTACATCTTACAGTCTGTCAGTTACTATTAAAATTTTTAGACATATCGGATACTGAACACCTGTCATTCTAATGAGCAGGGAACTCAATGACTATTCAAGGAATGAAAGAAGCTTGGATTATTTAACAAAAATATAATAAGAGGTTATTTAATCACTTCTAAAATCTATACAATTGAAATCCACTGTGCATGTGGATTTTATGACTACACTGCTATTTACCAGAGGAAACACACATTTTAGCAAACAGAAGATTGCTTTTGATTCTGTCGTAAAAATTCTATACAAAGTAGGATGGGAGGAGGCAGCAGGAATAGCCTTGTCAGTGTATTTCTCCCAGACATACACTTCTCCTAGCCTTGTCTAAGTTTGCTTAATTTTTCTTGGTCAGTGGCTGTGTGTGTGTCTCCATGTGTGTGTATGCGAGGCAACAGGTACTACCAGTTGATTCCAAGCTGAGAGGAGTCCAAACCAAGTTTCTTGCACTGATTTTGTCAACCTTTCACCAGAACACAATCATGTGATAGGTCACCACTGACCACTAAAGATTAAAAATCACTGCCGAACAGAATAAAGACAGAGTTGAGCAATTTGCAGCAGCCATCATGGCATTCAATGACAGTACAAGTAATTGTGTTGTTCCAGAACACTGCCACGCAGTAATTAGCAGTAGGTTAGCTGGATGTTTTTAATGAGATTTCCAAGTCCAGTAGTGCATGACTGGGCAGTTCTTCCCCTTTTCTAGCACAGGATTCCACTGTGGGTATTCTGGAGGCAGAAAGTACTGGTATAATTTGGGGGATGCTACAAAGATACCCAAATGCTGCTCCTTTGTGCTGAAAAATTGTAGGACCTTTTAAATGCTGTGCTTAACTAAAATGTTTTAGCCTTCAGAAAGCTTCCAACTACGAACTGAAATGAGAAGAGACTGTTCATCTTAGAAAAGTCATCAACCAAATTATTTAATTAGTTCTGGTGGGTTTTCTGGGCTGTGTGGCCGTGGTCTGGTGGATCTTGTTCCTAACGTTTCACCTGCATCTGTGTCTGGCATCTTCAGAGGTGTATCACAGCGGGAAGTCTGTTTCACACTGTGTCCTGAACATTAGGACGTTTGCAATGGGGTCGCACTGCTTTGTCAGTGGTTTAGCTCCCCACCCCACAAGATTGCACAGTAAATTGGAATGCTACCCTAAACATTTCAATAGGTTGTACTCACTATTTCTGAGGGCAATATAAGTCAATCTGAGTCAAGAAGTTGTAACAGTCTTGCACATGAAAAAAATTCAGTTGAATCTTTGTTAGTCAAATACAATCTGCTGCATGCAAAACAGGACCATTTTAGCAAGTCTGTTTGGAATATACTAATTAAGCAGCCTTACATTTGGGGAGTTTTAAAAAATATAAAGTATCATTTGACAGTAAAAGACTGGCAAGGCATATAACATGTTAATGAATCAAGTCATTAGTGTACGCAGATAAGCAGTGTGCACACAATATATACAGTGCTTTCTGGGGCATTCAAAACACAGGTTAAAGTCATGAATGGAATATTGCCATCATTAATTCTTAAATACCAAGCTGAAGGCAGGAAGAAACCAAAGCCTTATCAACTGTACCAGATACTAATACCTAGACATTGCAAGGTCTGCAGTTATGATGGACTACCTGAGCTGATAACACATGGAATTATCTAAACAACATTTGCATATTTGCGTAATTATTTCCTAAGGTTAATTAGCTCCAGCAAAGCAGTTTGCCCTTTGAGACTGCTTATAGTGACAGGTTCACATATTTCCTGTTTTGATGCCAAATTATACAGATTTTCCCCCTGTTCTCCTACTAACCTGTTGCGGGAAAGTTTAGCAGTGTTTTCAAGAATCTTAAAAAGCAAAACTCTGGATAATTCAGACCGGATATGTAGTCTATAGTTACATTTAAAACATACCATTCTGAGCTTCTAACCGTGCAATCCTAAACAGTGCTGTATTCTTCTAAGCTCATTCACTTAGAAGAAGAAACAAAGCCTGTTTAAGACTACATAGTGAACTAGCCTCAGCGGTTGAAAAGCAAATTTTAAAAAGCTTTCAGTCCTTGTCATACTTTTTGCTTTTTATAAAATGTCTTCAGAAAGTCACTTATGCTTGAATATCTTAAGCCTATATAGACCTTAACCCTAGCTTCATTGTTAAACTCGAGTACTATATTTTTCTTCAAATGGCATATATTAGTCATAAATTAATTTTTAAATGCATTTAATAATAGTTACAATTGTGTATTTTTGTTTTTGTATTTTTAACTTCTTTATCCTACCCTTCTACCTAACAATAGTGACTTGATACAAAAACTCAGCATTCTGAACTAGATTAAATAATACTAAACCATAACGGAGACGGAGATCCTCTGGCTTGGCCGCGAGGGAGAGGGCGGGTCTTTACAGCCGCCGGTGTGGGAGGGGGTCATATTGGCGCCGACCCCCTCCGTGCGCAGCCTGGGGGTCCACCTGGATTCGTCACTTTCAATGGAGACCCAGGTGGCCCATATAACCCGGGTTGCTTTTTTCCACCTCCGCCAGGCCCGACGGCTGGCTCCTTTTCTCTCCCAAGCGGACCTAGCCACTGTGATCCATGCAACGGTCACCTCCAGGTTAGACTATTGTAACTCGCTCTACGCTGGCCTTCCCTTGCGTTTGCTCCGGAGACTAAAGCTGGTTCAACATGCAGCAGCGCGCTTACTCACAGGCAGCGCCATTTACGATCATATTCAGCCTGTATTGCTTGTAGCTGCATTGGCTCCCCGTGGAGTTCCGGATCATCTTCAAGGTATTGGTGTTGACCTTTCAAGGCCTTATCGCTGCCTGGGACCCTCGTGACCTTCGGGACCGCGATCACCCCGCATGTCTCCCGCACGGCCTCTTCTGCTCTGTGGAGGCTAATTCTATTGGCGGTCCCTGGCCCCTCAATGATGCGGCTGGCCTCCACACGGGCCAGGGCCTTCACGGCTCTTGGCTCCCTGCCTGGTGGAATGCCTTCCTCCAGTTGTTCGGCCCCTGCGGGACCTTAACGAATTCCGCAGGGCCTGTAAAACGGAGTTGTTCCGCCGGGCCTTTGGAGGGTCCAGCCGCTGAAATGGTGCCCCCTCCAGTTTGGCCCCTAGCTGATTCTACACCTGGGCCTTCCATCTAACATGGCTCGCCACCTCCCCCTCTCTTTTCCTGGGGAGAATTTTAAAATCAGTTGGCTGGACGCCTCTTATCAAGCTATCGCTGTTTTAAAATGGTTTTAGTAATTTATTTATTTAACTGTATTTACATTTTTGTGTTGTACACCGCCCAGAGCCCTTCGGGGATGGGGCGGTTTAAAAGTTTAAATAATAAATAATAAATAAATAAATAAATAACGAACTGTATTAGCATAAGTGCAGTAAAGCTTTTGTTCTAAATTCTATAATTAATAATATTCACAACTATTAGCTGCAGCAGTTAAAGAGACTGCGTGTTCAGAGTCAGACAGTGTGCTGGTGCAGCTCTGTTCTGCTGTGCTTTGGAGTAATTCTGCTGCTCGTTTGCCGTTTGCCTAGGAACACCTTTTAGACATCTTAAAGACTGGTTTGCCCACAGTGCCCTTTAAAAAGTATTATTTCAAGTTTTTCAGGGTTTTTTAATTTTTGGTTTTGCCTGAGTTGTAGTTGAGGAGGAAAGGGAGCTTGTGTTTTCTTTCTGGTATTTTAAAAAATATTTTTCATGGCATTTTAAAAATGAGTTAAAAAGCTTGGGCTGTTTTGTTCCCCGCCATTTTTTTTCAGCAAGTAGCTGTGTTGGTCTGCAGTGGAACACCTAAACTGTAGTCCAGTAGCACCTTAGAGACAAGATTTTTTGGGGGGATGTAATTTTTTGAGAAGGAGCTTTGACTTTTGAAAACTCATATCCTCTCAAAATCCTATTGGTTTCTAATAATGTTAGGGAGGGAGACTCAAATACTGTGGAATACTAAGCCAGATGTTAATAAGTAACTTAAATCTCCCTCCTCCCACGAACATTCCAGATTACTGTCGAGATATACCCAAAATTACTATCAAAATGTAGCAAAAAAAAACCTGAGACAAAATTAGCAGAGATGTTCAAGACAATCTGGACTTCAAGCAGTTTGTCTTGGAGTTCAATCTTGCAGACCTTACAAGTGGATATTGAGAAGAAAAATGCTCAGCACCCAGTCTTGTCAATGATTTGTTTTTCTTTGTCAACCCATGCCACTCCCCCTTGCATTGTCAAAAGAATAGGGCCACCCTACTCACTCATGCTGTTTTTAAAATGAGTCCTATGTTCAAATATGCACTCTCAATTATTATTATTATTATTTATTAGATTTATAGGCCGCCTCACCCCCAAAGGGTGAGGCGGCCTATAAATTAACCCCATTAAAACAAATTTCCACAGCAGCAGTTTCTTAAAATTTAAATAACAAAGAGCAAGCAAAATTAAAGACAGTGCTCGATCAAAAAGGCTGGGAGGGGAAAGGCAGGGCCCAAGATGGAATCAAGGCCCTGCCAAGATGGAAAACTGGCAGCCTCAGTGGGGGGCGGTAGATCCGCGGCCAGCCTCACCAAAGCGCTCCAGTGTGGAACAGCCTGAAGCCCACAGGCCCTGTGGAACTTCACTGTCTCCGCAGGGCCCGGACAGCTGGAGGGAGAGCGTTCCACCAGGGGTCAGAGCCGTAAAGGCCCTGGCCCGGGTCGAGGCCAGCCACATCGTCGCAGGGCTAGAGGTTTCCAGCAGTTCCGCCACTGCCGAACGTAGCGGTCTATGCGGGACATAAGGGGTGATGCGGTCCCGCAGGTATGAGGGCCTCATGCCGTGTAGGGCCTTAAAGGTGAATACCAACACCTTGAAAACGATCCGGAACTCCACTGGTAGCCAGTGCAGGCGGCACAGCATGAGAGTGATATGGTCTAAATAACCACCACCCGTCAAGAGCCGAGCTGCCGCATTCTGTACCAGCTTCAACTTCTGGATCAGTCGCAAGGGAAGGCCCGCGTAGAGCGAGTTACAGTAATCCAACCTCGAGGTGACTGTCGCATGGATCACAGTTGCCAGGTTGGATTGAGAGAGATAGGGAGCCAGCCGCCGGGCCTGGCGAAGATGAAAAACGCAACCAGGGTAACATGGGCCACCTGGCCCTCCATCGATAGTCAAGAGTCCAGGCGGACCCCCAGGCTGCGAGCCAGGGACATCGGGGCCAACATGACCCCTTCCAAAACAGGCGGCTGAAAATCCCTCGGTCTCTCCCCCCGGCCCAGCCAAAGGACCTCCGTCTTCGTTGGATTAAGCTTTAAGTCAGTTTACCAGTAGAGTTTACCAGTAGTCAGTTTACCAGTAGAGATGGCACTTTATAACTATCAGTTTACCAGTAGCGTTTACAAGTCAGTTTACAGGTTTACAAATCAGTTTACAAGTCAGTTTACCAGTAGAGATGGCACTTTATAACTATCAAATGTGACATATTCTCCCACCAAGAAGGTATGCATCCTTACAGAAAATGTTTTCTTTCTCAAATTGCAATTTAAAACAAAAATCCACTCTCAAGCCAAAAGTATAGACTATAACATGAGATGGTTACATTAAGGTTGTGGCCTTCAGCAGAAAAAAAGGTGGGAATTACTTTTGCAGAGCTGTTGTGGAAGGGAATATTAGAATCATCTGATCAACAAACTGTATAATTCTCTATCTGCTAGGGTGGTCATCAACCCTCATGATTCTGTCTATACCAGAAATGTGCAATTACACATTGTTTCCACCTTGAATCTCTACATATCTATACAGTAACTATGGCACTGCCCAAAACCAATCCATCTCATGCTGAGTCTTCCTCTTTTCCTACTACCTTCAACCTTTCTTAGCCTTATCGTCTTTTCCAGTGAGTCCTGTCTTCTCATTATACAATGGCCCAAAGAGAGGATAGGGTTTGGAAAGGTACCCTTGTAGCATGTTTGAAATTGCAGTGGTTGATAATAAGGAAGTGGCAAGAAGAAAGAAGTTATGCAGACTTGTGGTAACCTGGATTCACCATTTTGGTTTGTTAATCCTCTTGCTGCAGAAGATGGCACTGCTGGACATCCAGATATCCAGGCTACAAAATGACTTGTGTTTTAATAGTATGTCCTGCTCAAGGAGACTTACAATTAAAAGGTGGGAATTACTTTTGCAGAGCTGTTGTGGAAGGGAATATTAGCATCATCTGATCAACAAACTGTATAATTCTCTAACTGCTAGAGTGGTCATCAACCCTCATGATTCTGTCTATACCAGAAATGCGCAATTACACATTGTTTCCACCTTGAATCTCTACATATCTATACAGTAACTATGGCACTGCCCAAAACCAATGTTCCTGCCCAAAATATGTCTCTCTGTGTGCGTGCGTGTGTGTGTGTGCGTGAAATACTGGCAAGCCACAGTTAAAATTAACCATATTTCAGATTGTATTTGAACCAAATCACTATTATAATTTTTCAAAAAACATAATGTAAACTATAGAAATTATATCTCATATGCAGGGAAGCAGTTGAACTTATAATAAATTTCAAATGATTGAGCAAGTTGCCTGCTAACATCACAAGGTTGGACCCAGACTACATTATCTGTAACTTTACTGGCTCCTCCCTTCCCCCTCCCTTCCAACTGTTCTCCAAAAAAATGCTGCTCCTGGGGATAGTGGACCGTGAGGAATATAATGGGGGTGGTCTGTGGCACAAAGGGGGAATCAGAAGAAAATGCCAATGAAGTCTGACTCCAACCCACTATCTCTATATACAATCTGATACTCTTTGTACCAACCACAGACTAGACACAATGAACTTAGAGTAGGTTAAGAACCATTAAAACTTTAATGAAAAGCCCCTGATTACTTTTTTTTTGTTATCCAAGAACAAACAAACAAAAACATTGTTTCAGCATTCCTGCTTTTGCAAGTTTGAAAGGACTTTCGGAAAAGACAGGTGAAGCAAAAGGTTAATGCTCAATTCACAACATCTTTTATTACCAAACCATATGCTAAAGGTCACCCTATGATAATTTTAAAAAGCAAGCAGGTTTTATTTTACATGAAACCTTCCTACTCATTAAAAATTGCTCTAAATGTATTTTCTTTCCAAATGCCACTACATACGAACACATTACACATAATGTTGCAATAGGTTATATATAAACACTGTCAAACACTAATACAGTAACTTTGCATGAAACAGAATTGGATTATGATGTGTGTGTGTGTGTGTGTGCGTTACACACAGCAATAAAAGTAGTAAAATCCGTTTCCCATACAGCACATGTTTTGATTCCACTCCACTTCTATAAAAATGCAATTTCTCAAATTCCAACTTTATTTACTGTTAGGATACTGCACCCAGAGTCAGGGAAGAAACATTTTCCTTTCTCTGTATTTTCCCTGAAAGATCAATATAATTGTCCTTATACAGCCCAGCATCATTGCAAAGGCAACAAAGATCTGTAAGAATGATAATATCAATGGCTATTCCTAAACAGTGATGGCAGTCACTGAGCTGGTGTAAAAACAGGTGGTGGGCTAAGAAACTTTGTGCTTAATCTGCTGAGGCAAGTTGCTACCTCAGTGCGATGCCTCATAGGATGAAGTAATAAAGGATCAAGCAGAGAACGCTTCAGAATACTGCTGTTGTTAAATAATAGTAGTTTTTATACCAGATTCTGATATGCTGGCCAGTAGTCAATTGAAAAATAGCTTCAACCATCACCGCCATCAAGTAAAGAACTCTATTCCTTAGCAAATCCAGAATGGGCCAGTCACACACTACAAGAATGGATTTACCTCCAAGCATACTCTAAATATGGTGATACAGTCAACTCCAGGTCAGCTCCACGTAGCTACTGGACATCTGTACATGGCCCATGGAATTTCATATTTCAGGTATACAATTAAGATCTCTTAAAATGAAAATGAAAACTGGAGGAAAATGGCACTAGAGATGTTTTGTAGGAAATAGTTCCAATGAGCAGTGGCAACTAACTTTATTTTCACATGCTGCTGAAGCTATCAGTGTTTATTTGAAACAGAATTATCTGAAGGTTCTATATCAATAATATTTAACATCACATAGGTTAAATCATATTTGTAAGACTGATGAATATGTTTGTTGGAAGTTCTTCTACAGCTGTGTCTAGTTAAGGCCTATAAAGGCCAGAGGAGCACCTGGGAGCCTTATATATGCTGTGAAACATATATAGAAGACATATTGTAAGGTCCTTTTGAAAACTGTTACTCATTGAAAATCTTCTCAAGGATTGAACATCAAACACTGGATTATGAAAATTTCACAGCTGACAGAAATACTGAAATGAACTAGATTGGTACAACTGAGAGACAGGAGGCATCAAAACAAGGAGGTCTCACAAAAAAGGCTTTGGGTGAAGGTCAAGAGCAAAACGCATAAAACTGGAGAGTGAATCTTCACTGCCCACCACCAGCCCCTCTAAGCAAAATCACAGCTGATTTTGGTACTAGAACTAAGCAAATATGAGTCTTGGGAGAAGCACCTGGGAGCCCTGTATACAGTGGTGGGATTCAGCAGGTTCGCACCACTGTAGCAGAACCGGTTGTTAAAATGGTGCTTGTAAACAACCAGTTGTTAAATTATTTGAATCCCACCACCGGAACCAGTTGTTACCTATATATGCTGCTGAATTCAACAATGGAAGAAATGCAGGATACAGATGAAATATATAAAGCCAATACAGGAATGAACTTGTCTTTCGTGGGGCACTAAACTAAAACCAGAGTCAGCACATCATGAGATGGGGTAGCTGCCAAAGTCTGGGACTTCCAGAAGGATCCACTGCTGCAGCCCTCTTGTCTACATTCCCTGCTGCCAACCAATGACCGCTTCCCCCACCTATGCAAGTCTTCTCACCACCCGCACCCCTAGCAATACAGGATGCTCAGCACTGACAGGGGAATGCCAGTGTGAGGCCCAGCAGGAGCACTCAGCCATAGCCACTGCCCAGTGACAGTGGGAGAAAGGATGTACACATAGCACATGAGAACAAGAGAAGAGTTTAGATTGCTTTTCTTAGCCTCCAGAAGCATCTAAGCAACTTACAAACTCCTTCCCTTCCTGTCCTCACAACAGACACCTTGTGAAGTAGGTGGGGCTGAGAGGGTTCTGAGGGAACTGTGACTGCACAAGGTCACCCATCTGGCTTCATGTTTAGCAATGGGGAAACAAATCCAGTTCATCAGATTAGAGTCCACCATTCATGTGGAAAGGTAGCCTGGATCTTCAGATTAGCGTCCTCTGCTCTTAACCACTACACCATGCTGGCTCTTAGCATGTACTATGAGCAGTGAGAAGACTTGCAAGTTAGTGAACTGGCAAGAAAGGATGCATAGGTAGGAAAAAGGTATGAATAGGAGAGGGCGGTCTTCTCTGTTTGGTCCTCTCTACTGGGCCTGCCTAAAACCTGGAAACAGTCCTGGCTGGACAACTCCCACTTCCCTGGTGTGCCTGATTGCTTGAGGAGTGAAATATAAATCTATGTGCATGCTGTGTAACTCAACCTGCCTTCTCAAGATACCAGACATCTGCCCTTATCCTGAGCAACTGAGAAATTTGGTTCTCAATAAAACTGGGGCCCTTTGGTAGGTAACATTGCTTGAGTGAGGGCTATATGCAACCTTCAAAATCTTTGCCCAATTCGATGGAACATAAAGCTTCAGTATACTGTTCAGTGAATGGTTTCTTTAGTATTAAAATATTAACGAGCAATTCCTGTTAGTACTCATAAATCAACAGTATTCAAAATACTAACTGGAAGCCATATTTTTCTCTTTAAACAAGTGTGGTTTACTAAACCCGCTTTTTAATACAAAGATTTTAGAAATATATCACTGCAAGATATATAATATTTTGTCCAAGAAAAAATCACATTTCACAATATAGGAAACAATTAGCATAGCAAATTTAACTGCAAATAAAGTATTTTCAATAACAGTGCTGGTTTCAGAACAAAACTAGGATGAAAATCTTGGTTTTGCATGTCACCTCAGTTTCATCAATTTCCTCTATATTTACGATGATACGCCAACAAACTTTTGAAAATACATACAACATAATACTTACGATGCTTTATGTTTTATGACTTTGACATAAAATGAATAATTATCTCTTATATGTACTTTAAATAAATTAAATGTATGTCTTCATTAATCTAGCAAAATATTTCATATTGTCTAATCTTTTAATATTATAATAATCTGTTAGTACACTTCACTACATTTGTAGATACAGTGGAACCTCAGTTTTCATTGTCTTTGGTTTTCATTGGTTTCGGTTTTCGATTTTTTCAGTGAAAAATTTGTCCTGGTTTTCATCTATTTGCCTTGATTTGCCTCGGTTTTCAGGGGTTTGTGGAGAAAAATCAAGTGGACAAAGTTGTTGCAGGCCGTGTCTGCAACTTCTTTAATGACAATATCTTTCCCCATATCAGACAAATCTTAAAGAGGCGTCAGAAACAGACCTCTTTGGACAGCTTTCTGGTGCGACATTGGTCCACTGGCTCTGAAGCTGGTCCTAGTGTCATTGTTTGTTACTGTTTTCAGCATTAAACACTATGTTTATTCACCAAAAATGTGTTTTTGGTATGTTTTTTGGAGTGCCTAGAACGGATTAATTGGATTTACATTGATTCCTATGGAAAAGTTTGCCTCGGTTTTCATCGGTTTCATCGATTCTGTTCGGACGGATTACTAACGAAAACCAAGGTTCCACTGTAGATGGATTTAATAAGTTAAAGAATACAACACAAGGGTTGTATGAGTATTATCAGGGAAAGCTGGGGCAGGGAGAGGGGGGAAAATTAGAAGACAGTACAATTGTGTTTAAAATGGTCACAGCTTCATTGGTTACACCTTCTGTATTTTTAAGCAAATCATAGGTTTCCACTAAATGCTGTGGAAATCTACCCTTTATTGTACATTTTATTCCAATGATATAATTATATCCAGTTTTATTACAGAGCTTGAGGTGGTTTATATAGGTAATCACTTTTCAAAGGACTGACCAGGACTAGACCAATTTATTTCAGCACAGTGGATGCGTTACCCGAAATGGTGGGAGCCTGTCCCTTTTAGAGTAGGGAATTAGTGAGAGCAGACTCTTGGCTTCGCAAAAGGTTGGACAAGCTCACGATCTTTGTTGCCTATATATATGGAAGTCAGTTTTTGAAAGAAATCCACAGGAGAGGAAAAGTTTAACACTTTTATTAAGGGACAAATAATAAAAATACAGGCACACAATAATCAAGGCATCAGAACACACACATGATCTTAGGATATAAACAGTATTGAGGGCATAGGTTGGGAATAGTGGAGGAATTGGGATAATTATTAGGGGTAATACTGTACCAAATCCTGAAGTGGTTTTAGGTCTGTGAAGCAGAGTCCAGCAACCTGCATTGGGCTCCAAGGAAGCAGGGTATAAAGCTTTGTATGTTTTAATGGGGTTTCATCCCCATTTGTTAGCCACTCTGAGACTATGCTATAAGGCGGGGTATAAATTGCAGAAACAAATAAACAAATTTTACTTGAGGTACTGAGTACTGAGCACAGGGCTATTTTATAGAGAAGTTGGGGGCCTCTGGCCAATGCTAATCTTCCTGGACAATGGAAAGTCTTGCCTTTCCAGGGAGAACCAAGAGAGAGACATAAAACGTAAGTACTGGTCTAATGGTTCGAGCACTTGACTTAAGTGGCTAAGCTGGGAGTGCGCAAAAGGGGGAAAGTGGCTGATTAAATTACAGTGGTAAAACAATGTAAATAAGGTGATCTTTACAGAGAAGTTAGAGGAAGAGTCAAGGCAAATATATTAGCAAGTCTTTTTTCTTAGTAGGGCAGGAAGTCCAGAGCTGGAGATGGGAATGCTTTCCAAGTCAGGGGCATTGTGTTAGCTTTAATCCCTTTACGAAGAGTGTGAGACAGGTATTTTGTAAGGCAGATATTGGGTATGGGCAAGTCCTAACAAGATTTTACTGTACTTGTAGGTACACCAAGCAAGCAAACCTTTATTGGCATAAAGAACTATAAAATAAATACAGCAATAGTAAGAACTGATAAAAACATACACACGCAGAACAAGAAATAAAACATTGAGTAAAAAAAGAAATCTACTGGCTTTTACTAATTTCCAGGAGAAAGTCTGCCACTATCATACTGAAAGAAGGATTAGGATTGTCCAGCAAGTAGTGTAATCTAAACAAATCGAGATCAGGTGACTGTAGAGGAGTAAGATTCACATACTTGGATCTGATTTCCTTAAATCTGGGACAGTGTAATAACTGCTGGGCCAGAAATTCAACTGAGCCAGCATTACACAGGCATCATCTATTTGACTTTTCTTGCTTGTTGAATCTGCCGTGTAGCAAGGTGGAAGGCATAACATTAAACATGGCAAGCATTATGGCTCTCCTTTGAACAGGGTTTATTAAACAATACAGGTAGTTTGCCAAGTGGCCCTGTTCAAATGGGATTGAAAAGTACAGGGGTGGAAAACTCTCTATCCAATAGTTGGCCTTCTAATTTTGTATAAGTTTCTGAGTAGGACAAAGGACAAAGTGAATCCAATAGTAATCCAATAGACGCCATTTTTCTTCAATTATGGAAAACCAGGGGTTGGAGTGGGTGTCAGAGAGAATGCAGTGGACCAGGAAGTTACAGTTTGAGAGAAAATGAATCCACAGCCAGAATCTAAAATCCCACAGCCAAGTGACTGATTCTAAAGAGTTTTGACCAAACTCTAGGCAAAGAGCTGTGTAGGGCACACAATTTAGAAGTCCAGTTATCTTATGGAAAAATTTGAATTGAAGTGAGTTCAGAGAGTGATTAATAGCTTGAATCCAAACTGGGGCTCTGTAAAGCAATTAGGAGGTGACTTTGGCATTAAAAAACTTGAGGGCAGGAGGAATAAAGAAATGGTCACAGTTGTAGAAAAAGCGTAGTAATGCAGAAATATTGTTAGATGTGGCTAGGAAGGCAGCCTTCCTATGAGCTGCCCATGAAAAGTTATGGGAGAATGAAAGGCCGAGATACTTATAGCACTTAACCTGTCTGATTAGGGTGCTATTCATTGTCCAAGTGAATTTCTTAAAGTGCCTAGACAAGACCAGAACCTTGATTTTTTCATAATTAATTGCCAGTCTATTGGATTCACAGTAGGCCATGCAGTGCTTCATTAAGCGTATGAGGCCAACTCTGAATCAAGAGAGAAGGACAGCATCATCTGCGTAGAGCACAGTTGATACATGAGATGTTAGGTACACCAGCCAATGCAAACAATGAACTCCCCATTTTGGCATGACACTGCTAGGCACCCCAAAGGTTGGCAGGATGGATAGAGACACTGTTGTCTTAAAAACAGAGCCACCACCCACCATGGGTCAGTCTGGTAACAGATCAAACATGTGACTTCCAACCATACCTGCCAGCAACACAAAACACCTTTAACCTACCTGCAGGCAGAGGAAGAATGGTTTGGGACAGTAAGTCAACTTGTACCAGGACTAGCCTGTTGCATACAAAGACATATATGACCTCCCAAGTGAAAAGATGGGTATGTTGAATCCACCATCCATTGACAACCCAGAATTCCAATATTCTGGCTCATAATTTCATTTATTGAAATAACAGTGAAAAAGATAAACTCTTGTCCAAGTCACCCAGGCTTCCATTCATTTAAAGAACATGACTTTAAAGAGTCTAATCCTCCTGCTGTCATGACCCACTTCCAAGCTAGTCCTCAACTCTTTCTCTTTCCCACCCTGCTCCTCTGTCATCAGTTTTCGCCTCCACTTCCTCTCTTGTCTTTACTCCTTGCTCATACAAGTTGCTACTTTCAGTTATTGTCAGGGGGGATTTTGAGTGGAAGGAATGCAGAAAAAGAAGTACTGTCACAATAGAAATTGGTTAGACTGAGTATGCAAAGGTCAAAACATTTGACACAGAAAATCCATTATTATGATCTGCATTTTTTAAAAGTCAAAAGCAGCCAGAAGGCTCTAGATATGGATCAGGACCACAGCATGGGAGAAAAAAGGGTTTTCCCTTCACGGTCCATGTCACTTTCATTTGTTTGTTTAATTATACTTACATCCTGTCCTCCCCCGCCAGATGGGGCACAGGGAGGCTTACATCATACACAGGGAGGCTTACATAATTAATAAAATACAGCAAAGCACAATTTAAAATTCCAGAAAGCTCCCAATAATACCAGTTTATAACTACTTTAAACATCCAAGATACCATTTCAAAAAGACTTTCACCCTGTATTAAGATGTCATACAACTAAAATCCCAGTGCAAATTATTTTGTAGACATACTGTTCATACTGCAGAACAAAACCTACAGGAATAATGTGGGCTATCTGCTTTAGAAAAAGAAAGCAGCCCCACCTAAGGGCCAGGCACCCGGCCACAGCCACACTGGGCCATCTCCCCCAAAGTGGCCTCCAGGCAGCACGGGGACAGATTAAAATGCCCAAAAGCCTCCCTGCTGCCAGGAAGCCGTTACTGGGCTGAATAAATTTATGCCACCTTTTTGGTACAGACTTATGGTACTTTTTGTTGGCATAAGTCAGCAGTCGCAGTCAATCACACCTCTGGACCGTCCCCACTGCGCCAGCAGTGCAGGGACACTGCTGCAGAGTCCCACACCACATCCCAGCGTCAGAGAGGGTGGCAACAGCCGCACACAGGCAAATTTGCCCCTCTACCAGGGCAAGTGCCCTGGACAGGGCAAATTCGCTGACATGACCATACACCACTTCCACAGGCAGGTTCAGCACACACACACCCCTTTGGATGTGACTGTTAAACTCCTTTTCTCTTAATGGTCCTGATCTGAACTGGATTCCCACTTTTTCTTTAGCAAAAACATGATTCTGATATTTGACCTCTCATGTTATCTTGACCTTGAATGGTCTGCGCAAGTACACATGAATTTTTGATCCACAGTCTTGGGCCACAGTTTATAACTAGATATACTCAGTATGAAGAATCTGTAGGTCTCACACTGGTCAATTGAAATTACAGTAGCATGTTTGCAGATAATGCTCTAAGGATCAATATGCTCTGAGATCCATACACAGATCTCTGGAAAAGCAAAACTTCTCATTTGTTTTAATAAGTCCGAACTGAGTTAGTAAGCATGGATACAGCTCACCATTGTAACAAATACTCCAAAGGTATATTCTCTTTGCATATTTATTCCGTATTCCAAATTTCCCATATTCTCCAGAAATTAAGAGTAAATTGCTTGACGTTTACATACATTACCTTTACAATTAACAACTATATTCAAAATTAAACTTGATCTTATTATTTAAAAACAGTAAACCAAAGCTCTAATCCCATCAGTTGGTACTGGCTTTGTTATACAAGTTCTCTGTTTTACTACACTCTAAGAAACAAAAGGTTTAAGCAACAAGTTAGCTATAAAATATTCAGACAAAGTTCTGGATTCATGAAGGTGTCATTTATAGTAGATTACTCACAAAGTACATCGGAACCAACAGAATACCTAACTGAGGTCCTAAGATCACTAATGAAAAAAATAATAATGCAATAACATTAATATGGTATGGGTTTTTTTCAGTTTCAGATTCCTAACGTTAATCTTGGTTATAACTAGTATAATAATTTGCTAACATTATTGTATGCCTCATAACAATTCCGGACATAAAAACAAAAGGGTTCACATACAAAAAACCCCCTCAAAGATTATCATGACTAGACTGTCACACTGTGACCTTGTTGGCGTCTAGCTAATCTGACAATATTTGGTAGTGCATTGTTTCAAATCAATAACTAATTAACAAAGTACAAAAGAAGTTGCACTCTTTATGAGACTCCTTGTTAAAAATGGCTTTTGGTTGCACATGGGCAGAAAGGTCGCTTTTATGACATCTTCACAAGTCTTTCAACATCCTGCTACTGTCAGATTAAATTACTTTAAGAAATTAATTGTCATAAGTTAAAACAGAAGCACATTTGTTACAGCTGGTTGTCATAATGACATGGTGAGTAGTTGTTTTGATATGAATTTCTTCTACTAACCCTCCACCATATCTTAATTTTTTTGGTTGACCTAACTGGAAGATTGGGAGCAAATCCTGTAACTCAAACAGCACAGACCATATGGGGGAGGCGAAAGCTTGCTGACATTAATGTAAGAGACACTGAAAAGCCATTCTACAAATATCTACAGAAAAATTAATGAAGTTGAAATTTTAAAAATTTATTCAACTATGAAAGATCAAATATTTGAAAAATTAGCAATATATAATTTCTCAGCACAAACAAAAAACAGATTAAACAACTGGATTTTGAACTATGCCGCAGTATTTTCAAGGTATTCTCCTTCAAAAGGCAGCAATTCCTTTAGAGGGATGGGATTTTTCATCTAACATTTCATAAAAATCACTATTGTTAATTTGATGAACCAGATGAAGCTTTGAAGAAGGCTCCTGAACTGGACAGAAAATGGTGGGCGCAATTATAGAAAAAAGCAAGACTTGCTGATAGTCATCTGATGCACTATCAATGCTATTTTATCAAATCACCTTGTTGAATAGTGCACAGAATTATGGTTTTGATGAAGGCTGTGCTCAAAAAAGGACCACCACAGAGCATTCCACAATAAAGAAGGTCCAGGAAGAAGTGGCGGATTGATTCACAAATCTCCTGAGATCTTTTGGTGGAAAAGTATACACTAGAATTCTTGCCTGAAGCCTCTGCGCACAGCTCCATCAGGCACTTCCACAGTGTTGCTGACATTGCCTACAGTTTCCCAGGTTAGCCAGAAGATGTTTGTAATCAAGCCAACTCAAGAACTCTCTAATGCATGCCAGATTGTTACAGACAATATGGGGCCTCGAACAGACCCGAAGTCTTCTGAGTGCCTCTGGAGTCCAGGAAACAGCAAGAAATATCCAGATCTTACTAGCTGTCCTGACCTCCTTCAACCCGGACACTGACGCAGATGTGGCTGACTCGAACACAGATGAGGAGGAAGCCTCTAATGAATTATTAGTGCCGGCTGCTGACCCTGTTGACAGAGCTGAAGCTGAAATTACTAGAGCAGAACAAACAAGCAGCTCAGACCTTGGTGATCTCACGCCTCCCACTGCTCTTGACTCTGGACCCTCAAAACCAGCCACTGTTCTCAGTCCACCAAACTCCGCCCCACCATTGGAAAGGAGGTGCAGGCGTATGAGAGACAAAATGCAAGAGAGAAGGAAAAGTCTGAGGATAGTCAGATGACAGCTCCAATGCCCAGCTCAGCTGATGACCCTGACTGAACCTGAAGAAGTTATCTCTCAGGCATAAACCAGAAGCTGAGAGTGCACTGCCTCTGCAGAAGTAACATATCTGTTTGGCTCATGCTACCACCCCTCACAACTTTGACCGGCCTGCTTGCTCGACTCAGGACCTTTGCTTGACTGCACTTTCTTGGACAACTCTCTGGTGTGGACTCTTTTTGTCTCCCTGATTTACCGAAACTGCTTTGACTACTCTCTCAGAAACCTCTTGGCTTGGGCTATACTCTCTTCCTCTTCAGCTGACTGGCCTGTGTGACCACGCTTTGCATGTGACTCTGCTCCTGAGACCAAGCGTTGGGAGTGTGGCCCCCAACTCTAGCCAGACAGGCAGCTTTCTTCTGGGTCAGCCTCTTCTCTTTGATGGTACTGGTCTCCTTCCAAAACAGACAGCCTTCCTCCAAATCAGTCTTTCCTTTCTGTGGATGGGCAGCTTGCTAGGTAGTTCAAAGTGTCCTGTCAGACACACTTTGACCTTCCTAGGCAGCACTAGGCTACCTCCTCCCTGGCAGAATCATACCACAGGCTGAGACCTCAGTATCTGACTGGCACCATCAGCCTGCTCTCAGCACAGGCTCAGTCTTCCGCTTCAATCTCAGTTCCAGCTTCCAGTTCAACATCAGTAAGTTAGCTGCCGGGCCTCTACAATTTTTGTTGTTGTTGTTGATAGTTTTGGAAGTGTTTCCATTAGAATCATTGAGTTCACTATGCACTCTGCAATACTCTACTATTCTCCACACAATTCTTCAATGCTACCTCAACCTTTATTAACTTAAAAGTTAGAATTGCAGCAGAGTTCTTACTCATGCTTCCTGCCACAGTGCCATCTTTTCTGTCTAATCCATCTATAATAAAATTAAACTCTGCAGCACTGAGGACGATGTGCCCCAAGCACCCTGTTTGGAGCTATTTAAGATGCTACAAATGTCCAACACCCTTCAGCAAGAAATAGGAGATATCTTTTTGGATGAGAGAAAACAGTGTGATTCTTCACAGCCTCAGAATAAAGTTATGGAATAAAAAGATAGTGTATAAACTGTTTATAGGAAATCCCATATAAATGGCTCATACACTTATTTTGTTCTATCTTTTATAATGAAGAATCTATTATGCCCTGCTTGTGCTTGCTAACTTCATGATGAACTCAACTTCAACTAGTAACTGTTACAGAACAAGGCTATCAGTTTAAGAGATTAATGTTCACTGGTATATCAGCAGGTTGATTTCTATCTCTAAGCTATACCTTGTCTCACAGAAAGATAGAATACCAATGTTGAATTAATCCGCAGCCCCTTCCTGGACCTTCTTTGTATTGAAAGCAGGGGGGAGCCATCTTAGGGGACCAGAAACAAATGATGAAATTGGAAGGTTTGAGTTTTGAAAAACTGATGGTTGGAGAAGAATCCTAGGTGACCCCAAACAGAATTCAATTAAAACCACTGTGACAGCCCAAGGGATTCCAGAGACACAGGTGGTTTATCCATGGCGGCCATTTTAATATCAGGACTTTTTCTACAGCAGAAGCACACTGCTTTCACTTCCTCCAAATAATGCAGAATTGTATTTTTATCTTTTGGTGGGACAGAGTATAGTGATACTCACTCACTGGTTCACAGAGAGCTACACTCACAATTACCATCAACCAAAGGCTCACATAACACATAACTATAGTACAAATACTATAATATAATATACAATATATAATTATTAATAATAATATAGTAATAGATAATAATGTATCTATTAAATTACTAGATTACTTCTGAGCAGGGTAGTCTCGCCTCACTACCATTGAACTTCAACCAATCTTTGTGTGAGGTAAAGGGTTTCTTCTCTGCTTTCTTGCTCTCTCTTTAACATGAGACACAGCAGCTCACATGAGGGAGTGAGATTCTCAGGGGTCCCAGAGGAGAACAAGCAGGTGCCAGAGAAAGGGGAGTAAAACCACTAATACCCCACTGGATTCTCCTCCCCTCCCAATACCCAACCTACCTTTATTGGTCCCTTCCGGGCAACATATACCTAGGAAAACTGTGGCCCAGCTATGTGGTGCCAGTTACTGGGCCAGACCCACTTGCATTACAGGAAACACTTAAGAATAGGATAACACCACACTTTTCCCTGTATCCCCTCCCCACAATCTTTTCTCTTTCTCTCCTCCTGAAAATCCATATCTTCTCTCAGCCTCAACCTACTTCATATCTGCCTCCCACCTTCAGCTATATTTATTATTCACTTCAAAAATATACCCCATCTTTCTCCATAGTGGGGATCATCTACAAAAACCTTGTGAGGTAGGTTAGGCTGAAAGTAAGAGACTGGCCCCAAATCATTCAGTAAGTTTCAACAGCAAGCTGGGAATTCAAACCTGGGTCTTGTAGACCCTTCTCTGAAGCTCTAACTGCTACATCGCACACTGACTTTCATAGGGTGAATGCTGATGAATAGTGGCAAACTGCCAAGCCTAGTAGACTCATGCAAGGAGGCTGCTTCAGACATAGGTAGGATTTGGAAATTTCTCAGAATTTGAACTCTAAAAGACAGACATCTGTTCCCTTGGAGAAAATAACTGCTTTGGGGAGGGGGGTGTATGCCATGGCATTATGCCCTGCTGAGGCCTCTTCCCTCCTCAGATTCTACCACAAAATATTTTCCAACCTGCAGCTGGAAACCCTAGTCAAGCCTGTCCCTAGGGTGCCCCCTTTCAAAGACCAAAATAGGTCTGAAAAGGGCCCTGCCCTACCCGAACTTTTTACTAACAGAACCAAGTCTTGGAATGAGAGAATCCACTGCTTAAAGTTACAGGCATATCTTTTTCATTGCCCGGGGGGGGGGGGGATTTAAATCACCTTTTTAAAGATATCACATTTTTTTCTGCAAACCTGAGGCCTTGCTCACATTTGTGCAAAGTTCTATCTTGCTCATTCATAGCTCCAAGTGCCAGATTTAAGAATCCCCAGATTCTTCTATTAGAAGATGTATATGATATTTAACAACACATTCAAGCTACTTTTAACGCATACCTTTAAAAGAATTTAGTGCATCTAATAGTTGCTACCTAAATAAAGATTATTAAACATTTAAAAAAATAGTTGCTACCCTATTTACCTGGAAAAGTACTTTAATGGACTGCTGAGAAAAACTTTAATTGTGGCTGAACGTATCACAAACCGGGACAAGCATTTTCTGTAATACTAAACAGAGCTATTGACATGTCACAGAATGCAAATTGTATTACCTTCAGCTGAAGCATACCCTTCCTCTTCTGTCTTCAAATTTCTATCCTTCAGATCACCAACTACAAAATCATCACTACTTATACTAACACAGGATTGAACGCTAAAGGGATTTACATTCTTTTTGAAGAAACTAGCAGATATGTTTCAAACGCAAGACGACAAACAATCCAAAATACATTTAATGAATTATTCTGAGCCTTGTGATTCAAATTAAAATCCTGACTAAGTTATGCAATAATTTCATTCTCAGCAGTGCCATCTATTGGGGATGTTCATGGAATAAATATTTCCACAATACTGAAACTTCTATTTAACTATCAAGAAAATGCATTTCAATTTGGATTAGCAAAAGTAAATACTGCAAGAATAAATGTCTATGATGATTGTATATTTAAGCTAAGGTGTCCTGTGACAAGTGACAAAGAGGGAGGCCCCTACTGACCTTTCTGACCTTAAGAGACATGATGCATTGTTGATCCATTCAGCACTCCTGTCAGTAAAATGAAGAGTAGGGGGAGTGAAGAGCATGTGGTAGGGGTAGAAAGGTATTAAAAGGCCTTTAAAAAAAGTTTTTGGTACTATAATAAAATACATATACACATGTTTTTTTAAAAACCATGGTACTTAAGCAATAGAATTATTTCTATATACGAAACTGTACTAGCATGAACTGACTCATCCCGGCACAGCTTATCCAATAATGTAAGAAACCTGACAATATCCAATGGCCCAGCATTTGTGATAAAGTTTGTGCTTCAGTTTAACAACTGCCATAGCTTGTCTTTCTTTAGTAGTCCGGGGGGAAATATAATGAGTTGAATCTCAATTAGACTGTTTTAAATGAAAACAAACTTCATTACCACTTCTGTCAGAAAAGCTTCAAAAAGCTTTATGATGAAGGTCAAATAAAGTGATGCAGTCGTTGTGAACAACTATTTAAGTGGTCAATTTAAATGAAAACGAGAGAAATAGGATTAGAAATTTTCCTGAGAGATTTCATGGCTCTGTAGAGTATTCTTTCTTGCACACTCAAGAAAAGGCCTCCAAGCAAGTAAAAGAAAGTAAATATCTGCAAGCTAGCCACAGACATACCGTCACAGCAGGCATGGAAAATAGGGAATTCTTCAGGCTCCTAGGTAGGATGTCCTGTATCCTCTATTAATGATGAGTCTGATTTACTTTTTTTTTTTAATCACCAGCCATATTGCCTCAAGGCCCATTTCTTCTTAAAATAACCCGCCCAAAGATTTACAAAACAATAAAAGTTGATAATACATAAACGTTATAAATCATCCAAAGAGCAAATCAGAATATTTATGAATAAAAAGTATCAATGCACATTTAATAGATTATCAAAACCATTTGACTACTATACTTACATTTAAGAAGTAGTAAATAATAAAGATGCTTCTTCACCTAAGTCAGTAAACAGAATGTGACAAGATTTACTTTTCAGAACACCTAAAAGATTAAATGTGTTTTCTCAGATTTACAGTGCAATTTTAAAGAGAGTTATTCCAGTCTAAACCTATTCATTTCAATGGGCTTAGACAGGCGTAACTCACTTTAGGATTGCACTGTTAGTGTGATATACCTTATTGAATTAGATGTATGTGACACTTTCTACAAAATGACTGTGTTCAGATTAATTAGATAAATGACATGTGTTCTTATGATGAAATGTCATTGCCTTCAGACTTTGAGGTCATAACCCTGATATCCACTACATCATCATCATCATCGTTTATTATTATTATTATTATTATTATTATTATTATTATTATTATTATTATTATTATTATTATTATTATAGATTTCACAGCTGCCAGATCTTTAGCTGGTTGTTGGCCTTCATTACAACTCGAGCCTCACCCAGAGGCCTAGGAAGTTGTATCGGCGTAATATTCGTGCAAATCCCAGCAGGGCTGCCTTCTGAATTTGACATATCCCAATTCTGTCACTTCGATAGATGTTTCGGTGCTGCCCTAGTGTTTTTGGGATGGTCAGCCGCACG
This sequence comes from Sphaerodactylus townsendi, assembly GCF_021028975.2. NCBI lineage: Eukaryota > Metazoa > Chordata > Lepidosauria > Squamata > Sphaerodactylidae > Sphaerodactylus > Sphaerodactylus townsendi. The sequence continues at coordinate 46,214,171 of NC_059431.1, forward strand.
ATTACCACTGGGACTAATTCTCAGCTGGCTTGTGCCATAGACGCTGAAGCTCCATTTTCAAATCGCGGTATCTAGTGACCCTCTCGTGTTCTTTTTCAATGACCCTGCTGTCACCAGGGACTGCTAAGTCGATGATGGTCACTTTCTTGTCCTCGATCACGGTGATGTCTGGTGTATTGTGTTTTAACACTTTGTCCGTTTGGATTCAAAAGTCCCACAGGATCTTGACCTTCTCATTTTCCATTACTTTCTCTGGACAATGTTCCCACCAGTTCTTAGCTGTTCTTATGTTGTAATTCTTGCATAAATTCCAGTGGATCATCTTGGCCACTGAGTTGTGTCTCTGTTTGTACTCAGTCTGAGCAATCTTTTTGCAGCAGCTGAGGACATGATCTACAGTTTCATCAGCTTCTTTGCACAATCTGCATTTTGCATCATCTGAGGATTTTTCGATTTTGGCCTTGATCGAATTTGTTCTGATAGCTTGCTCTTGGGCGGTTAAAATCAGGGATTCAGTTTCCTTTTTCAGAGTTCCAGTTGTTAACCACAGCCAGGTCTTTTCGTTATCCACCTTTGATTTTCTCCAGAAATTGGCTGTGCAGTGCTTTGTTGTGCCAGATTTCCTCATTTTAATCACATTTTTTCTGTATTCTTGTTTGGTTTTCTGGGTTTGCAGCAAATGTCTGTTCTTCACTTCAATCAATGCCTGTTGTTGACTTTCCTTCACATAATCGGCCAGTGCCTGCTTCTCCTCTTCCACGGTTTGCTGTACTTGCAGTAAGCCCCTGCCTCCAGATCCCCGGGGAAGGTATAATCTATCAGTATCACTGCATTATTATTGTTATTACTATTACTATTATTATTATTAATAATAACAACAACAGCAGCAGCAGCAACAACAACAACAATAATAATAATTTAGATTTCGTAGACCTCATCATCCCCAAAGGGCTCTAGGCATTTTACAACACAGCACATAACATCCAACAACAGTTAAAATTACAACTTTTAAAATCAATAGTAACATACCAATTTCTTAAACAGAGACAACTTAAAGCCCATATGGGATTTTTGAAAGAAATGTGTGAGGAAAGATTTGTGAAAGAAATGTGTGAGGAAAGAGAATTTTTGGAAAATATGTCTGATAACAGGAGTTTTCTGTGCAATGCTATAAACGTCATAGAACAAAATCTATTATATTATATTCCTCAGATGAGACCAGTCTTAATGGTAATTCTTTATCATGATAAGGCTGTCCAGAATAAGTATGCAATGTAATATTATAAATTAACATTCTTCAAAAGTGAAAAGGAAAGGAATTAACTCTTGAACAGCTGTGTACAAATTAAAGAGATACTGAAAAAGTTGTTGGTGATAGTTACATTTTGAAAAGCTTCAAACCATCAGCAATCATTTGAATGAGTGATCAGACAAGTATGACAACGTATAGCTCAAGGAAATATTTAGGATAGGAACACAGACAAACTTCTAGACACAATTTATCACCACAGGGCGCCAATATTCCTTCTCTTTGTCATTTAAAAGCTGCTGGGGAAAGTTGTGGTTGCTCAATTTGAATAGATTGAACAATTCAATTTAAAATGTAAATGTAGTAATAATGACATTTATATTGTGATCAGGAGTGTACAAAGTAATGCACTCAATGGTGTGCATGTGAGCATTTGTGTATATCTGAGACAGAGATACAAACAGATAGACAAAGAGCACAAATATTAAGTTACATTACAGGGTTTATTCAGTCCAGAATATTGATCCAAAAGTCCAGTCATTCTAAATCCACATTGTTTTTGTCAAATCAGCTCCCTGTTTATTCAGCGAGGATTCTTTGCTTTGGTTCCTTAACAATATTATTATGATAGTTTAACCCCTTCTGTCAACTGTTATTCCCTATGAACACATGAAGTTGCCTTATGCCAAGTCAGATTACTGGGCTATCAAGGGCAACTGCTTTCTAGAGTCAGATTGAGGTCATTAATTGAGATCTCTTTCATGCTCAGTACAACAGAAGAATTTAAAGAAGTAACATACATACTTCACAAGAATGCACTATGATCTCAACTGATACACAGGGCATGCACATAACAGCATGAAACATGTGATCTAGATTAAAAGCAGGAACAGAAATACTTTGAACTACCAATTTCTGCTTGTATGAAAATGCGTTGATTCTGATCAGGTCAAATTGTTTCTATTGTTTTTTTAAAATTCCCATTTATTCCAAATTCGAGCATTATTTTGTCAAATACATGTAGGAGAAGAAGGGAAAATGGAAAAGGACAGAGAAGAGATCAAAACCCTTAGACTTATCCAAGAGGGTATCTTCCCTTCAGTGGGGCAAAGTCATCCAGACTGGCTAGGTCCCACCCCCTTCACTTCATGCAAGGCTATGTAAATTGTCTTGCAAGCTCTCCTGGATGTTAGGGGGCTATCCCTTCCAGTTGTCCAAGAGCTCTGCTGATTTCTGGGGTCCACTATGATATACATAACACTTTCTCTCTCTCTCTGTCTCTCTCTGTCTCTCTCTGTCTCTCTCTGTCTCTCTCTATCTGATGGTGGAAAGTGGATGACTTCGCCCTACTGACAAGAAGACACCCTCATGATAAGTCCAAGGTGTTCTATTGCAGTGGGGTCAGTCATTTAGACTGGTTGTATGCCACAGCTATACTGGGAGGGTATGCGTATACATTTGTACCTTATTTGTGGTAGGATTTACTGAAGTACTTTTTTCCCAAATGCTTCCTCCACTGAGTTGGTTTGGTCAATCCTCTAAAGCGTCATGAAAGTTGAGAAGGTAGACCATGTAGTGGCTTGACATATTTCCTCTGTCAGTACTCTGGTCATAAATGCTAGTGATGTAGCAGATGCACTGGTAGAATGAGCATATACACTTGCTGGGCATTGCAGACCCTGGAATTCATAGGTCTATTTAATACACAGTTTTACCTATTGATCTCTTTGAGGCCACCTTTCCCTATTTGTTAGGACCGTGCAGCACAAACTGAGAATATAATTGATGAAATTATTTTGTTCACTCTAAGTATATTTTCAGCACCCTCTTGACATCCAGCTTATGACAGCCTTCTGCTTTTGGATGCAATGGTTTCGGACAGAAAGAAGGTAACTTTAGATGTTGATTCTGATGGAAACTAGACACCACCTTTGGAACGAAGGATGGATCTGAGATCAAACTCACTGAATCTTTATGGAAAATGCACAGCTCTTTTCTCATGGATCATGCGCTTCATTCAGAAATCCTCTTGGCCAATGTTATGGCTATGAGGCATGCTACCTTCCACGATAGGAGCTTCAGGTCTATGGACTTCAGAAGTTCAAAGGGCTTTTTTTTTTGTCAGAGCTTGCAGTACTTTGGTCAAGTCTCACATGCAGAAAAGATGATGAACCAATGGGGCTAACTGCGTCACCCCTTTCTGGAATAATTTGATAAATTTGTTTCCTGTCAGTTGAGTTGATCCCGTGTGCAAGGATTGCCGATAGTGCAGCAATTTGCCTTTTTAGAGTGTTAGGCTTGAAGCCTTTCTGATAATCCTCCAAAAGGAATTGCATAATGTTCCTTGTAGATTGTGATTCTGCAGTGACCCATCTTTTCAACACATTCTAGGTGTGATTATACATTCTCCTGGTGGGCAGCTTTTGAGCTTGAACCATAACTTCTATTACCTCTTCTGATCCCTGTTATCTCCTCTTTTAGTGACGTTCTTTCAAACACCAGACTGTCAGGTTTAGCCAAGCCAGATCCTGATGTAGAACTCATCCTTATTGGAGTAGATTTTGTCACCTGGGTAGACGCCATGCTGAGACATCTGAATGAGTTCTGAGAACCAATTCCTCCTTGGCCAAAATGGTGCTACAACCAATACCATTGCTTCCTCCCTCCTAATTTTGCTGAGTAGGCTGCCCAGCAGGAGTGATGGAGCAAAGGCATACAGGAGGCCTTCTGGCTATTTCACTAGCAGGGCATCTGTCCCCTCTGCTCTCTTGCCTTCATATCTCAATAGATATTGGGGAACTTCATTGTTGTTGCTGGCCACAAAAAGATCCATCACTGGCTGTCCAAATTTGTGGACTATTTCTCTTAACACAGCCTTCTTCAGTGTCCATTCAGAATTGTCTGATAAAGTTTGGCTAAGCCAGTCTGCTTGAATACTGTCCACACTTTTTATATGCTGTTTTTAAGTCCAGATGGTGACTCTTTGAGCACTCCATCAGTTTTGTGGCTTCTACATGAAGGTTTTTGATGTTATGTTGTCTGTCATGATTAGGACTGACTTTCCCTGAATCTTGCTTTTGAATGCTAAGAGGCTGTTCCTGATTGCTCTTAACTCCAATCAGTTTATTCTGTGGAGTTTTATCCTAGTTGGACCACAACCTCTGGGCCATGCATGGTAGATAATGGACTTCCCAGCCTTGCTTGCTGGTGTCTGTCATGATAACATCTGGAAACGGCCAGATGTAAGGTTGTGTTTTGATGTGTGTTTCTTTCCAGCCAACTTGGCCTTGGCACATTCCACGGTCTGGGCTGTGTGCCCGGGATAACTGCTGAAGTTAACCTTGCTGTCTGCCCTTATCATATATATGTTTGAAGCTTGCCTTTTTCTATTGTGGGAATTGTATTGGGGGGCTCGGGGGAGGAGCTGTTTTGCCCGTAAAAGAGGCCTCCTAGCCTGGGAACAGTCAGAATCTGCATCCCGTGTATGTGACTCCAGAAGTTTATAAAATAAAGAACTATTCCAAGTTGCTTGTTTTCGGGTCCTTCGAGGTTCCTTACATTATGCAGATTCTCACAACTTACTTTTCGGATTGAACGTGGTTAAGTACCATCTCCATCCGTTCTGGTGGATCTCTGATGTCTTCCAACATGCAGAGATTGACTTTCAAGGGTCCGATGGACTCGGAATATGAGGAGATTGCGGTAACCCCCAAAGAGGGTTCCCTTTCTTCCATTTCTGTGGAGGAGCCAGTGGGATCAGTCTCCCTGGTGACCCTCTCCAAGCCTCGGCTCAGCCAGAACTTAACCTTCCTCCAACTACACGAGCAAGTGGAAGAAGCCCCCCTGATGGCTCGGCGCACCATCTCCGCAGAGCGTTTAGAGGTGCGCCAGGAATTTTACGATCCAGGTGGCGGGGTGTCGATGGACCGTGGCCCCCAGGAGCGGCACTTCACCACCCGCCAACATGTGCATTACAAACCGGTGATGCGAACTGTTACGGAGGAAGTCGGAGTATTGACCATCCATGGGGACAACCAGGAGTCCCTCGAGAAATTTCTGGATCAATACCTCGAGGAGCCTCCTCCTGAACATCACTGGCAGAGCATGGGAGCCCGCCCGAAAGGGTCGCGCATATCAGCACCCCAAGATTCCATGGAAGGTGTTATGGGAGTCAAAAAGTGGTCCCGGGTTCGCCTCACCTTTGCAGAGGATACCCGCGCCCGGGATCCTCCGGATCTGCAAGAACTTGAGGGGGCAACCGCCATGCCTGCAGTGGACCTAGATAGCCCTCTCGACCCAGAACTGGACCAATGGGCTGAGCAGCTCGAGGCTCTCAAGATGGCCCAACGTGACTGGGAACAAGAGTGTGAGGCCCTTGAGAGAGAGCGCGAAGCCTTCGAACTGGAACGTGAGCAACAACGTCAGGAATTCGAATTGGAACTGGCACGAGAAAAAGATGTCCTCCGACAACAATACCTTCAGGATATTACGGTCCATGATAAAGTAATGGAACAATCCAGGATCGAATTCCAACGCCAGCGGGAGTGTTTAAAAGCTCTTGAAACTCAAGGGGAGGCCGAATTTGCAGCCCAAAAGGCCGAGCGTGCCAGAATTCAACGCGAAAAAGATGCTTTGGATTACAGGCGGGAGGCCCTCACCCGCAGAGAAAGAGAATTGGCAGTGAGAGAAGCGCTGGTCCAGAGAGATGGTGGAGTGCCCCAAGCCGCTCCAACTCGGGCCGACGGTGCACCAAGACCGCGCTCTCCTGCCGCCCCGGTTTATGCAGCAACAGCCCCCCCCGGTGGCAGCCCCTCGGCCACAAAGAGTGATTCCTCCAGCACAACAGCCACCACTGGCAGTCCGACCTCCTGTTCCCATCCCTGCACCCCAAGGGGCACCGGCAGCTGGTAGAGGCTACCCGCGACCCCATATCCCGGCACGTTTTGACGGGACCGCTTCTAAGTTACCGTATTTCATACTACAATTGGATGCCCACATGCTAGAATTCGATGATCTCTATCGCTCGGAAGCGGCGAAAGTTCGAAATATCGGATCTGTGCTGGATGGGGATGCAGCAGAATGGTTTGTGGAATTGCATGAATTGGGGGGGGGCAAGCTCCAAACCGTGGCAGCTTTGCTTCAGGGACTCAGACTTCGTTTTCAGGATCCGGAGGAGGTGAACAAGGCGATTAAGTCTATTAAAACCATTAAGCAAGGTAACAGATCCTTTGCAGATTTCGCTCGAGAATTCCGCTTGGCAGTGAGTAAACTACCTGACTGGCCTGAGCGCATGAAATGCGAATATTTCCACGATGCAGTAGACCCTGATATTTGCACCTGGGCAGTCATGCATCGCGAACCACGCACCATCGCAGAGTGGATTGAAGTGGGAAACATCACTGCGACCCGCCTCACCCGGTCCAAAGCAGGAAAAACTGCAGCAACCAAGCCCACTGCCAAACCTGCCGCCTCCGCGCCTCCGAAGAAAACGGGAGGGGGGCCGTCGGTTAGCGAGTCCACATCGGATAGTCGCCGTCGCCTTGGATTATGCCTGTATTGCGGAGGCCCGGGCCATATGGCAGCCAATTGCCCAAAGAAACAGAAAGCCCCCACTCCAGCCCCTCGCAAGTCAACAGCACGAACCCCACGCAAACCGGGACCCCAAGGAGCATCACAAGCCGTGTTCGATGATGACCCGGGGGAACTTGATGACACCGAGTCTGAAGGAGTAAGCCTTTTGTCAGCCCCTATGGAGGAGAACCTGGCTCCAGACGCGGTGAGTGAAGGGGTGCCCCCATAACTATTATGACCTCCTTGGCCAATACGTTCAAACACACACGCATATTAGCACGCGCACTAGTGGATTCTGGTTGCTCCCACTGTCTTATGAGGCCCCAAGTTGCTGAGCAACTAGGGCTCGAGCGTATTGCATTGGCCAAACCCATCCCATTCACCCAAATGGATGGCAGTCCGGCTTAAGGCACCGAAGGCGTCCGCCCGAGTCTCAGAACCCAGCCAGTGCTCCTACGTTGCGCAGAACACTGGGAGAAACGTAGCTTCATCCTGGCTCCAGTCGCCAAACATCCCATCATGTTGGGTATGCCCTGGTTACTCTCCCACAAACCCACCATTCTCTGGGAGCAGCGCATCGACCGTTTCACAGACCACCCTTGTGGAGATCACATGCATGAGGGGGAACCACCGGAAGACCCTACTGAAATTTCCGATGGCCCCCAAGCCCTGGCTCTCAATGTTACTCCTGGTTCGGACTTAATCGGAATCCCCAAAGCCTATTGGGACTTGTCCAAAGTTTTCGAAGAACAGGAGTGTGATCAGTTACCCACCCACCCCCATCGGGACACAGACTGTAAAATCCTCTTGGTCCCGGGAACACAACTCCCTAAGGGTAGAATATATCGAATGAGTCCCACTGAAGAGAGGGAGCTTCGTGCCTTCCTGGACAAGAACCTGGCTCGGGGATTTATTTGTCGGGCCACCAAGAGCACGCACGCAGCCCCAGTTCTTTTTGTAAAAAAAAAAGATGGAACTCTATGGCTTTGCACCGATTATCGGGGATTAAATGCAGTGTCCATCTCCAATAAATACCCTTTGCCCCTGATCAAGATCTCCTCGATGCATTGGGGAGGGGGCGTATTTTTACGAAACTTGATTTGCGCGAAGTATATTATCGAGTGAGGATTGCTGAAGGTTTTGAGCATTTAACCGACATTTAATACTAAATTTGGTCAATATGAATATCTTGTAATGCCTTTCGGGTTATCTGGGGCCCCAGGGGCTTTCATGTCACTCATCAATGACGTATTACAAGAATTTTTGTTTAACGGAGTAGTGGTGTATTTAGATGACGTTCTCATATATTCCCAATCGGAGGAAGAGCACGTTCGTCTGGTCAGAGCTGTGTTACAACGGCTCCTCGATAACTCTCTGTTCGTGAAGCTGTCTAAATGTGCCTTCCACCAGACTTCCCTGGAGTACTTAGGCTATCGGATCTCACCAGAAGGCCTGGAAATGGATCCAGCCAAAGTAGCCGCAGTTGTTAATTGGCCCGTTCCATCGACCCGCAAAGAGCTCCAAACCTTTCTCGGTTTCGCCAATTTTTATCGGGACTTTATCCCTCAATTTGCCAAAATTGCCTTGCCCCTCACTGACCTGCTCCGCACGAAGGGAAAGGGTCCTCAGGCTTCCAAACCCGGGGCTTCCCTCCCCTGGTCCCCAGAATGTCAGGAATCTTTCCAATCGCTTAAATCAGCTTTCACTACAGAACCTGTCTTGAAGCACCCGGACCCCTCCTTGCCTTTCATCGTGCATGTCGACGCTTCGGACAAAGCTTTAGGAGCAGCCCTGTTGCAGAGAAATAAAGATAATAAACTGGTTCCGTGTGCTTACTTATCGAAAAAATTCTCTGGTCCAGAACTCAACTGGACCGTCGGTGACAAGGAAACGGCTGCTATTAAGGAGGCGCTTAGTACGTGGCAACATTGGTTGGAAGGAGCTTCGCACCCCTTCCAAGTCTGGTCTGATCATAAAAACTTGGCAGCACTTTCTACGCCGCTCAAAATGTCAGCTAAACAGTTAAGGTGGGCGGATTTCTTCTCCAGGTTTGCCTTCACAGTCCATTTTTTCCCAGGCAAGAGCAATAAGTTAGCGGACGCATTATCCCGCCTGCCCAAGGGGGCAGACACGTCCTTACGTGCTATTCCACATAACATTCTCTCGCCCTCACAATTGGGATTGGCGGTCACCCGATCCCAAACATCCGCGCCCACCACCTTACCCCCACCGAGCGTTCCAGAAGTCGTCTCGCCGTTCCTACTCCAATTAGAGGAGGCGGGGCGACAGGACGTCCCAACGGGGGAATCTGACCCCCTCCTGCAATTGAAGGGGGGAGTTTGGAGGAGAGGAGACTGTTGGTACGTCCCGCTGATGCTAAGTAAACAGGTCCTGATGGCAGGTCATGATGCTAGGCAAGCAGGACATTTCGGATTTTTAAAAACGCTCCACTTGCTCCGACGGCAATTTTGGTGGTGCACCATGCGCAAAGACATTGAAGCGTATATTCGGGGCTGCCCGACGTGTACTGAAGCCAAATCTATTCCGGGCAAACCCCATGGGTTGTTGCATCCCATCCCTCCAGCGTCCAAACCCTGGCAAGTGATCTCCATGGATTTCATCACGGATCTCCCTGAAAGCCATGGAAATACCGTTTTGTGGGTAGTGGTGGATTTGTTTTCGAAACAGGCACATTTTATTCCATGCCCCACCATTCCCTCGGCACCCAAGTTAGCAAAATTGTTCATTCAACATGTCTATCATTTACACTCCTCGCCGGAAAGAGTGATCTCCGACCGCGGCCCCCAGTTCATATCTAAGTTCTGGAAGGCATTCCTGGAGATTCTGGGCACCGCTTCAGCTGTCGCTGCCCCCTACCACATGCAAAGTGACGGCCAGACGGAACGGACCAACAGGACCCTGGAACAGTACCTACATTGCTACACCAACTATCATCAGGATAACTGGTCCGAGCTACTGCCCTTTGCTGAATACGCCTATAATAATGCAGTTCATAGTAGTACCAACAAAACCACTTTTGAAGTGGTGTCAGGTTGCTCTTACCCTCCCCTGCCTCAACTCCCAGACCAGGCGTTGCAGCCACCGGATTTTAGCGACTGGATTCAGTCCTTGGCCGAGGGCTGGAAGACCGTGTCTTCTTCGCTTGCACAAGCGCAGGAGGCGCAAAAAACCCAAGCAGACAAACATCGGACTGACTTTCCTTTGCAAATTGGGACATGGGTTTATTTGTCCACGAAAAACCTTAGGGACGTGCACAAATATTCCAAGCTAGGCAAGAAATTCATAGGTCCTTTCCGGATTACCCAAGTGATTAATGATGTGATTGCTCGTTTAGAATTGCCAAATTCTTTGAGTAACATTCACCCTGTTTTTCATTCTAGCTTACTCAAGTGGGCTCCAGATTCTGATGCCTGGCACAACCAAACGGAGGTGCCCCCACCAGTGATTATTGATGGCCACAAGCATTACGAAAGAGATGCTATTCTGGACTCTCGTTATTCTCGCAAGCGCTTGCAATATTTGGCTTCGTGGGTAGGGTATCCTTCGGGCCATAATCAATGGATTTATGTTGAAAATATTGATGCCCCCTCACTGATATCTGCTTTTCATAAGTCTTTTCCCCACAAGCCGGGTGGGGAGGGAGCTTTCTTAGGGGAGGCGGAGTGTAAGGTTGTGTTTTGATGTGTGTTTCTTTCCAGCTAGCTTGGCCTTGGCACATTCCACGGTCTGGGCTGTGTGCCCGGGATAACTGCTGAAGTTAACCTTGCTGTCTGTGCTTATCATATATATGTTTGAAGCTTGCCTTTTTCTATCGTGGGAATTGTATTGGGGGGTTCGGGGAGGAGCTGTTTTGCCTGTAAAAGAGGCCGCCTAGCCTGGGAACAGTCAGAATCTGCATCCCGTGTATGTGACTCCAGAAGTTTATGAAATAAAGAACTATTCCAAGTTGCTTATTTTCGGGTCCTTCGAGGTTCCTTACACCAGATTGCACATATGTGTCCAATTTTTGGTGGGAGCACAATCACTTTGTGTCTTTTCTTGCCTATCAGTTTTTGGTAGGTGTCAAAGACCCATTCAGGCCTTTGAGGTGGTAACAATGCCAAGCCCTGGGTTCTGAATCAGTACTCAAAAACACCAAGCAAAATTTTTATATTTTTGTTTAAAAGAAAAGTTGTAAGACAACAACTTTAAGAAATAGGTAGTAAATCAATAAAACAACAAAGTACACTTACTTGCTAAAAGAAATACTGGCTAGAAAATATAACAGAAATCCTCAGTGCATAGACAGAGTTCTCTAGGCAAAGTAGAGGTGAAAAAGACCAAAGACAAAGGAAAGTTGGCTGTTAACACTTGAGATTAATTTATGGCATAAACTGGCCACACCAAAGAATTACCAATTAACCAATCTAATATAAAGTTGGCGAGAATTCTCTGGAAGAAGAGCAAGTCACCCCACCCTTTGAAATGAACAATTAGGGCTCTTGCTGAGTGGTTGAATCCAGCTGAAAATAATTGGAGATGACTCCATGCCCGTAATGAGGAATCTGACCTTGGTGATTGTAAAGACTATCTCTATCTACAAGTAGGTTACTTGGAAAAAAATAAGAGACAGAAAACAAGATTTTTTTAAAGCTCTTCCAAAAATCAAAATGGAGTCTCTTTGGATATAGCAATATAGAAGCAAAATGGTTATTCTCTTCACATTAGGGTAGTAGCATCCACTGTAATTACCTCATGTGGAATCTGTCCAAGAGAACTGTTGAAATCAGCAAACTAATCTTTGAGAAAGTTTCATTATGTCTGCTGTTTTTTGCAGTTTCCTCTGTTATTCTTGTTTAGTTCTCCACAGGAAGAAAAACTTTTCCCTAAGTAGTGTTGATGGTCATCCGCAGGTGCAGCAGGACCTTTGTGGGATTCAGCTGACTCTTCTTCTGATTGATGAGGCACCCATGAGAAGTGTTCAAATGGTTGTTTTTGTGTCTTAAAATTGCTGTTGTTTCGAAGATGATCTGATTAGTATGTCATCTAAGTAAGGAAACAGATGGATTCCTTTTTGACATAGAAGAACTATTAGGGTAACTAATATTTTTGTAAAACCCTGGATGATGAAGACAGCCCAAAAGGCAGTGCTTTGTACTGTCCCACAGAAAACAGACTGATTTGGTGGATAGGGACATGAAGGCATGCCTCCTTTAAATCCAGAGATGTCACCCAATCCTGCTTCTGTATTCTTTGAAGAATAGATCTTAGAGATTCCATTCGGAACCTCCTCTTCCTTATCAATACGGTCAGTCTTTTTAAATTTAATATCGCTCTCTACCCCCCAGACCATTTTGGAACAACAAATACAGGAGAATTAATCCCTTTGATTTTTATTCCCCTTCTGGTGCTTGTTCTACTGCACCAATTTGTATTAGGTGGTTCACCTTTTCCCATAAGTCTTTTGCTTGTTTCTGTGAATTTTGAAACAGAAATGGTGTGGTACTTTGAACTGGTATCTGGTATCCTTCTTTGACTATTTGTAGCATCCAATAGTCTGATATGGAGAGCAACCATCTCTGGCTGAAGGACTGCAGTCTCCCTCTTATTAAATAGTCAGGCTGAGGTTCCTTTTGTGGGGGCATTTCTGTCCCCCTTGTTGTTGTGGAAATGCTTCCCTGATCCTCTTCCTCTGTAGTTCTGGTTTCTGTTGTACCTGAATGTGATCTCTGCCTCTTTGGGGACTGTAAGGACGAGAGGAAGTAAAATGTTTCCTCTTGATTCCTTTTCTTTACATGGGCTCATTCCGCACATGCAGAATAATGCACTTTCAAACTGCTTTCAGTGCTCTTTGAAGCTGTGCGGAACAGCAAAATCCACTTGCAAACAGTTGTGAAAGTGGTTTGAAAACACATTATTTTGTGTGTGAGGTGGACGGTATAGCTTTCCTTTTGTCCTTGGTTTCAATCAGCTCTTTTTCTAGACTGGCAACTCTGAATACCATCCTGCCAGCATACTTTTTTGTAGAGAAGTTTGACTTCTTCATTGGATCCACTCTCCGATTCTTGTACCAGAGATTTCTGCATACTGGGATATTTGCTGCTTGTAACCTGGCACTGAACTGAATCATGTTGTGGGATGCATCTAATGGGAACTGCGCAGCTCATTTGATTTTTAATAAAGATCTTCTATATGATAAAGATTCTATTTGATTTTGGTTTACTGAGCATGTTGTCTGCCCCAATTATTATTGCCCTGTTAAAGTTCACCAAGGCCCTGATTAGCTAGTCATGTAGCTTTGTGTGTGTGTGTGTGGGGGGGGGGGGTTGGGTTGGGTTAGTGTTGTTTCATTTTTTTTATTGAACTGGTCCTTCAACGTGTTATCTCTGTATTCGGCCTGACTGCAAAGCCATGACAGATCATCTATTGCAGTGGTTCTCTACTTTCCTAATGCTGCGACCCTTTAATACAGTTCCTCATGTTGTGGTGACCCCCAACCCTAACATTTATCCATTTTACAGATGGAGAACACTGATGCAGAGAGTCCTAGGCGACTGCTGTGAAAGGGTCGTTTGACCCCCAAAGGGGTCGCGACCTACAGGTTGAGAACAGCTGATCTATTGTATTGGCAGGTAAGGTACAAAACTATTTTTGCCAAGACTTATGGTGTGTGCTGTTACCACCAGAATTAGCTCATTCATTTAAGTATTTTTTTACAAAAACTTTAGAGAAAGTGCACTCTTGCATGGGTTTTGAGGGTGTCTTAAACCCTTTAGAGTCCAATTGGAGGTTTTTATTTGCAGTCTGCTCTGCAGGATCAGTTTCATAATACAGGGTTGCCACCACTTTTTGAAGAAGTCCATTAAAACGGTCAGGCAGGAAAAGTCTGGAGGAAGCATCATTCTGTGCTGATTCCTCCCCCAACAATCCCCTCCTTCTGGGCCTGAATTGGGATCGATAGAAGCCTTGCACAAGCCTGCTTCATTTCAAGATTGCTTTTGGATTCTTTGAACTAGTGCCAGCCTTCTTTGTGCCCTCTCTGAGTCACTATTGAAAGCCTCAGAGATGCCCTCTTCCTCACCTGAGTCAAAGTGGTTCTCAGGAAAGGTCCTGCATTGTTTACTGCTTTTGTGTGCTCCCCTCCAGCTTTCTGCACCTTTTAAAGGCTTGAATGGGGTTTCCCCTTCTTCTGCTGATGAGCAGTAAGTCTCCTGATCCGAATGATTCACAGCCAATTGATTGGCTCCTCACCTTATTGTGATTTGTGGTGACTGTGTTTTGAGTTTGCTTTGCATTCTCTTCAGGATACTTTGGAAGTTGATGGGGTTTGGTCCTGGGAAATGACATGGCTGTTATGCCCACTCATTTGGTGGGTTGGAGGAAGTGGGGAAGAAGGCTCCAGGTGGTATGTTAGTGAAGCCTGGGCTTTGAGAGGTGCTCCCCGAAAAGGGCATTTGAGGCTAGAATATTGGCTCAAACTGGCTTGTTGTTGAACCCATGCTTCCCCGAGGTACTGGGGGAGAGGTCAAGGACCGAAGCCAGGTCTCCCAGGAAGCTACCTGTTACACTTTCAGTCCAGTTGTTGCCAGGTGTCATTGTTAATGTCTTGACACTGGATCCCAATAGGGCTTCATCCTTATCTCATAGCTCCATTTGGGAGGCTGGGGAGGGAGTGACAGGCATCTCTGGAGCTTCTGAGGGCCCTGCCCTAGCCATATCCATTTAGCCCTTTGTTGGTTCCACCTGAAGGCAAGGAGCTCAGTCAGGGGAACTTGTCTTTTTTCTCTGCTCTGCGGCATTGGGAACTGTTTTGGAGCTGAAGAGCAGCTGTCTGCAGCAGCCGGACAATCCAAACTGGAAGAGACAACCCCCTAATGTCCAGGAGAGTGAAGGGGGCATGACCTCACTAGTCTGGATGACTGAGCCCCACTGCAATAGAAAGAGGAAGCAGTCACCTTTTACACTCAACTTACACCTTACTTCCCTACCTTAGTACAGCACTCACCTTACACAACTTTTGTACATGAAGGTTCTACAATCCCCAGCATAAACTTTCTCGGTGGACAAAATAATCCTCTCCCTTCTTTTTTCACCAACAGAAAAGTCAGCTAGATGCAACCCAATATTTGTTTTAAAAAACTGACCCACAACTATTGCATAGGAAAGAGAAGACTAAATAAGAGAAAACACCATAGCAATCTTACATACAATGAGCAGAAACTGTGTGTTCCTATTTATTCATAGAGGTTTTCTGCTGCTATTCTACCTGTCATCTACTTCTGTTAATAGAGCTGATCCTACTTATTCCTTTCCTCTATTTTAACAGTTATATACCTCTCCCCCATTTGTATAAAAAGTATTTTGTTCATCCATATGTGTGACAAAGTACCACTGACTGTGGTCACATTTAACAATACTGTAGCTTGTAGCTACTAGGAAAGAAAATGGGAAGACTTTTGCATCTCTGTTTCTGTATCTTCCTCTAATGCTCAAGATGTTCTAGATTTTGGAATTCAGTCTTGGAATTTACGTCTTCACTCTGTATTAACTGAGAACACAGCTTTTCTACCCCAATCTTTGAAAATGATCATTAAAGGAATAAACCATGAGAAAAAGATATTTAAGAATGACAGTACAATCCTATACAGTTATTTCTGTCTATTTCTTCATATGATTATACGGTAATAGCAAACATTAAAGAGCTGTTACAGTTTCACCGATATTGTGAATGAAGTATGTATGCATCTTGTTTCATATCTGTATTCGTGGAATACTTTAATATTATATTTTTGATGTGCCAAATAACAATTTACCTTAGAAATATCTAAAAATTATACCCTAAACAAAACCAATAAAAACAATTCGGAGAGGAAATTTCAAGAGTTAAGTTTTTATATTATTTCCATAGTTAGAAGCTATGCTACAAACAACAGTTATTATTCAAAGAACCATGAGACTAGTTCTGTGAAATGAAAGGAAATGCAGACTTCATTCTTCTCAAACAAAAGTCCTGTAGACCACATTCAAAAGTGCAGCTGAACTCAGAAACAGTTTTAATGTGACATTTGTGTGTGCTCTTCAAATAAATCAAGTACAAATGTCACTAGGTAAGTACAAGTTTTGGGGAAATTCTAGGGTAGTGCTCTGCATCCCACCTATGGTGTTCTGGGTTTCGTCCATCAATGAATAAAATGCTTAGGATTTATTGGCTAAGGTTCTATGTTTCTGAGATAAATATTTGCCAATATGTACAGCAGCAACCTCTGGTGGTCTGAATGAAATAATGTGTCTGTAAGCAAATATATATTTTAAAAGGAATGTATGTATATATTCAACATCTTGATCTTGTCATTAATATATTTAAAAGATACTTTAAAAATGATCAGGGGACAGATTTGTTAACAACTAAAAATCACTGTTTGAAGTCTCCATACATAAAGAGTTTTTTTGTTGTTATTGACAGGAATATCACATTCTATGCAGGGAATTTTTGCTGCGATTTGAACCAAGTACAATCCTATGAAAGATGACATTATTTTTTTCACTACTGAATTCAATTGGCAGATGTTTTCAAGAACAAAAAATTATCTTCTAACATAATAAGTAAGCTTTCCTGTCATAATGTGTGAAATGAAGTTTATTTTCTAGACCAAATCAATCCCCTTAACAAGCTGTAACCTACACTGGGAAATATACATTTAACATTGCTTTTTTTAAAAAAGTAAAGCTTGAAACAATACACACTTTGATCTTTCAAGCTGTACTCCTAAAGCTTAAGAAGGTACGCATAATCTAATTTGTCATTTCTATTTATATTCTTCTCATAGAAAAAGACAAAGCAATGGTCTTGGTACTTATAGTTTTTGTAGTTTGACAGTACATATGGATTATTCTAGAGAAATATGTGGAATACCAGAATAATCTGCAAGAAAATGTAGGAAACACAGTGATAGTTAAACACATACTTTAGATATACATATGGTAATCTAATTAAGGCTGCAATTCTTTGCATACTTACATTAAAAGTACCACTGGAAACAGTTGGGTTTACTCCTCAGTAAACATGAATAAAATTGGGTGTAAAATGACCAAATCAGAAAGCTAGCATTTTCAACGTTTGGAGAATATCTCACAATATTCTGAGACAAGCAACAGCAACTCAAAAAGCACTGATTTTTATTTAGATATTAGTTAACTTGTCTCAAGCAGCGTGTTTAGCCATTGCTAATTCATTTAGTGAAACAGGATTTTTCTCTGCCTATATTTTCTTCTCTCCTATTTGCAGTTAGTTTTGTATTTAAAAATAAGCATTTAATGACTAACTCTGGCACTTCCGTATGCTTCTCTCTGTGTAGTTATAGGGAGCAATCCTAAGCAGGTCTACACAGAATGAAATTCCAGTTTGAATGGAGCTTACTCCCAGGGAAGTATCTTTAGGATTGCAGCCACAGAGTCGAGATTCTTTACTCCAGAATATTTTGTAGTATCCCTGCAGAATTGGTTTATGAGAATATCAAAGAGTGTTTGTCTACAGCAGGAATTAGCTCACTTCGATTTTTTTATTGCATGCCTAGGATACAATAGGACATTCAACATGGGTGAAATGTCCATGACTGACCTCGACAAACTCCATCCAGTGCTAGAAATTAGTCATTAGTCATTCATGTGCAGTGTTGTAGTATTACTGACTTTTAAAAGTAACAGTTCACTTCCTGTGTTGAGTTTAGTCTTTAGTCAAAGGTTAGTAAACAAACCAAATTGCTTATGTTAGAATACAACACTAAAGAAGTGCTCAAGTTCATTTCAAAAAGAATTAGTGCTGGTTACAGAAAATTAAAACGTATCTTTACAGATGAAGCTTCATTGCTGCTCTCCGATGAAATCTGCCTATTTATTTTGACTTTATAATCTCTTCCCTATACATTCAACATGAATAGACTGCAGCTTCAATGCACACAATTAGAATCAAATACCTGGCTGCATGACTAGAAAGTACTTCTGCCCACACAAGAGGTTTCTAACTCCCAATCCTGTAGCCCTCCAGAACAGGGTTCTGGCATCAGGAGATCTTCCAGAATGGCCTGCGGGGGAGTGTGTGTGTGTGTGTGGGGGGGGGGGGGAGCCAAATACATGGAAGAAATTTACCATCTCCCTCCCAAATACTGACTTTCATCTAAACTGTAGTCAACAGGCAGAAGGATCCAGCGTGTAGTATTTGAACCAAACTTTGGGATGCAAACACTCCCAGGCTTGTTAGAAAAGAAGATGTTCTATATAAGAGAGGAAAATATGGGATGGACTTAAACCTTGGAATCAGCATAACAGCCAAAATTCAATTGTCAAGGAAAACCTGAGAACTGGTCTTGGCTCTCGGCTTTATTCAGGTCACTTCAAAGCTCCCAGGTACTTATCATATAGTGGAACTGATGAATAGGCAATTATTAGAAGTCATTTAAAGCAATAAATAGAGAAAACAGATTCTACTGAGTTATTTTCATCACTTTCTTGTTCTCCATTTATTTGATCCTCCCAGCTGCAACTAAGCATGAATGATAAAAACTAATGAGTAAAATTCTGTTGGCTCTATACACTGAACTCATCCAGCATTTAATGATAACAATGATGTTAAAAATTAAAATATTTCCCAAAATGGTTTCGGCTGTTCAGTCACCACAGACATAGAACAGACACTGGAGGCTTTCTGACATATTTTACTGTTGAATAACAATGCTAACTTCTATAAAAAGAGCTTTGAAAATTGTATGAATCTGTCTAGAATGTATAATGCATCATATGTATATGAAGAAGAATGTGTCAAAGTGCAAATAATATTGTTTGTGCCCCCTGCAGAATTAGAAATCCTTGGGTAGCGCTGTTATAACGATCCCATGCTGCTAGCATTACAAAGTGCAAAGGTTCACTGGCTAAGAAAAGAAAAGAGCAAAGGACAGAATTTCCTCACTGCACTATTCTTGAACTATTCTGGCTTAAATATTTATTACAATATTTATAATAACACTCACTTTATCTGGCTGCAGAAATTTAACTGAAATACAATGGACAGCTGCTAATACAAAAAAGCACATTATAGTGCAATGTTTAGAACCGCACAAGATGAACATCAGCATTTTTGTCAAGTATATTATTAATTTTCCAGACAATATATTAAAATACTACTTTAAAAACCATCTAAGCTACTGCTTTACAAGAAGATAGGATCATAATGCTGAAATAAACACTGTTCTATACAATTAACGTATGTTAACTACATCTAGAAAGTACATCTTTGGACTAATTTTTTTAACCAACTATTCTTCAAATAAGCTCTTATCCCTGGAATACACAGATTCTTCCTTTGGGATTTATCTGGTGTTCCTCTTTGAAATTAAATAGAGATATTTTGTAACTTCTTCAATTGAACATTCAATAATTAACACAAAGATTAATATAAAGAAGAGTCTCTTTGAACATTCAGCAACTACTTGAGTAATATACATCTTTTAATAATATATTATTATAAAATGGCATGGAAAAGATTTTTCCATCATTCAACATCAACTGCAAAACAAATTAGATAAACTTACTCTAATATACAACTGCACAGTTTCCTTTTCTTTTTGTGGATTCCGATATTTTTCATAAAAGTCACGCCGCTTTTTTGTGTCTTTTTGGATTTTATCTTTTCTTTCTCTCTTTTCTGCAGGTTCATCTAAGCTATCAGAAGACAGCTGTACTTGGGCTTTTGTCTTTTCAGTTTCAATATAGTTCTCATTTGGATTCAGTACTATTACTCCATAGCCTTCCTGTTTCAAAGAAGGAGGGGAAAAAGAATATGCATAGTTTTTTTGCTTTGAAATGGTTTACAGTTAATTTTATTTATATAAACGTACATTTTAGTAGTTTTCAAAAAGTTAACAAAATATACAATAGTTCATTCCTTTTGTACTAGAGTGTGTTAACACTGTGTACACTTCTATTCACTTTTTTGCTTAATTCTTTAACCATTCAGGAACTTTTTAACATTTTATGCAGTTCATCATAAAATAGTTGAAATAAAACAAAATGTGTGTTTAGAATAAAATGACTGTGTGTGGTTAAAGCTTTATTAATAAAACTTTTACTATTAACAAGAATACTTCTGCAACTCCCTCTGGAAACTATTCAAAACATCTTAAGGTTGCAATCCTGTATGCACTTAGGCTATTTAAGTCCCACAAAATCAGGGCGATTGAAGCAATCAAACTGTGTGCAGGACTGCAGCCTACAGTATTAACACACTCTTGTACAATAGTGGATAATTTGTAAATTGATAGCAGCAGTAATAATAAATCAATATCAACAATGATTGTTTGACATGGTGCAGAAATCAATGAATTAGTTATCACTTTAGGAAATGAACAAGTCTATCAGGATTAAATTACATATTGCGTTTGCAGCTTTCAGTAAAATTATATTACACATGCTGTTGTATTTTAGTTTTCTTAAACAAGGTTAACTGATGAGAACTATGTGTATAACAGAAAAAAACAAACCCCAAGACACTCTGCTTACATAAATTAAGACACTGAAGACAAATAAGAAAAGTAGGAAACAGAAGAAAAACACATAATTTTTAATCAATCTAACATTATTCAATAATTCATTTTACATTGTAATTAAAAATAAACTCCAGGGATTGAAATAAAGCCTAATCTAGTCAATATAACAATATAACAATATAACATACAATCTCTGTCTAACAGCCAGCTCAAGCGGAAAAATGAAACACTACCTATAGATGATCAAAGTTAACCAAATCTACAGCAACAAAAGATACTTTATTTAGTGTTTTTATTCTAATCTGTGTAGCCATTCAAAAATCTTGTAATGCATTGTAGTAACTGTCAGGTAGACAGATTGTCACTGGGTGATTTTCTACAGTTGGACACACTCGACTAGTTATTAAAATCACATTTGAAGAAAGTTCTTACTCCTCTTCCTTGTGCCTGTACAAGTTTTCACGCCCTTCTCAAATTTCTACTATACCTTCTCCTCCCACCAAAACTAAGTTAAAGAACACTGTTGCACTCTGTTAAGCAGGGTGAAATAGAGGCAT
The DNA here is from genome assembly GCF_021028975.2 of Sphaerodactylus townsendi. Lineage (NCBI taxonomy): Eukaryota > Metazoa > Chordata > Lepidosauria > Squamata > Sphaerodactylidae > Sphaerodactylus > Sphaerodactylus townsendi. The sequence continues at coordinate 46,235,086 of NC_059431.1, forward strand.
TCAGTTCACTGTCTGTGGTGTAAGGGAACATGGTATAAAGGTCACCACAGGCCAAAGAGAAAATTGCCTCCTTCTAGATTCTGAACCATGAGTAAGTGGTCTCCTGTCATCTTTCTTCCTTGCTCTCTTGTCAGAGTAAACCTAAACATTCACACATACTCACTATATGGTTGGAATGGATTAGCTGCATGTGATGAAGAAATAATCAATGGGTTGTTTATGTAAATTAGTTTAAGATCAGTTACCCAGTTTTTAAACAGTAAATAACACTGAACACCAAGTTGTTGCCTTAATGACAAATTGGTACAACTAAACAAAGTTATTTTCATACTGATGGTGGGGGTGGAGGTGTGTACTTTTTATAACTATACAGAGATGGTAGCCAGCATTGTTCAGGTTTGCTGTCCATGTTCATGATCAGCTTATTGTGAGCAAATGTTTGGTGTATTGATTCTTTCTCCTACCTGCACGATGCGAGATATAAAATTCATGTATTTGTTATGGTTTTACATGTGATACTGAAATGTGAAATCGTGTTCAGTTTTTGCAGCTTACAAAAACAGACACACATAAATCATCAGAGAAGTAAAATTTGTCTAAGTTATTGATTATGTAACTGAAAATTACATGACTCATTTGTCCAATTTTATGAGGACATAATGTCAATTTTTCACAGACACATTAAAAGATGAAAAATGAATCCATTTCAAAAATCACAGCTACATAAATCAATTAAAGGATTTTTATCAATTAGATTTTAAACAGCACAAACCATCTCTCAGAATGTCTCTAAAACTTCTTTCAACATGTCATATTTGTTAGAGTAACAATGAAATTAACACAGCAATATTCTATCACATGCTTCATGGTTTTCTTTCTAAACTTCCATTAAAAACATCATTTTGTTTGTTAAAAAAGGTGACATAATGTCATACACTTTTCTATCTTTTGTCCCCTGCTACTTCAGTCTAAATCATATGAGGAAAAATAGGCATAGGATGGAGGATTAGGAGTAACAAACAATAGTTGTTCAGATGAAAGGATGTAGAAATACAACATAGTGTATAAAAATGCAGCAGAATTTAACCTCTATCAGTAGTACTAAATTGTTACCAAACTAACCTATCAAAAGTTAATCTCTGTATTTAACCATAGATGACTTTGTTTCCAACCCACCCATGAAAATAAAGTAGTTCTACTGGGATTTTAAAAGATTTTTGAAGGGTCTCAAGTATTTCTGTCTTAAATTGCAGCTTTTGAGTATCAGACTCTTAAAACAAATTCCTAGTTTTTAAAATTTAAAACCAGAAAGGACAGTAATCAAATTACCAACGGGAAGGTTTATCTAATTTCCAAATATAATCACCAACTTAACGCCATGCTGACATTAATACAATTTTAGGTAAAGATGTGCTGTGATGAACATTATATAGATTTATTAAAATGGCTCACAGTGTATAATTTTTCTTGAAGAAAAAGTGAATACATAGTGCTTACATCATATTTGGAAAGAATCGTCCTGAGATATAAATGCCTATTCAGATGAATATCAACAGATAAGTAGCTAGTAGTCTTGTATATGTGGGCTATAAAAATAACAGATATTTTATGAAAAAGCCTCCAGGAAATGAAACAAACTCCAAATTATTTTTAATGATTGTTCTCTTTAGAAATGCAAGCATTTGTATACTCGTATTTTATGGCTATGCTAAGTTCTCACATATATTTTAAGATCATTTCAAACCAGTTAGATTTAGGACCACCTAACATAAATATATGCTCTGCAAAAGTCTACTTTATTGATACTGACCAAAAATATATTGGTATTGACCAACATGAGGGGAAATGTATCACACATTAAACTTCAAATTCATCTATATAAATCAATTAGCGCAATATGTTCTTACATGTGATAAGATGTTATCAGAACCAGAAGGTTTTTAGCTTTTGGTCTAGCTTCGTACAACCCAAATTCAGTTATAGAATATATCAAGCAGTGCTTATACCACAATCATATTAACAGACATGACTACATGTTTTATTGCATCTGATAGTTCCATTTAAGAACACATCTGCATCAAAATGTTCAGGAAGTTTAACACTGATACTATTCTAGCATTAATTTCTATATATAAGCTTGCTTATCATTTATTAATTCAGATGCTAGTTGAAGAAAAAAGTAAAAATAGATTCTGGAAACTGTCAAGAATCTCAAAGAAGAAAGTTATTCATGAAATGTCGCACAAATGCCACAAGCGTATAAGGTAGTAGAATATAATGATTATAATACTTTGCAAGTATACATAAGATGCCTCAAACATTCTGTATATACACAAAACTTACACAGAATACTAGGTAGTAACAGGACAGTCAATGGAAATTTAAAAAAAAATATTTGACAACTCTACAAACCTCTTGTGTCTGACCAAATGAATAATGAGCTGAAAGCGTTCAGTCCTGCATATTAATCCAGCAGGTTGGATACCATATGTGACCAGAGAGGTCAGAGGCTACAGTAGAATTCCTTGACCTAAGTAACTATCTTTTTGGCCTATAAGTAAGAATCTGTAACAGATCGTTTTTCTGCGCTTTATCAATCTGATTTCTTTTTTTTAAAGAAATCTATTTAGGCCGTTAAGATCAAAGTTAATCTTCCAGGGAAAAGCAATCCAAAGAGCTTAGATCTATAACTTAGACCCGTGCATGGTTAAAATGGACATAGGATTGGTCATTCATCTTTTTGAAAGATGTATGTTCTGTTTATTTCCCATCTTTTTCATGCGAAGGGTACCTATGTGTCACTGTTGCAACATCCTAGGTGCAACAGTAGGATGAGGTCATGACAACCAATCAGAAGTCACTAGTGAAGCGTAAAAGTAAACATAGCTGTTGGAGATGCAGCTCAGCTTGAAAAATGCCCCCTCCATTATTTGAGCAATTTTCTCAAGACGTGACCTGAGACTGAAATGCCTGAAATGTCAGTTGACTCCTTTTTGTATTTCTTACAAATGCACATTTTGGCAACTGCACCCTGCTAACACTTTGTAATATTTTCATCCAAGTTACACCTCATCTCTCAGGCTCCTGAATTCCACTGCTGTGTCCAAGTGTGTAAAAATGCAATACTACTGCCAAACACACATTGTCCCAGCAAGTTTCAAACTTAAAATAGCCCATCAAGTTAGGCAGGAAAAGAAAACATGCCACAAAAAGTTTTTAGAGGACCACCTGTTGTCTATTATTTTTACATAGCACTTACTCATAAATCATAACACAGGGTAATTAATCAAGCTGTCAAAGAAAAGGTCAGAGGTTAGGTAGGGGAGTCAGAAGGTCATGCATGGGCTGATAGAGGTCAGGGTCACACCACATTCCTCATTATCAAGTTGGGATGAGAGACGGCACAAGCAAACAAAAGTGAAAGCAGATGGAGAAGTGAGTGGATAAAAAAGAAAGAAAATTTCACAAACAAAAAGAAAAGTGAAAGAAGAGTGTCAGCTGCCCTTAAATAAAGAGTAGAATAGATCCCAAATACACTGAAATGTGCTCAAAAGGTCTAATACAACCAAAAAGACCTATATTTCAATTATTTAAATGTAATATAGATTTCGTTGGATTAATTTTCTGGAAGAAAACAAGCAATATTTACAGACCATATATTTTCTAGTCAGTTTTCATAGATTTTTTCTACATTTTAGGCAAATTAGGAAAAAAATGCTACTTCGATTATTGTCACTAAATGCTGCTCTTCCTTTTGTGACTGGAACGTATGAAAATGTACTAAAACTTTTATACATATGAAAAATAGGTTTTGAACTATTCTGTTCATACACACAAATATTCATTAACAAAAAGCATCATAAAAGTCCTTTGTGTGACACAAGAGTTATAAAATATTCTATCATATTCTGTATTAGATGCAGAATACTGTGCAAAATTAGCTGTCACCCTTTCCTCAAAATCTTTGTTAATCTCATTTTGAATGTTTGCAGCTTTATCAACACATGCATCAATGTCAGCTCCTTGGTTACTGAACCGCTGTACTTGGAAGAAGATATAATTAAAATGTTTTGGCACAGAAAAGGTGAAATTGTATCTTCCCCTGTTCCCTGAGGACTCTGTAAAACATGTAGGATATATTGACAAACATACACCCTTGTCTAGAGCCCTGACATTCCAGGTCACCTACTGCTATTTATTTCAGAACATTTACACTTACCCATACAATCACCTGCTGTGCTGCTAACTTTTAATGGCAGCTAGAGGTATACAAATAAAAATCTCCTAATACTGCTTCTGATAATGTTAATTCCATAAACACTCTTCCTGTTTATTTAACTTCAGCGTTTCTTCCAATATAAACATTTCTATATTAAAATCATGATAAGTGCCATGTATAATGCGTGCTCTTTGGCTATCATTGGATGTCATAATGTAGCAACAATCTAAAACTTAATACCATTGTATAAAGCCTATTTGTAGAAACTGTACAGGTGTGTTTAGAAATAATGTAACAAGGCTTTTTAAAAAGAAACAAATTGATTATTTATTGTCATATAACAGACTTCAACTGAATTAACAGGAATTATCTTCGCAGGGGTGACTAGTAAACTGAATTCTTCATATATGTTTTGAATAGGTGACAATGCTCTGCTCCACAAATGGCACAGTCTTCCATTGGCACAGAAAGCCTTGCTTCAGTTGAAAAGGTGGAAAACACAACTAGTGGATTGGATTCATAGATCCAATCCAAGTAAAGTTAATGATTTTCCAGTCACTCACTTATTTCTTCTAATAGCATTTGGATAGAAAATGAAAAGTAATGCTCCTCAATTACAACATCAAGTAGATGTTTAGGACACAATGTACAATTTTTTTCTACATTAGCTCTTCAGGAATGTGATGATTATGACACTACTGTAGCAAACACAACAGTAAAATGCTTATAGTGATGAATTAAATTAATAGATAACATGTTGTATTAAACATGTAAGAAATGTAAAGTAACCACTGCACAATAAACATCTACATACAAAATTAGGAGTGTGCCAGCACTCTCAACATGTATTTATACCAACAATTGTAAGTTATACGTGTAACAAATATTAGAGATGCTCTTATTTTCTAGTACACAAAATATGGAAAAATATTCACAATTCAATTAAGGCCACACTTTCTATCATCACCTAAGGACTTTTATTAGAAAGAAGCTACAAAGGAGCATATGCTTGAATTGGCATCCATCCATCCTCCTGAGGACACCCATTGCTCCTTTGGGGCAGCAGCTGAATCTAAACTTCTTGGCTTTTCCATTAATTTACCAATGCACAATGGAAGAGAAGAAAGGAAGGTGATAAGGAAGGGTTCTCGTAAATTTCAGCAAGAGAAGAGGAACTGGAAGAAGCAGAAGAATGAGAATACTGGCAAGAGGGGATAAAATATTAAACATTTATTAAATGTTTAAACCATGGTTAGAGCGCTGGGCAAGCTCTTGTGGAAACACCAGGCAGTAAACAGAAAAGAGCTTTCTACAGCAGTTTCATCAAGGGAAAAAGCCAACTTGGTTAAATTTCATACATTCCATTCTCAGGCCTCTGGGGCCTACCCATTCAATACTCGGAAACCAACATAATCAAGGCTATCTACTGACTGTCTTCATTTTAGGGGTATCCATCTAACCAAAGTATCATGCCCCCTAACAATCTGTGAAGCTAAAATGGAGAAAGCTAAAAAGCTGCTCCTGACGGCAATGGTCATACCACAGATACAGAACTGCAGTATCCACAAGCCTTCTCACTCTGTCCTTCTGGAAGCTACATAGCAGATTGGACACCCACAAGAAAACTGTGTGTTTCAAAGGAGGCTTTTCAACACTTTAAATTAGAATAGAGGAGGGAAAAAAACAATCCAAAACCAACAGTTCTTCAGCATTATGATGCACAAGCAAAGTTTCCACATGATCTGGATCAATCACCACCTTCAAAAATGTCCAAGATGCTTGGAGGTTATTTAAAAACACAGTCTTAAAAGCTCAGCTGGAATGTGTTCCGCAGGTTAGGAAAGGCAGCGCCCAGTCCAAAAGAAAGCCACCATGGTTAACAAGGGACGTTGAGGAAATTATTAGGAAAAAAAAGATGTCTTTTAGAAAATGGAAGTCCAGTTTGGCTGATGAAGAATATGAGAGGGAACACAAATGGTGGCAAAAGAGAAGCAAGTTAGCTGTAAGGGAGGCAAAAAAGGTTTATGAGGAACGCATGGCTGCAAACATCAAGACCAGCAACAAACAGTTCTTCAAGTACATCAAAAGCAGGAAGCCAGTCAAAGGGAAGCGGTAGGCCCGTTAGATGACAAAGGAACAAAGGGTGTGCTAAAAGATGGCAGAGGAGATTGCAGAGAAGCTGGAATGAATTCTTTGCATCTGTCTTCCACCCAAGAGGAGGTGAGGGTACATTCCTGCACCTGAACCAAGCTTCTTAGGAGGCGAATCCGAGAGAACTAGCGAAGATAGTAGTGAAGACAAGGAAGAAGTTCTGGCAGCCATTGATAAACTAAATGTTACCAAATCCCCTGGCCCAGATTGCATTCACCCAAGAGTTCTTAAAGAGCTCAAGCATGAAATTGCTGATGTTCTCATTTTAATATGCAACTTATCCTTGAAATCCAGGCTCCATCCCTGAGAGACTTGGAAGATGGCCAATGTCACACCAATGAAATCTTTTAAGAAGAGGAACTAGAGGGGGGGACCCGGGAAATTACAGGCCAGTCAGTTTGACATCTGTTCCTGAGTAAATTGAAGTAGAATCTGTCATTAAAGATAAAAATTATAAAACATGTACAAAAGCAAGACTCTGCTGAGAAAGAGTCAACATGGCTTTTTGCAGAGAGCAAATCCTGTCTTACAAACTTACTAGAGTTTCTTTGAGGGATGTAAACAGGCATGTGGATAAGGGGGAACCAGTGGACATTGTCTACTTGGATTTCCAAAAGGCTTTTGACAAAGTTCCTCACCAGGAGACTATTGGAGAAAAACTCAGCAATGAAGGGAATAAGAGGGGAAGTCCTCCTATGGATTAAAAACTGGTTGAGAAACAGGAAGCAAAGAGTGGGTGTAAATGGGAAATTCTCACAATGGAGAGATGTGAGGGAGTGGTGTCCCCCAAGGATCCGTTTTGGGACCAGTGCTCTTTAACCCTATTCATAAAATGACCTGGAAGTAGGGTGCCAGGTAGCAGTGGTGTGCCAAGTTTGCAGATGATACCAAATTATGTAGGGTGGTGAGAACCACAAAGGATTGCGAGGAGCTCCAAGTGGACCTTGATAAATTCAGGGTGGAGTGGGCTAAGAAATGGCAAATGCAGTTCAATGTAGCAAAATGCAAAAGAGTGATGCACATAGGGCAAAAAAATCCAAACTTCACATACTGCCTTCTACAGGGGTCAGTGCTTTATCCAGTCAACAGACCAGGAAAGCGGGATTTAGGCGTCTTAGTTGATATTAGTTCCATGGGAATGTCAACTCAATGTATGGCAGCTGTGAAAAAGGCAAACTCTATGCTGGGGATAATTAGGAAAGGAATTGATAATAAAACCGCAAAGATTGTCATGCCCTTATATAAAGCCGCGGGTGCCACCGCACTTGGGAGTACTGCGGTTCAGCCCTGGTCGCCACATCTCAAAAAAGGATATTGAAGAGATACAGGCGCGCAGAGAAGGGCAACGGTGATGATTGAGGGACTGGAGCACCTTCCTTATGAGGAAAGGCTGCAGCCGCTTAGACTCTTTAGTTTGGAGAGGAGACGCCTGGAGGGGGGGATATGATTGAAGTCTATAAAATTATGCATGGGGTAGAAAATGTTGACAGAGAGAAATTTTTCTCTCTTTCTCACAATACTAGAACCAGAGGGCATTCATTGAAAATGCTGGGGGGAAGAATTAGAACTAATAAAAGGAAACACTTCTTCACGCAACGTGTGATTGGTGTTTGGAATATGCTGCCACAGGAGGTGGTGATGGCCACTAACCTGGATAGCTTTAAAAGGGGCTTGGACAGATTTATGGAGGAGAAGTCGATTTATGGCTACCAATCTTGATCCTCTTTGATCTGAGATTGCAAATGCCTTAACAGTCCAGGTGCTCGGGAGCAACAGCCGCAGAAGGCCATTTCTTTCACCTCCTGCATGTGAACTCCCAAAGGCACCTGGTGGGCCACTGCGAGTAGCAGAGAGCTGGACTAGATGGACTCTGGTCTGATCCAGCTGGCTTGTTCTTATGTTCTTATGTTCTTAATCCATTCATGTTAAGGTTGATTTATTTGTGCATCCGATTTTATGCATAAGCTGTCCCCAAATTTCAAGTGATCACTTAAGAGCTCTATCTTTCTATAAGAACTCTACTGATCAGTGAGTCAGGGTGTATGTTTATGAGCTGAAGAAATTTTGATTAAAAAGCACTTAGTATATATGTAACACGTCACATTTTATTAGCACTAAAAGCTATTTTACAGATTGGAAAAGTAAATTAAGGAGATCGGCAGTGGAGGATAAACTGTATCAATGCAGTGTTACCTAGAACTATTTCGAAGACCAACTTCACTTCTTAAAACTTTCACATCCTTCCCTGTATCTAGTTTGCTATCAGTCTGTCATGGAAAGGATTACTTATGAACATAACAGCACTATATTACAAATGCTTACTTGAGCCTATGAACTAGACATCGGTGCAGATCTAAACACCTATATTGAGATTTTTAAACATTGCAGAAGATGGTAACAATTAATTGTATCCATTTCTCTGTAAAACTGTAAAAAGGTATTGTCTTAATGAAATGCCCAGAATTTATCATGGCACTTGCTCAAGTGGGTCTCAATTTGAAATATACACACTTATGGCCCAATCCAGATGGGTAGTGGAAACATCATTTGGGGGTGGCAGAGGGCCATGCTGAAATGTTTGCCCCTGCACCAGCATTAGGGGCATCCACTTTGGTGGAGAGAGCAAACACACCAGTGTTCTGGTGCCTCACAATTCCTTCAGGACCAAACCTGGAAGTGGGTGCTGCCACAGAATTACACTGGCATCTAAGCAGACAACAGTACAGAGTGTGGCAGTGTTCCCGGGGACTTTAGTCGGCTTACACTGGCATTCCAATGCGGCGACGCTGAACTCTGGGCCCACAAACAAAAGTGCAGCATAAACCTGTTTTGGCAATGGGGTGATTTGGGTGGCAGGAGGGTTTTCAAATGCAGCCCCTCCCCACAGCCCATGCTGCCTGAAGTTCCTTTGGAGGCAGTGCAGCATCACCTTCAGAGTGCTATCCCCAGCTGCCACAGCACTGCCCCCCCACATCTGGATTCAATTCACAAAACATATGTGACCTTCAGCACAAAAGCAGGCATTATATCTGAATGAATGGAGAGGAAAATGTGAGTACTATGTACTAACTAGGAATATTATTCAGTATATGACAAGGTAAGTTAATGATTTTAATCATTTCCATGGGCATCTTGGTTGACCCACAGAACAGTTAAATAATAATTTTATAGCACATGCAGATGTAAAACACATTCTCTTACACCAAGGCAACAGTACACAATAAGGCTGCAATTTAATTTTGCAATTTAATTTTGCAATTTAATTTTCAAGCCCTTTGGGGGTGAGGCAGCCTATAAATTTGATTAATAATAAATACTGGGAAAAGAAGTGGTACAGTGGCTTGATCCTTTCAACCAGAGTTGCTAGGAATTAACCTGGGACCTTCTGTATGTCAGTAGATGCTGAGCCACTTTGGACTTTGGAGACCCAGTGCTAGTCAGAGTAGATAAAAAACTCAACAGACTAATTGTCTTATTATAACACTACTTTATGTGCTATTGGCTCCAAATTAGCTAGTCCCTAATATATGTATGTTTTGAAGCATTACAAAATAGGACTAACCTTTTCACTTACAGAAGAAAGCTTTGGGTTTTGGCATATAGAGGGAATAAACCAAGCAGTCAGATGCATTTTACCAATTCAAAGTTCTTTAGACCTTACTGATAATCCAAATAAGTGTTATGTTTGTTTATGATGCAAGCATTTAAAAGCTCTTCTATCATGACAGCAAAAATCAGTTGTTTTCATGGCACCGTCTTTACATAATCTAATCATCTAAATAACCTATGTTAAATTATGAGCTATGGTTTCTAATCTTTTAAATTAGTAAGTAAAACATTACAATAGGTAAAATATGTATATGGACCAAACAACTCAGTTGAGTAAGTTATGACTATGGAAGTCCCAAGGAACATGAACATGTTTTATTCTTAATAATTAAAAATAATTTTAAAAATGGATTCAAGAAAATCCATCCCAAGATGGGTCATGGCTCAACAGTGAAGCACCTACTCTGAAAGCAGACAATCCTAGATGGAATCCATGGCCCTTTCCGCACGGGCCATTTACGACGCCCTGGGGACGGCAAAAACGCCGTCCCCAGGGAGCCATTCGCACAGGCGGCACTGCTAAAACGCAGCAGCGCCAACCTGGCTCCCCTCCACCACCCCCAGGGCAGCGTCAGGCCGCCTCCAAAAACCTCCCTCCTGGAGGGAGGTTTTTGGAAAACAGCGCGTTCCCGCCGGTGCGGTGCGAACGGCACCACCGGGAACACGCTGTTTTCCCCATTCCTCTCCCACTCACTCTAAGCCGTCTCTGGCTAGTACAGCTTCTGCTGGATTGTTGAGACGCCTCGCTGTCCTCCGACCCCTGGAGGTCAGAGGGCAGCGTGGGCGGGTCTTAGGAGTCCAGCAGGGCGACGAAGGCAACGAGGTAAGTGGGGGGGGGACGGGGAAGAGGCGGCTCCATACGGAGCCACCTCTCCTGCACTGGCCTCTGCGGGGGCCGCTTGCACGCTCCCGTGCGAACAGCCCCCACCCCTCCACCGGCAGAATTCCTGCCGGTGCAGGGGCGCCCTTTCCGCAGTGCGGAAAGGCCCCTGACATCTCCAGTAAAAAAAGATCAGGTGACATGAAGATTTCTGCCTGCAACCTTGGATAGCAACTGCCAATCCAAATAGACAATATTAACTT